>NC_080190.1:152335629-152638659 GCF_030028045.1 Hippopotamus amphibius kiboko | reverse complement strand
CCACCTGAGCCACCCTTCCTGTCCAAACCCTGGACACACCCCTACCCTCACCCCATATAAAGAAAAAGCTTCTCCCCAAGGGAGGGAGCAAGCAAGGAATGCTGTTGTTTGTTCTCCCTCCCCACTGCTGCTGTAGGGGCCCAATAAAGCCTTGCCTGAATTTCTTGCCTGGCCTCTGATCAATTTCTATTGATTAAGGAGGCAAAGAACCCTAGTCAGTAACATACCTAACCATGAAGCCCGGGGTTGAAATAACTTTCTAGGCCCAAGATGGAGCAGATCCTCCCCAGGGCGCCACGTAAGCAAACCAAAGCTTAGATAATTTTTGTGCCCCTGTAAATGCTCTGCTTGACCAGAAACGTAGTATATCCAGTCAGCATGTATATCCATCCCCCAACTCCAAGCCAACTCTGGGCTCTATACCTATTTCCTAGTTCCGTCTCACTCCAAACAAGGTCGACGAGGTGGTCCCAGCCAATCAGATATTTTCTAGTTTTCTCTTCCTCGTATCTTATTCTTTATCCTGTAAACGTTTTCTGCCTTCCACCCTATTTTGCAGTTCTCCGCAAGGAGACTGTCCGTTTCATGAGGTGTTAAAATCTGTATCACCTAAGTTATTTTCTCTATTTGTTAACACCAGGAACATAAAGCACAAAGGTTATATTTCCTAATATAAGTAAATGGAGTGCCCCCAATGTGATACTTTAATAAAAAATAATTCATATGACTCACTAAACACTTATTATGTGCCAGACACTCACTGAAAAACACTTTTGCCTGCATCATTTTGTTTCGTCCTCAAAAACAAAAGCCATAATTCCACATCCCCTCCATATTTGTAGGGAACAGCTATGTTTTTATTTAACGTTCATTCCCCTTGGTTTAGCAATGTCACCAGAGTTTCCTTAGAAGACCCACTTCTCCGTTATACTCACTCCTTGTGGTTTCCCTGGCTCTAGCCTCGGACTCTGGTTCCCAGGTTAGACATTTGAAGTCTTGGTGACCTTCCCAGATCCCTGGTGGTGCCTTCTGTCTTACTTTGGCGTTCTCTTCTCATCTAACACGTGGTTCCTAAAGCTTAGCATGTCTAAGGATCACCTGGAGAGCTTGTTACAGAGATTCCTAGACCCCACCCCCAGAGATTCTGATTGGTAGTTCTGGGCAAGGGCTCTTCAAGTTTCAATTCTAACAAGCTCCCAGCTGATGCTGATGCTGGTCTTAGGAGCTGAGAGCTTGTTAAAAAGGCAAATTCTGGGCCCTACCCCAGACCTACTGAATCAGACTCTCTGAGATTAAGACCCAGAAATCTGAGTTCTAGTAAAATCTCCAAATGAGTCTTATGCACACCAAAGTTTGAGATCCATTGTTCCATTGAGCGCTTTTGAACCCTGACTTCATAATAGAATCACCTGGGGGGCTTTTAAAATATTCAGACATCTCCCTTAGAGATTCTCATTTGATTTTCTGAAAGGTCTCATTAGAAACAAATTTGCAACCAAGAGATGAGAAAGGCTACTCTGAATTGTGTTGTCCTTAGGAAGGAAGGTGGAGCCCAGGCATGGCCTGCAGAAGTTGGCAGTGCAGGGAAGGAGAGAGAATGGGGGCAAGGGAACAAACATTTGTTTTCTTGGATCATTAAGTAGGCCTTCGAAAAAAGTTTTATTGGCTGCATGGTATTCCATTATAAGCTGTGCACTATTCATTGAACATATACTAAGTGCCAGACACTATCTTATTTACAATCCATACTTACCCTTTTTTACCCATAAGAAAGAAAACAGGCTGAGAGAAGCCCCATTTGATTGGACCTGGACCTGCCTGACTTCCAAATCCAAGTTCTTCTCTACACCAGAGGTTCTCAATCTGGCCACACATTAGAAACATGTGAGGAACATTTAATTTACCCAAATGCCTGGATCTCTCACCAGACTAAAGGAATCTAAATCTCTCAGATGGAATTTGGGCATCTATTCACTGTTTTTACTATTTCCCATGATTCTGATGCACAGTTAGAGCTAAGAACCACTGTCCCACAGTATTCTGCTTCTTGTGCTGATTATGTATATACATATTTCTGAATTCCCTTTTCTTTTTTCAGTTTTAGCAGTCACTTTCTTCTGCTCCTTTTACTTCTCCAAAGTCACCCCCCAAATCTCAGATGGTCCAGAGTGTGTTTAGCCAGAACATAGTATTAATACGTGATGACAGGACGTTACATCCAAAGAGACAAAAGTACTTTCTCACTGCAGCGAGAAATAATGAGGGATAGTACGAAATTGTCTTTTCCTGATGTCAGGGCAAAGTGTGTATCAGTGCAAAGGATAATGACACAGTAGGAAGGACACTGAATCAGACAGCACGTCTGAATGTGGCTAGATGAATGCTTCCTTATACTCGGCTTTTCTTTTGGTTGACAGAGATGGAAAGGAAAGACATAGTGTACCTCTGTCCTCTGGGAATTAACAATGTCCTCTGAGAAACAGAGCTTCAGAATTAATGAAGGGGCCCTGTAGGTAGCCGTGCACTGTAACCACACTTGTCCTAACAAAGAATGTGTGTTATGTGCAACAAAGTGCACACACCCATTGTCCCCCACACATATACATTGTCACTGTAGAATAATTCATAACAGAGTGATGAGAGAAGCAGTCAATAATTTTTAGAGGCATATGAGATTAACAATGTTTCAGTAAGGATACATGATATTTTGCCAATCAAACGTATTTCTAAATATTTCTTCCTGGAATTCCCTGGTGGTCTGGTTGGGACTCCATCCTTTCGGTGCTGTGGGCCTAGGTTCAATTCCTGGTCAGGGAACTACGATCCCACATGCTGCACGTAGCCAGAAAAAAAAAGTGTTTAAGTATTTCTTCCTTTTCACCAAAATGTTAGATTCTTCATTCTAACTACTGGTTATTTCCAAATGCCAAATTGCTCAAGGAATAAAGTTTGGAGCAATGTATGTGCTATATTGGCAAGCAAAGTTAGACAGGCCCTATTTTGTCACACATAAAAGAAACTGTGACACTAATAGTCATGAGTCAGCAAGGCTAGAGACTCTGGAATACAGGTGATAATAATAGAGTTCATTTAATCCAATTTGACTCATTCATTCATTCACTCACTCACTCATTCAACATTTAGTAAGCATCTAGGTGCCAGAATTGACATCAAGCGCTGCTAGAAAACAAGGGTAAAATAAAATCATTTTCTTTAAAATTTAACCAAAGAAAAACCTACTGATAGCTCTAAGTATCTAAATGTATTGTGTTTGGGAGAATAATGATGAGACATTAAAAACCTAAAATTCTTCAGAATCAGGGATGCTACCTACCTGCCCAGCTGACTAAGTTCGCTATCACTTTAAGGGGCACCAATGTAGACGATACATGATAACAATAAATATGGCTCTTCTAAACGTCCACGCCATTCCCAGACAGTTTCCTTTCATGCCCTGCCCTTTCTGAATGTGCCAGCATGAACATTACCACATCATACAGCTAAACAGCACCGCGCTCATGTTGGTCCCCATGCATGTAAAATATTGATATTTGCTAATTCAGTTTTGGAGATTAAAAATATTTCATTCCATGGGGATTGTCATTTTCACATCAAGTTGAACAAAATATCTTTGTACAATAGGTGCGCAAAGTGATGGGCATTTGAAAGATGTACCTTTTCAGCATTTACTACCTGTGGAAAGCTTTAGATAGTTTGTAACATCTTGGCAACTGAAGGGAACAGATGGCATCTTTCTGAATACATCAGGGAGTGGACAGTGAGCATGAAAAAGCTGGCAGAGCCACTAGGGATTAATTCACAGGAGAAAAAGAAATGAAATATTAGCACCTAAAGAGCTTGTCAGTAATTTTTTTTCCCTTTAAAGAAACAGGAAACAATCATACATTTTCTTTTCTTTCTTTAGCTGCCCCTTAAAAACATCCAGAGTGCCGAAGTATATTTTTTTCAATCCACTTGGTTGTATGACTAATTCATGAATGAATATGTATTGTATACCTACTGTATGTACACACTTTTTTAACAGCTTTATTGAGATAAAATTTATATAGCACAATTCACCCATTTAAAGTGTACAAATTCAATGGTTTAATATAGTTACATTATTGCACACCTAATCACCATAGTCAACTGTAGAATATTTCTTTTTTTTTTTTTTTTTTTTTTTTTTGGCACACGGGCTTAGTTGCTCCGCGGCATGTGGGATCTTCCTGGAGCTGGAATCGAACCCGTGACCTCTGCATTGGCAGGCGGATCCTTAACCACTGCGCCACCTAGGAAGCCCTGTAGAATATTTCATTACTCTGAAAATAAACCTTCCACCACTTACCCCCTATCCACCCGCCATCTCTTCTAGCCCATAGGTATCCACTTTCTGTCTCTATAGAATGGCCCATTTTTAACATTTCATATAAATGGAATCACACAATATATGATGCTTTGTGACTGGTTTCTTTCTCAGCATATTTCTAAGATTCATTCATGTTGTAGTACGTATTGGTATTTCTTTTTATTGCCAAATAAATTGCATGAATATACCATATTTTATTCATTCATTCATCAGTTAATGGACAGTGGGTTGTCTCCACTTTTTGGTATTATAAATAATGCTGCTATGAATTTTTGTGTTCAAATTTTGTGTGGACATATGCTTTCATTTCTCTTGGGTATATACCTATGAAAGGAATTGCCAGATAATACAGTAATTCTATATTTAAGGATTTGAGGAACTGCCAGACTGTTTACCAAAGCAGCTGCACCATTTTACACTCCCACCAGCAATGTATACGGGTTCCAATTTCTCCACATCCTTGACAACTTATTTCTTGTCTATTTAATTATAACTCATCCTAGTGGGTGTGAAATGGCATCTATTTCCATTTGTCTTTTCACCTTCACAATAATTTTATTTGGGCGGTTTTTGTAGGAGAGAAAAATGTTGTGAAACCTTCTTTTTTCATAATCTTTCAAGATTATCTTAATGCTTAGATGTGATTTTTTTTGCCTGATCCCTCCTCCCCTTTGATGAGAACTATCCCTTATCCAATCTCAGTCTATATAATTAGAGTAGAGGTGACCCCCTCCCCACTGGCTTCAGTATGAACACCTGAATCAGGCTTGGCTAACTGGAAGCCTTGTACTGGATCAGGGTCTAGTTGGGAGAGAAAAACCACACCAGTCATGTGAAAGAGATAATTTAATATAAACCTGTATTAATTAGGTATCAAGTTGTTAACCAGGACACTAAATAGGTAGAAAGAGAACCCTAAAAATTCTGGGGGGTAGCAACTGTAGGAAGCAGCTTCTGCCCTAAAGCAAGGGGATAAACAGAAAGAGTTACAATTATTAAAAGAGAGGTGTAGAGAAGGAGCCTTTGATGGTGAAACCCCTGAGAAGGCAAACTCTAATGCATTGGTGCAGACGTCTCTCAGCTCAGAGGAGGGGCCCCATGGGTCTGGTACCCACACACATCTCAGAAGAATGGGCTCCAGCCCCCTAGTGCTGGTGTCTGGCTCTCTGGTTGGGAGAGAGGGGTGGAGGCAATAAAGCTGTTTCTGCAAGTGTTACAAATTTGATGCAGGGACAGTTAGTAAGAAACTGCAGCTGCTAGAGTGAAGAAGTGACACTCACGAGAACCCTAAGCAGTCAAGGAGTTTACAGTACGCTCACGGGAAGAAGCATGTCCTTTCTATTTCTACTCTCCTTCCAGGTCAGTCCTGCCTTAATGTCCCTCATTGGCAGAATCTACAAGAAAGCTACCACCAAAGGATTGTGGTTTGCATAGTTCCAGCTCCAGCACCACAATGCAGAGGGTAGAAAGGTGGGCTTGGAGCTGGCACAATCCACCCCTTTGGCTACTCAGCACCCATATGCACCCTTCTTTACACATTTAACCTTTCACACAACAATTAACAACTCCCTGTTTCATCTAACAATGCAACTGTCCTTCATACAAATGAAGGTATTCTTGCACTCTTCACAAAATGAGAAGATGCAAAATCCTAATGGTCATTGTAGCTATCTCTAGGCTATGCTAATTACCCCACAATTTTAATCTCAGTTGCAGCTGACATTCTGTTACTGAAAGACTAAATGGTAGAGTTAACCTCAATTAAAAAACTCTTGTAGGGGGAGGGATGGACTGGGAGTTTGGGGTTAGATGCAAAATATTACATACAGAATGGATAAACAAGGTCCTACTATACAGTCCTACTATATAGTTCCACAGGGAACTATATTCAAAATCCTGGGATAAACCGTAATGGAAAAGAATATAAAAAAGGATGTATATATGTGTATAACTGAGTCACTTTGCTGTACAGCAGAAACTAACACAACATTGTAAATCAACTATACTTCAATAAAAAAATTTTTTAAAAACACTTGTATACAATAATTAGGGGTGGGCTTCCTAGGTGGCGCAGCGGTTAAGAATCCGCCTGCCAATGCAGAGGTCACGGGTTCGATCCTAGCTCCAGGAAGATCCCACATGCCGCGGAGCAAGTAAGCCCGTGTGCAAAAAAAAAATAAAATAAAATAAAATAATTAGGGAAAGAAGGAGAGAAAAGATAGTACGTATGTATAAGTGTATGATTCTTTCACATAATATATATTGTATATATACAAATAATATATATATACATATATTTGTATAAAATTTACATAATATATATGTGTACATATATATTATACATACATATATGCACATAGCTATAGAGACATATACACATAACAAGGAAGAAAATATTCATAGCTATTAGAGATAATTTACGTACAATAACTGGTTATAGGGTCATATTTGATATTTTAAGCTTTTCCATTATTATATTTATTGCTACATAAAAAATTACTGCAAAACTTAGTGGCTTACAACAACAACTCACATGGCTTCCATGGGTCAGGAATTCAGGAGTGACTTAACTGAGTGGTTCTGCCTCCCATGAAATCACAGTCAAGATGCTGGCTGGGTTGCAGTCATCAGAAGGCTTGAGGAGGGTTAGAGGATCCAGTTCCCAGATGGCTTGCTCACATTGCAAGTAAGATGATGTGGGCTGTTGGCAGGAGGCATCCTCTCTTCTCCACGTGGAATTCTCCATAGAGCTACTTAAACAGCCTCACAACATGGGAGCTGGCTCCCCTCATGAACAAGTGATCCAAATGAGGGCGAGATGGAAGCTACTTTTGTTCAGGACCTAGCTTCAGAAGGTACACACCATCATTTCCATAATATTAGTATCTACTGGTTATACAGGTCAGCTCTATCCAGTGTGGGAGAGGACACACAAGCTTATGAATACCAGGAGGTGAGGATTTGGGGGCACCATCTTGAAGGCTGGCTATTGCAACTGCAGGTTTCATGTTTCTTTTGCCATCAGCCAGAACCTCTATTTGTTCTTTAATTGGTGAGGTAGCACAAACCTTCCTTCCTGAAGGGTTTGAATACACTGTGGTTCTGCCTCTGTTTCTAGTAGTTTTTTTTACTAACATGTATTATCGGATATAGTAGTAACAAGAGGCATCTTAGAGATTCTCCTCAATTCCAGAAATAGTCCTCCCTACTCTCATCCTGTAGCAGCAATCCAATTTGCTCTTTGAAATTGGGATCAATTATCTCAGCCAGTAGAGTAACTCTCTTTTTCGCCTGTTGGTTCAGAGGCATAAGAAAGAAACCCCCAAATGACCTGGTGGCAGTCTCATCTTCCAAATTAGTGGAATTATTGTTACACCCTTGGGAGAAGCATTCCTTCCTTGGAAACAAGACCTCCAAGACAGCAGAGCTCAAAGTTGTGAGGGGAGGAAGCAAAAACTCTCTTAGTGGGTATAAGATGTAATAGTGAGAGGAGCTACTCTCACTTCCATCCTTTAATTCCTGCACCCATGTATTCTAGGTTTTAAAGAGACACACCATACATTGATCTCTGGTTCAAAGTTTATGCTCCATCTGGTAAGAGAATATCCATCCTTTCAAGGTGTTGTCTCCAAACTGGCATTATTTACATGATGGCATATTATAGCAAAACCATTTAATACCACGAATTCTTTGATCAGAAGCAGTGATGGCAGAATACCATGTTGGCAAATAAGGCACTTTATTAAGTGATACTGACAGAAGCATTATGGGGAAGAAAAGAAAATTCATATACAGAATAGGCTCTGTTCCATTAAGGATGAATTTCTATTTCCGCCATGATGGACAAGATCCAGTGTAATCAACCTGCCACCAAGTAGCTGACTGGTCCTTTCCCCTCCCTACCAGAATGGTGCCATCCTGTGGGTTTAGTGTTGGTCTCAGCAGTAGTGTTAACTAGGTCAGGTATGTTGTTGAAGCCCATACATAATCTCCATTCTGTCACCATTACCACTTTGTTCATGGGCCCAGTGAACAAGCAATGACTGGCAGAAAAAGAGGCTGACATCTATAGAAAGTGCTATTCTGTCCACCTGATTATTGAGAGCCTCCCCTGCAGTGAATGCCTATTGATGGATTTTCACATGGGACACAAATTATCTTCATACTTGTGCCCAGTCTGAAAGATCCATCCTTATACCTCTCCACCAGACATCCTTCTCACCAATGTTCCAATCCTATTCTTTCCAAGTCCCTAACTTGACTAAGATGTTTGTTGTACTTGCTCCTTCCTGCTCATCAGATTTAACCTGCATAATGCCATCAATGTAGTGGGTCAGTGTGATGTTGTGTGAAATGTCGAGGTGCTCACAATCTCCACAGACTACACTATGGCTGAAGGCAGGTGAGCTGACTTAGCATGAAGCAAGACTGTAAAGGTATACTATTGACCTTGTCAAGGAAAAGCAAACTGATTTTGGTGGTGTTAAGAGGAAGAAAAAAAAAAAAACATTTTCCATGAGGTGCCAGGAACTGTGTTGATTTATTCCAGCAAAGATATTACATCTAGAAGAGCTCCTACAAATGAGTTGCCCTCTGATTAACATTAAAATCATCTAGTCATGCTTCAAGATGCATCTGCTTTCTGCACAGACCAAATAGATGTGTTAAATGGAGATGAAATAAGAATCAACATCGCTGCATCACTTAAGTATTTGATGATGGCAGCAATCCCTGCAATTCCTCCAAAGATGTCCTATTCTTTTGGTTTACTATCCTGGTAGGGAGAAGAAATTCTAATAGCTTCCCTTTGACCCTTCATACCCTAATGACCCTTAGTCCATAAATGAGAGACTAGTATGTCTTTAACAATTACATATTCTGGAACTGGAGAAAAAACACAGGGTGGGCTCCATGGACCTACTGTGATTCAAACTTGGCACATCACTCAATTTATCACCTGACCACCATAAACCTCCACTTTGAATGTTGGACCAGCCACATTCTGCATCCCTAGCAATTCAGAGCCAGGGTCTAGTAATCTGCAAAAGGTCTGGATATTTCTATTCCCCAAAGCACGTTCACTCTAAAAAAATGGCCACAGGTCCCTTTGGGGAAGGCTTCGAGGAAAACTTGTAGCAATGCTTCCAGGGTCCTTCCTCAAGAGAACTCAGCCTCGAGGAAGGCCTAATCTTACCTTCATTTATCCAACAAATATGTATTGACACATCCTACTCCTAGCACACTTTGTGAAAACCAATGACCTAATCAGATTTGACAAAAAATGTAATTATAAAAACTACTTCAAGTAGGTGGATACCCAATATTACTGATAAGCCTTATACTTTGAAATATTAACTAATAAAGACATCTAATGGCAAAGATTTTAAAATAATTTATCTTAATTATCCTTTATTTTTGTGTGTATTTTATAATGTACAGTAGTAAATCTATGCAGTTTATAAATGTACTTTATAGGTGTACACAAAAGTTTTCTATGGGCAAGGATGTATGATTAAATGTTTGGAAGCCACCAATCAAAGATCATACGAGGGCTTCCTAGGTGGCGCAGTGGCTGAGAATCCACCTGCCAATGCAGGGGACACGGGTTTGAGCCCTGCTCCAGGAAGATTCTAAGTGCCGCGGAGCATCAAAGCCCATGTGCCACAACTATTGAGCCTGCGCTTTACAGCCCATGAGCCACAACTATTGAGCCCATGTGCTGCAACTACTGAAGCCCACATGCCTAGAGCCTGTGCTCCGCAACAAGAGAAGCCATGGAAGTGAGGAGCCTGCGCACCACAACGAAGAGTAGCCCCCACTCACGGCAACTAAAAAGAAAGCCCGCACACAGCAAAAAAGACCCAACACAGCCAATAAAATAAACAAAAAACAAAAAAAAATGATCATACGAGAAAGTCCCTAAGTTCAGTCTAGACACCTAATCTTCTGTCTTTATTCCCAATTACTTCTGACTTTTAATATAGAGATAGCCATACAAAGTTATTTTTCACTTACACCTAAACTAAAAATTCTTAAGAAAAGCTATAGTACAATCAAATGACATACTTTAAAAATACATCTGTCAAAAAAAAAATACACCTGTCAAATCACAGTCATCTTGCCTTACCTAGATGAAGTCATAAAATACAGTCTCTTAACTCTATGCATAAATAGAAGACAGGCAATTTTGCTTTTGAAATTCAGTTGTTCTAAAATAACTTCTAGTTTTAATTTACACAGTTGTGGGGATGAGAAATGGCTGTAGGGCTTTAAAAATGTAGGGAATACAGAATCCTACCCAAACTGAACTGCAAACGGTTTATTTTGAAGTGTTCATAAAGGACAGTGGTTTTCAGAAATACTATTTTTTTAGTCTGGCGAACTTCAAAGAGCTCAAAAGCACATGTATTCCACTTTTATCCCCAACAAAGCAAGTGGCTACACTTTAAAGCAGAGGTTCTCAACATTTTTTTTTTCCAAACCATAGACTGGATTATGATCACATATACATACTCCCATGGCCTCCCACCTCCTTCTCTAATTTGTACAGAGAAAATAAAACAAGTAGCACTAGCAATTTTCACAGTGGTGTTAAAGGGTAGTATTCATTAAAGAACCAGTACACAGATATGAGATCCTTTTGTTAAATTTAAAGTAATTTTTATCAGGAAAATATACATATGACTAATCAAAGTTATAAGATATTAAATGTTTTATAATGCATTGTACTTTTTATATTTTAAAAATTACTATTTTATAAAATTGAGTTGATTTTTCCAGCTCTCCAGTTTAGACTCTATTAATAGGCAATCAGATAGCACTGAATAAATATAAACCTTGTTAAAAAGAAAAATACCTAAAATGTATGCATTTGAGGATACTGAAATGAGTATCAGTGTACATTTCACTTGCTTTATCACTCTGTCTACATTTGATTTGGTAATCTTAACTCTCGTCGTTATTGACAGATGTTATTCTCCTCATAAGAACCATATTCACTTTTTTCCAGTACCTTTGCTTCCCTTAAAAAAAAACCAATGTTCCTACCATTAAGAATTTAAACCAGAATCATGAAATGACAATAGAAAACACTCATCTGGCTTGACAGGAACGTAACCTGTGTGGTCCTCCTGGTGTAAAGCTAAAATTCCACTTTCCACAAAAAAAAGCATCTATGAATTCACCTCAGAATGACATTTCTATATGAATAAACTTGAATTTTCTTGTATTTAAGAAAAGTTATTTATTTTAGCCATAAATTAGAACTTATTCATGAAGTACTTCACACATGATCATGATATTCTAAGGATACAGATGAAGAAGCACTATTTGAAGACATCACAGGCAACTCAAAGTCAGGAGCAATCTGACAACTTTTTACCTCAAACTTACAGTGCAAAAACATTTTAATTTTGGCCTGAAGGATGATTAAAACAGTGGGGAGGGGGCCAAAAAAGAAAAGCTTGATTATTCAATTCCTAATTGAATTCACCCTTTAGACATTTTTAAAGTAACATTTAAAGCCAACCTGAAAGAGTATTATTTGGGAATTTTTGCCATTTAACATTTACATCTAAAAGAAAATCACCCTCCGTACTGGAAAAATGGAACTCAAAAAAAGTAAAGGGATTTTTTTCCCCCCAGGAGCTTATAAACAATTCAGTTCTCAAGAAAACCTGAGTGAAATGATTTTTCAACAAGTAATTCTTTACCTTACTAGATTATCAGTGCAACAAATATAAGTTTAGACACACTGGTTGAGCCTCAAAATGTACCTCCTACACACTCTATGCTCCACCACAGCAGAAGAAATCAAGAAAGACTAGTATGAAGAATCTAGGCTACAGAAGCGACAAAGTAGATTCTCTGGGCAAGGACAGGAAGTGCCTGGGTGACAGCTGAGCAACACGCTTGGCAGAAAACCTTTTCACGTTGAAGGACAGAGGGATGGCTCCAGAAATATCACCGGGGTAAGAACTGACCTGATATTATATGGAAAATTATGAGATCCTTTCCAGAGTTACTAGAGAATATGGCAAGATCAAGTCAGATGCTAGAAGAACATGAGGTCATTATTAACTTCTGGACTAACAAAAAAGTAACATAAGAAATAAATTCAATCTTAGCATGCTACTTAGTTCAGTAGTAAGCAAAGTTTATAGTCATCAAAATGAAAATACTGAATCTGGGAAGTATAAAGATTGAAATATTAATATATTGGAAAAATGGTAGAGTAAAATAAGTAAGCAAAATTTCCACTCTTTCTAGTAGGAAATCAATAAATAATGGGTAGATAAAAAGGTAGGAGCATATTCATATTGTTTGGAAATATAAAGGTAAATTCTACAACCACTACATGAGTTGAAAGAGGAAGTTTCCTCTGTGAATGAGAAAGCAGGATTACCTCTTTTTTGTCACAAGCGTTTTGGTACTATATGATTTTTTTAAACTATCTGCATATAACTGAAACTGAACATGATCACACCTAAATCTGTCCACTCTGGTTTTTCTTTACAAATAATTTTGTATGGCTTGTGGGTCAATATTCATTTACAAAAATAAGTTTAGTCTTTTACCATAAGGTCTTCCAGTTTCAAAAAGAAATTTATTTTCTTATTTGAATGTCTTTATAAGTATCCAAAGGACTCACTGTCCTTCTGCATTCTGCTTTTCAGAAAGTACTTTTGAGGTAGATCTGTTTCGGATTCTTTTTCTTTTCCTTTTCTTTTCAGAGGCAGATGAGTTTGTATCCTGTGTTTTTTTCTTTTTCTTCAAACAGCTAAGAGGATTGGGGCCACTTATTTTCTTGCGCTTTTTTCTTCTTCTCTGTTCAGGGTCTTTTACTAAACCCTGTTCCTCTTTAAGTTGCTTGATACTTTGTTTCTCATGCACTGAGACAAGCTGACCCAACTCTACTGCTTTAACAAATGCAATTGTTTTTGGAGAAGGTTTGTCCAGGACAATAGTGTTCTGAATAATAAACATGAGAGGAATTCCGGGCTTTTTCTTTACTTTCATAGACAAATTCTGATCCTATTTAAAAAAAAAATGGAATTATTTAGTTCAAATATATCAATTAAATCAGATGCCTTAAATAGATTTCTAAGAACTTAAAGAGGGCTATATTGAAAATAAGACATGACAGATTTTACTTTTCACATCAGTATGTCTTACTAATGGGAGTGTATTTTATGATAAAGAAAGGAAGAAAAACACTGAGCACAAACAGTTAAGTGGCAACAATGTGAAATGGATTTATAAATTCTATATTGATCAATATTCTAAGACCACAAATTTTCTAGGACCTCGAATTAAAAATTAATACAAAGGTAAATATGTTCGGTGATGTCCCTTGTTTCTACTCTGAGATATGTTTCAGAAAGGGTCAAGAATGCTCACAGAGATTGAAAGAAGAAATAAAGTAGGAATTAGCTGACTCAGATTCTAGACTCAGCTCTGTTTCTAACTGTGTAATTTTATAATTCTACAAGCAAATTTAAGGAAATCTGTATGTATGTGAACTTATTCATTAATATCGACCCTGAGAGTCTCTCCTCCCCTGCTTCCCAGCCTGAAACAGCTCCATACTGGTGGCATAGTCTCAAATAATATGAAACACAACTTTCTGAGAAACAGCATGAAATATAGGAACATGAAAAGACATGTATAAATGTAAAATGTAAAATCTTTGCTCCACTTACCTTCCCTCAAGAGTCCTAAAACATATCATCACATCTCTGTCAAAAATTTTTTATTTTAAAAAAGGCAACTTCAGTAATTAAGAAAATCATTATGCTTAAGGTTCTCTCTTCAAATTCTCAAATGACAATTGCTTTTACTGACTACAAATTAACTTGAATGACTGAATTTTAAAAGTTGAAACACTTAAACCACTTTCATCTGATTTTTTCTAATGATAAATAGCTCCATATGAAGTATAAACAGAAATGATTAATATTGACTCTGGTTTTAAAAGTGGTATCACCTGTGTCGCCACAAAATAATGGTGAGGATTTCCATCTTCAACCATGGAAAGCAGACATTCTGATCCACTCACTGCACTCTTGAAATGGGGACAATTTCGAACCTGGCATTTTTGTGCAATCAGCTTTGCCCCATATAAGTCCTTTCCCAATGTTTCCAACTCTTTTAACACACACCTGAAAAAAAAATGTTATTAGCAGCGCACAAATATAACAGATACAAATTGGCTGTTCGTATAAAGCAAGAATAAAAGAAAATACTCAATTTTTTTTTCAAACTACAAACCATACAGTAACCATTTCACTCTTAAAAGACCCAGAAAATGCATACACTAAGTAAAAGGAACATAATAAATGGTTAAAATGTACTGAGCACTTATGAAGGGTGGGCAGCATGTAAACTGCTCCTTACATAAATTCTCTGTTATCTCAAAACAGCCCTACAAAGTTGGCAGCTTACTTTAAAATTATCCTTATTTTAGAACACCTCATTCTGAGAGATTTCAAGTAACACGCTCAAATTTAAACAACTAATAAGAGGTAAAGTTGAAATGTGAATCTAAGTAGTTTGACAATAGATGCCTTGCCCCAACCGCAGTGCTACAGGCTTCTACTTCAAGTACAAATCGGTACACCTTCAAAATATTTTCAGCTCAGAAAAGTAAACATTCTCAAGTCACCAGCTTGTTTAACAACAATCACAACTTTCTTTCACTTTGCATTTTCATATTAACATAAGGCAATGTTTTTCAAAGTGTCATCTACAAACTATCCCTATCAGAATGACATAGTGATATTAATTTCTAGCTCCTTTTTCATCCCCAAACCTGAACCTCTTGAGGAGTCAAATATTAGCATTTTATTAAGCTCCTCAGGGACTTCCTCAGCTCCACTTAAAAATTATGAGAACTACTGAGTCAAAAGATGTCTTCAACCCTATCCAGCCCTTGCCTGACTCTACCTTGCCTCATCCACTTTATCACCCCATTAGTTTTTGCTTTTTTTTCCTTTTTAAAAGAGATTTTGTTTTCTACAGTCATCCATTTTGAACTCTATTTTGAGTTTCAGGCCTAAATTGCCAACTATTTACTAAATATTTCCTATGGACACCCTGCCATCAGCTCTTCATCAAATTCACTATGTTTAAAATCAAACTACTTTCCCACCTCCAAACTTCTCCAGAGCTTGCTATCTCTTTGAATTTATTATCTTCTCAGATACCCTGTTTAGAAACCAGAAATTCTATTTGCCCTTTGCTTCCTCACTCCTATCCCTGCCCTTACCCCAACCGTGGGTAGTCCTGTCTCAGCTGTTGGTACCTGCTGTACTTCTGTAATGTCTTCTTGTAAAACCTTTGGGTTCCCGCCTTTCCTCTCTCAGGTTCAGGATCCCATTATTTCTTGACTAGACAACCACAAAACAGGTTTGCCTGTCTTCATTCTCTTGCTTCTCCAACTTACCCCTCACACAGCTGCAATAATCTTTTCCAGAAAATACTTCTCATGTCTGATAGCATTTATCTCTTGATATACACCAAGAAATGACAGAACAATATGTTTAAAATAAACTATCAGTAAGGCTAAGGGGGATGAAGGAAAAAAATGAATAAGAATGGCCATGTTGATAACTGCAAAAGCTGGATGACAGACATTTCATTATACTATTCTATTTTTGTGTATGTATGAACTATTCCAGAAGTTCAGAAGTTAAACTCTCTAGGGGGAAAAACGCTGCAGAATATAATTTCATGCAGTACTTCTCAATCTTTTTTATATTACAGCACTGTATTAAAAACATTAATATAAAAAACATTATATTAGACAGACAGGGGTAAATGGATAAGGCTTGTAGCCAGAAGCAATCAACTCTGGAGCACAGATCATCTGAGGACTTGTCTGGCAGCCCTGAAGAAGGGGATCAAAAATTAGGGGGTATCTATGACCCACTTGAGGCTCTGCTTGAATGAAACCCACATGAAGTTCTGAATATATATAGAAAGCTTGTTCATGTAGTAGTGTTAGGTGAGAAAAGCAGGCCATTAACATCACATGCCGAGTTAGAGCCCATTCATGTGTACCTGTGTGTAAAGAACTGGATGATACAGCATATGTTAAAAGTGGGAAGTCACTGGTGTGGTATTATGGGTCATTTACATTTTCTCTTTTCACTTTTTAAAGGAAATATTCTACAAAGGAAAAAAACCCCCAAGTTTCTGTATAGTAGTTCTTCATTGTGCAACCTCAACTTTTCTTCTTCCCAGCTTTTTTCCCAAATATACACCGTACTCTAATGTCTTTCCCTGGCATTTCACAACTCCACTCCACTCCTTTGTTCAAGAGGTCCCCCTACAAGTCACTTCTCTTTTCTTTCACTCAAAAAATGTCCTTCCCCTCAGAACTGAACCGTGACTGAGCTCAAAAGTTATCTCCTCAGTGAAACCCTCCTTGATTCCATCCTCCCTCCAACCACTCCCCAAGGTTCCATCTTCCGTGTTCCCACACTTTAACGAAGTGGGGAAACTACACTTGGTATCGAAACACACCAATCAGCGGTTGATTTATGCACTTTGCTGGCCATAGGCGCTGGGAGACGATCCTGTTCACCAAGTTATCCTCTGGCTCTCAGAGCAGTGTTTGGCATAAGGCTGGTGCTCAATAAAGACAGTTGAATAAACTTGGACAAACTTCTTAACATCGAGTCCCGACTTATTTTTTTGGGAATCAGAGATGTTACATCAGGGGGCAGTTGCGAAGCTTGAAAACGTCTTAAACTGGGAAAAACTATGTACACAACCAGCCGCCACTCAGAAGGGATAGGGCTGAGCTACCAATAAATGCTCTACATATACTATATCTCATCCGACTGTATAGCAAGTTTATAAGTAGCGTCGAGCCTTTTTAACAGATGAGTAATCCAAGGCTCAGAGAGATTAAATAACTTGCCCGAAATCACAAAGCTGGTAGGTCTGGGCCCAATATTCGCAACCAGGTCGGAATGCAAAGCACGACTAAGATGAACACTCGCCGGGTATTATACCGTCTGCCTACGTGGTGGATACTCGCCCATCCTCCTTAGCGGCCCCGCCGCACTGTCAGCTCCTCGCGGGCGCGGCGCTTTGCCCCTCGAGGGCCCGCAATGGATGCCTGCGAGCAGCGGCCTCGCCTCTACCGCACCCGCGGGGCCCCCGCGTCTCCACCCGGAGGCCAGGCCCACCTGGTGGTGCAGAGCTGAGTCTCCCCCATGAGGTAGCGGGGCAGCTGCTCCCGCAGCTGGATGCGGCCCCGCAGTGCCGCCTGACAGAAGGTGCCGTCCAGCAGGATCTGGTACGGCTCGCGGACCCCGAAATTGTTGCGGAAGAAGCCAAGATGCTTTTTGGCGTGTTTCTGCCTCGTGATCTTCATGCCTGGCTTTCCCGGAGCGAGGCCACCGGACCAGCAAGCAGCAGCGAACGCACCCCCTGCACTACCCACTACCGGCAAAACGGGCTTATCCCGGAAATGAAGGCCCCCTTAGCCCCGGAAGCAAACGCCCCCATCTGCGGGCCAGGTTTACATCACGCCGAGACGAGAGCGCGCTTTACCCGGTGCCCGCGCTTTAAGGGGCACGCCCTCGGGGGCGGAGCTTGCGCCTAAGCGGGAAGATGACTAGGTGCGCGATTACCGGCGCACCTGCGCAGTCATGGGCCGGGGTAGGAAAAAGTAAACGTTGTCTCTTGTGCGTTACCTGGCACGACACTGTTCTAAGTGATTTACCTTATATTTTTCCCTTGAATGTTAATAATTCACAAATGAGGGAAGAAAGGGACCAAAGTATATTGGGCGAATATGATTGGACAGTTTTGTAGTGGTTGCCTTCTTATAAAGAAGTTAAGCACGTTTACTAAGGGTACGTGGTTCTTTAGTGTCAGAACTATCACTGGAACTCAGGTCTCCTGCCTGAAGTTAAAATGTTCTCGCACATCCCCCCCCCCCCCCCGCCCCCCGTACACATCCCCGCCACAGGCCCACCCTCACTTAAAAGCCAAATGTCAGGGCAGAATGTCCCACCGTTCTGCATTTCCTCTTCTCCTGGAGACCATCCTAAATCACTCACAAGGAGAGTTTGGGGAGGACTTAATCAAGAGCTTCGTTTTCCAAGAGTCAGTGTCCCTAAGCTAGAGTCCTAATTCTGCCCCTAACCCAAGCCGTTTGACCTTCAGCAACTCTCCAGGAAAGCTGGGTTCAGCTTCCTCCCTATCAAATAGGTTGGCAGGAGTAGATGACTTTTAAGAACTCTTTTTATGTCTATAGTCTCTGAGGTAGGAAGACGACATACTGGGTTACTAACAGGGAGGTACAAAGCTGACCAAAAGTTTAGAAATTACTGGGTCAACTTGATTAACGAAGAATGTGAATCGGAGAATTTTGAGTTCCCCAGTGGCTAACTGCCACATGTCCACTTCAGTTCTAGGCAAAATAATCAAAGAATGGGGAGTATGGAATTTTGCATCTTT
Organism: Hippopotamus amphibius kiboko; assembly: GCF_030028045.1. NCBI lineage: Eukaryota > Metazoa > Chordata > Mammalia > Artiodactyla > Hippopotamidae > Hippopotamus > Hippopotamus amphibius. The sequence goes on along the minus strand of NC_080190.1, from coordinate 152,619,815 downwards.
TCTTCTGGCCTGGAATCTGTCCCAGATCTAGTTTTGGCTAAAGATTGAAAGCAAGAACCAACGCAGAAAAATAACTTACAAAGTGATCAAGATGTATTATTTGCATTTGGGGTTTTATTTGAAGATATAGGTTTATGAAATTGGAACTAAAATCTTCTGTAATGTTAGCCCTGTCTTGATTTGCAGCACATCACTTAGATGACTGCTTTCATTTAACTGAAAATAATTTTAGGAATTGGAAGCCATGATTATAGGATTGGGTTCATGGTTCTTGGGTATAATCGCTCATGACCTTCCAATATGAGCACGCTCTTTATCCCTGTGTGCCAACACACCACTCCTACTATAATCCCATCACAGACAGAGAAAATATACTATCCCAGCCTTGCAAAACAGTTAAAACAGTTTTTAAAAACAGGCTAACAGATTTATCTACCAGCTCCATCCCATTGGCCACGTTTCACTACTAAGAAAAATGTGGTCAGGACTAGGGATATGAGTCGTGCTGCAGTTTTTTTGTTTTTTGTTTTTTTTTAAAACGTACTAAACTGTAGCATTTTTTTTCAAGCTCCATGTATGTGACAGTGCTATCTGCACAACTGATCCTTATTTGACAAATAAGAAGACAGTGCATACTGGTGATTATCAAGTTTAAAACAAAATTTTCTGTTACAGCAGTGTTTCTCGAAACATAATCCTGGGCATGCAGAAAAGCTCTTAGACAGCTTGTTTGATATGCCCATTTCTGATCCAGAATAAGTACTGAGGGAGAGGGAGTGACATTTATTACAATCTCCCCAAGTCATTTATTATGCATCTTAGTTTTCCAGAAAGACTGTCTGTAGTAAAGCATCACTTTTACCCAATGGGACATTTTCATTAGGTGGTCCACTGAATACATTTTGGCCTGATGCCAAATGACCTAGTATTGGAAAATCCATATTTGGCCGCAACAAAGGCAGAAGCCAAATACTGCCATTATTGAACAAACTATTTGGATATAAGTTTAAATTTGAAATTTTACTCTGAAAATTACTGTAATATAATTAAAATTTTTAAAAATCATTGAACATTTTTTTGACCTTATAGTGCAGGAACAGGAATGTCTCAGCATTGCTAACTGCTATTTTTTTCCTCAGGTCAGTACACTGGATATTTTTCAGGCCAAATAGACACTCAGTTGAGGTAGGGGATTAACTTATTTTTCTTTACTTTTTCATACTCTTCATATTCTTTATTACATCTGGATCAAATATAATTTATAATATGATGTTGTACATGATTTTGAAGTTCTTTCTTCATGAAATTTTGATGAAGCCACGTTGACATGAAAATGATTTATTCTTGCAAGGTATGACTAATTCCCAAACAAGACTTTTCATGAAAGATTCATGTCCTAAGTGGAATTAAATAGGTAAATATTAAATACAATTCATAAAGTTTATTTTGTTTAATTTCATAAACGCTAGTATACCAAATAATTCAGCAAATATATCTATTGTGATATTATTCTGCCTTATATTCATAGTTAAATATTTGCAAACATTTGTTAACATCCATTAGCTCCAAAGGAATACAGTGTTCTCCCTAACGTTATCCAGCTAACATATTCTTTAAATAAATAATTTCCCTAAATAAATAATTTAAAACAACTTAGGTAAACTGGTTTGTATTGTGGGCCTATTAGTCCTTCACTAAGATCCCCTAGGGTAAACACCATCTGGGACTTGTTTTACTGTGAATTTGTATATATAAGGGAAGGTTTTATGAAGGTTGCTTCTGGAGGCTACCACATTTTTAAAAAACATTTTTATGGTTTTCAAATTACAAAAATAACACATGCCTGCTATAACAAGAGGAGCAATGGAACAACACAGGAGATTAATTCTTCTCTTTCTTGCCCAAATAACACATGTTAATCTCCTGTGTACCCTTCTGTAATTTTTTCATATTCATATACTCATTTACATACATGTATATACACATGGAGAGCTTTTGTCACTCTATACTACTCAAAAATAGAATACTATTTTATCACTTCTGTACATTTTGCTTTTCTCACCCAATAGTCCTTGTGGAAATCCTCTCCACACATACTCCCAGTGAATTGATATAGTTCTTATTCATTATTTTTAATGGCTGCATGAAATTTCTCACAAAATCACCACATTTAACAGAATGAATATGACACAGACTGTAAACTGACACTCAGTATCTCTTCTCTTCTCTTTAGTAATAGGATCCTAATTTTATTCTGAACAGTAGTGTGCCTAGAAAAGAGAATCCATTTCCCAGTCTGCTGTGCAGTTAAGTACAGTAGCCAAGGATATATAAGTTATACAAGGGACTTCTGGGAAATCTGCTTAAATGAAGTTGACTTAATTTGGTGATGGGCACTTTTGTTTTTTTCCATTGCCTTTCTAACCACTCCCTGGAATTTGGTTGTGATGAACTCTAGCAGCCTATTTTAGACCAAGAGGTAACCTTGAGGATGGAGGCCATGTGCTAGGCTAGTAGCGTAGATAAGAGAAGGAGTCTGGGCTATTGGTGACTATGAAACTACCTTTCCAAATCTAGACTTTCTGCCTCTGGGCTTGTTTTACATGAGAAGAAAAATAAACATAGTTTAAAACTATTATTCTTTTTTTTTCATTTTTGAGACTAATTTTTTAGAGTGGTATTAGGTTTACAGCAAAATTGAAAGGAAGATACAGAGATTCCCCATGTAGCCCCTGTCTCCACACATGCATAGCCTCTCCCATTATCAACATCACTCACCAGAATGGTACATTTTTTTCAACCAAGAAGGAACCTATATTGATACATTGTCTTTTTTATATGCAGCCAAACCCAATCCTAATTGATAAAGTCTGTTAAAACTACTTGCCAGAGTTAGAGAATTTTATATTGGCAAATGTCTTTGATGAAACTTTGATGTTGGTTACTGTTTACCAGTACAATTACCCTTTCTCTGAACAGGTTCAAAATCTTATTTTATAAGTTTTCTGTGAAAGGTAAAATACTTTCTCAAAGTAACATAAACTAAATCCTTTTCACATGCTATAGAAGCTCTCTTGACATTTGTTTCTTTTGAATATATAAACAATTTGATTTGAACTGAGAATATCAGTGGGATGTATCTCCTGTTTGGAAAAGTTAGTTAAATATGAAAAACCCCAGCTGCTTGGGCAAGAAACATCAAGGAAATGTTAGTGTCGCCCAGTTGTCAGTTAAAGAAAGCAAGCAGAATTTCTGTCTATTGGCCCAGCTAGTACCAGTAGGCTCTTCCTTAAATCACAAAGGAGAAACTGTTTCTCAGAAAAAAATGTCAAGGGATTGCTCTGTTGAGGATATTTCTAAACTAGACAGTGATCTGGAAGTAGTTCACCATTGGTGATCATATGACTGTTGTCAGATGGCTATAAAATTAGACTAGCAAATTTGCTTGCTAAATAATTTATTTGAATGAAATTATACAGAGAACAAATACTGCCACGTGAGGTAAGTTGAAAGGAATTCATTATTTCACAATAGATCTGAATAGCGCTCTCCATTGGAATTTTACTACAAAATGTTCAGTGGTATTAATTAAAGAAGTAAAAACATACAATGGTAGAGAAAAACAAAATGTTAAGTACTGGTAGCAATGTGCAAAATGTTTTACTTTGATACATACATAACAAACTGCCAGTTGAAATTTGATTAAATCATAACTGAAACTGGTAAAGAGGTTGATACAGTATGGGGTCATTCATTTTTAACCTATCAAAGCATTTTTAGAAGATTAATGAATCCTTATAAAATTACTCTAGGTAAGAAAATATTATTACTGTTACTTAAAGGAGTTTAAAGACTGAGAATTATGTCAGATTATGGCATTAAAGGAGTTTCTAAAAACACTATTTATTTATATTGAACAAAATGTTGAAGACAACCCTTTCACTCATGGTTTCGTATATATTTTTAAGCAGCAGGAGGACTTCAGGGCAGAAACTGAACTTCCAGTGGCAAGAAATTAAACAGGCTTTCAATAATTCAGTAGAATATTATTTCAAAGTCTTGTATTTATAATTGAATTACACCAATACAAGGTACTAGTTACATGATATTATACCAAATAAAAGTCACTCTCAGAATCTGTGCAAATGTTTTCAGTGCGAGATCACTTTCTTTTCATTTTACTTGGTAAGTCATACATCAAAATACTGGGATGAGAAGATCAAATGTCATTTTTAAAATTATTATTTTAGCAAACATAGAAAATACCCACATGCTGAGTCATAGGTATAAATGAATATTATTTTCTTTTTATTGGCTCTCTCCCCTCTCTATTGTGACTTTTCATAATTCTGAACAAATTACTTAGTTCTTTAAAGTATAACCTCACATAGTCTCTCCCCATATATATACAGAAGGCATATGACTTAAATTGAGCCCAGACTAAAGAGAAAGACTTTTCTCCCCATGGTTAGAGGAGAGGTTTTCTTTTTCTTACAGTAAGCATAAAAAAGAAGCTCATTGTGTTCTTTGCTACTGGCAGCTATTTTGAGGTTATAGGGGTAGCTAGCCAGTTTGCGGACAGAACCGAAACACGGTAAAAGACAGAGTCAAGAACTGGAGTCTTTACACCACTTCATTTGGAGTCTACGCCCTCTAAGCATTTAGTTATGCACATTTCCTTCTTATTTAAAATAATATAAATTGTTTTTTGTTTACTTGTTTTTGGTTGCTCATAGCCCAAAGCATCCTAAGTGATGGACTATTTCTTAAATCTAGGCAACAAAATATAGTTTTAAAGGAAAAAGGCTAATATTACCTATATAATACTTTGCCGTAAAGAAATTTAAGGTGTTTTGCATATGTTCTTGTTTTATCCTAGACACCACTGTGAAGAGGCTGGGATGCAGAAGTAAGTATTGCTGTTAGCTGCTTTCAACTATCTCCCAAAGGCATCTTTTCCATTTTAGCTAAATATTGGCAAAGTGTTTAGTGTTTTAAGCCAAATGATTTCCTTTGGCCAGATGAATATTTGTGGATTCCTGAAGAGTGTACGAACTTAATTCAGAACTTAAGTTTTGCCCAGTTTATGTGTTGTTTCTTCTGGCTTTGCTTCTGTCTAACTTTTGTGTCCTAGGCCTTGTTCATGAATCGTGATGGCACCATATATTCTTTTGGAGGGGAGGAGATAGGACAGCTCTTCCCCTTTCCTCCCATTTCCATAGAGTAGGGAGTTTCTGATCCTTATGAGTGAATAGTGTTGAAAGGTAGGCTTCCTGTTTCTCTCTGTACCCTGTTACTTATGACTCCCTAACGATGGAGTGACTAATCTGAGGTTTGCAGAGATCCTGTAACCATCACATAATGGTATCTCCTTCTCAAGGGGGAAAAAAAGATCTTTGTGTTCCTTTCCTAGAAAATAATCTACACAGAAGAGATAAGAACATACACCTCTTATAGGCTTTCACTGAAATTTTGATTGCAAATGGTGCTTCCTTGATTCTTTTGTTTCTAATGGGTACTAAAGAAGAACCATCCCACAGTTGTAGGTCATGAATGTATGGTTACTTTCCAGAGGGACAGTAAACAGGAAGGTCAGGTGACTTTCTACCCTCCTCCTTCATGCCAAGGCTGGAACAATGCTAAGTTGGTCCTATAGAGGTTGTCTGTGAGCCCAGAGCTCAACTCAGATTGTCAAGATGTCCAGAAGGACCTTGCCTTCCATTGAGGTCTGGAAGAAGGCAACAACTGAATAGAAAAAAATCAACATTCAAAAAAAAAAAATCCTTTGGCTCACCTGAATACTAAATAGGAATAAAGTGACATTTTCAGAAATTCTTTGGCTCACCTTTGGTGTCTTGACTCTTCTATTCTATTGCATTGAAAGGGATTTAGGTAAATCTTAGCTAAGTGAGGGAAAACAGCTCCAATACTGGCTGGGTCTAAGGCATGGACTGGTCACAGTCTGACATTTACTGAGCTGTGTTTTCCAAGTGGATTGAGTTACTATGCCACAAAAACAGAATGAGTCAGACTGTTTATTTTTTCATTTTTTCACTCAGGTATGGCAGGCTATCCTTTGCTTCCTGTCCGCATGGGTAATCACCCATGGACAGCGCCCGCAGCTTGCTTTGGAAGGCCCTCACCATCCTCTCTCTTTCTGCCTCCAACCAAATTTGAAATATTTCCAGCAAATATAGAAGTATACTGAAAACTTTAGTTCCAGTGACAGAGAGAATGAAGAACATATTGGGAATTCAGGGTACATTAATTTTATCCAGTATGTGAATATCCACAGTGAAATTAATAATCATATCAAAACTGCCTCTTGGAGAGTGGGTAAAGTACAACTTAATGGTTGTGAGCAACCTTATTTGGGTAATCAAATATATTCAGTATTCTGTTATTTAATTTCTTCTGCATGTTTGCAGCCTTATTTTGCTCTTACTTTTCTAGGATCTTGAAGGGGAAGGTTAGTTTATTGATTTGAGATATATCCTCTTTTGTAATGCATACATTTACCTATAAACTTTCCTCTCAGTACTGACACAGCTGTGTCCCACAAATTTTGAATATTTTCATATTCACTCAGTTTACTGTGTGTGTTTAAAAATTTCCCTTAATACTTCCTTTTTGATCCACGGGCTATTAGAAGCGTGTTGTATAGTCTCCAAGCATTTAGAAATTTTTCTGTTACCTTAATATTTTGACCTCTAGTTTGAATCCATTATGGTTGGTCAACACATTCTGAAATGACTTCAGTTACTTTAAATTTGTTGAGGTTGGTGCATGACTCAGGATGTGATCTCTATGTTCCATGGGGATTTGACAAGAATGAGTATTCTGTTGCTGTTGGGTGGAATGTTTTATAAATATTGATTAGATTCTGTTGATTGATGGTGTTGCAGAATTCTTTTATATCCTCGCTGATTTTAAGGATATTGTTGTTAAGAGAGGAGAGCTAACATCTCTAACTGTGACCGTGAGTGTGTCTATTTGTCCTTTGAGCTCTATGAGTTTTTTCTCAACATAAGCTCAGCTTTGTTTCTAGGACATACACATTTAGAATTGCTATGTGTTTTTGGTGACCATTTCATCATTATATAATACTTCCTTCTGTCTGTGGTGATTATCTTAGCTCTGAATTCGCTTTTATCTGATATTAATACAGCCAGTCCTGCTTTCTTTTGATGAAGGTTTGCATGATATATTTTTCCATCGTTTTACTGTCAATGTGCCTATTTCATAATATCTGAAATGAGTTTCTTTTAGACAGCCTATGGTTAGGTTGTTTTTATCCATTCTACCAATATTTTTATCCATTCTTCCAATAGCTGTATTTTAAGAGGTGTATTTAGAACATTTATATGAATCTAGTTATTGATATGTTTAGGCTTAAGACTGCTACTCATTTTTTCCCCTGTAATTCTCTCTTTTTATTTCTGTTTTCTTTTTGTTGGATTCTTGTGGGTTATTTGAACATTCTTTAGAATTTCATATTGATTTATCTATGGTGTTTTTGAGTGTCTCCCTTTGTAAAGCATTTTTAGTGGTTCCTCCAGGTATTATATTAGATAAAATAACATCACAGTTTACTGTTAAGCCATTTAACCAGTTCAAGTGACTTATAGAAACCTGACCTCCCTACCTGTCCCTTAACCAGCCCTTATTTGCTTTAAGTGTTTCTTCTATGTATACTTAGAACCACACTAGATAATGTTATAATTTTTGCTTTAACTCTCAAATATAATGTAGAAAATTCAAGAGGAGAAGGAATGTCTATTGTAATTACCCATATATTTGTTTACTGTGTTCTTTCTTCCTTAATGATGTTCCAATGTTTATTCTTTTATTGCTTCCTTTCCTTTTATAGAAATTCTTTTAGTCATTCTTTTAGGGTAGGTCTGCTGGTGACAAATTGTTTTAGTTTCCCTTCATCCAAGAATGTTTTGATTTCCTTTTTATTCCTGAAGGATATTTTGGCTAGATGTAGGTTTCTGGGTTGGTAATTATTTCTTTTACCAGTTTGAAAATATTATGCAACTTCCTCTGGTCTCTGTGGTTTCTGATTAGAAATCCACTCTAAGTCTAATAGTTTTTCTCTTAAACCAATATAAGTTGTGTTTTTTGTTTTTTTCCCTCTTTTTCTTTCAAGATTTTTTGTGTGGTTTTCAGAAGTTTGACTGTAATATGTCTTGGTGTGAATTTCTTTGGAGGTACCCTGCTTGGCATTCACTAAAACTTCTTGAATCTGTAAGTTATGACTTTCCCCCTATTTGGGAAGTTTTTATTCATTATTTTTTCAAATACCTTTTAACCCCTGCTCTCTTTCTTTTGTCTTTGTGAGACATCAATGACAGGATTGTTAGGTGTTTTTCATAGTTCCAAAGATCTCTGAGTCTCTGTTCATTTTTTGTTCCAGTCTCCTTTTTTAAGTGGTGGTAAAATATACATAACATAAAAATTTGTATTTAAACTCCTTTTTTTGAGTGAAAAATTCAGTGCCATTAAGTGTGTTCACATTGTTGTGCAAGATTACCACTGTTCATCTCCAGAACTGTTCCATCATCCCAGTTTGAAACTCTGCACCCATTGAACAGTGACTCCCTATTCCTCCCTCTTCCCAAGTCCTGGTAATTGCTATTCTACTTTCCTTTCTCTACAAATTTGATGATTCTAGGTGCCAAATCATATGATATAAATGGAATCATACAATATTTGTTCTTTTGTGTCTGGCTTATTTCATTCAGCATACTGTTGTCAGGTTCATCCTTGTTGAAAAAGTTCAGCATGTCTCTGACTTTCCTTTCTTTGTAAGGCTGAGTTATACACCCTTGTAAGTAAATACCACATTTTGTTTATTCATTCATCTGTTGAAGAACATGTGAGTTGTTTCCACCTTTTGGCTATTATGAATAATACTGCTATGACACTGGTGTACAAATATCTGTCTGAGTCCTTGGTTTCAATACTTTTGGTTATATTCCTAGAAGTGGAATTGGTAATTGTATGATGATTTTTTTGTGGAACTGCCATACTCTTTCTCACAGTGGCTGTACCATTTTATATTCTGTTAATTTATGTACAGACTGAGTGATTTTTATCATTCTATCTCCAGTCCTCTGATTTTTTTTTCCCATTGTCCTTTCTTTTCTGTGGTTAAGCCCATCCATTGAGGGTTTTTTTGTTTGTTTTGTTTTGTTTTTTGGTTATTGTATTTTTTTAAGTTCTAAATTTATATTTCATTCCTTTATATCTTGGCTGAGACTTTGAATTTCTTTGGTGACATTCTTTTCATTTGTTTCAAGTGTGTTTGTAATTGTTTGTTGAAACATTATATAATGAATGCTTTAAAATCCTTGTTGGATAATTCTAACATCTGTGTAATACCAGTGCTGACATCTATTTGTCTTTTTCATTCAGTTTGAGGTCTTCCTGGTTCTTGATGAGATGATGAGTGATTTTTTTAAACTGAGACATAGACTTTTGGGTATTTTGTTACAGAACTCTGGATCTTTTTTTTCTATTTTTTAAACTTTTAAAAAGTTGCAGTATAGTTGCTGTACAATATTATATAAGTTACAGGTGTATAGTGATTCATAATTTTTTAAGGCTACTCCATTTATAGTATTATAAAATATTGGCTATATCCCCATGTTGTACAATATATCCTTGTAGCTTATTTTATACCTAATAGTTTCTACCTCTAATTCCCCCACCCCTATATTGCTCCTTCCCCCTTCCCTCTCCACACTGGGAACCACTAGTTTGTTCTCTATATCTGTGAGTTGCTTCTTTTTTGTTATATTACTAGTTTGTTGCATTTTTCAGATTCCACATATAAGTGATATGCTACAGTATTTGTCATTCTCTGTCTGACTTATTTCACTTAGCATAATGCTCTCCAAGTCCATCCATTCTGCTGCAAATGACAAAATTTCACTCTTTTTTATGGCTAAGTAGTACTCCATTGTATATATACATGAGAGTGAGTCAAAAATTACCTGCACTCTGCAGCCAGAATTTTTGACTCACCCTTGTACATACCACTCTTCTTTATCCATTCATCTGTTCACGGATACCTAGGTTGCTTCCATATCTTGGTAATTGTAAATAATGCTGCTATGAACATTGGGAGGCATGTATCTTTTTGAATTAGCGTTTTTGTTTTATTCAGATATATATGCAGGAGTGGAATTGCTGGATCATATGGTAGCTCTACGTTTAGTTTTTTGAGAACCTTCGTACTGTTTGCCACAGTGGCTGCACCAATTTACATTCCCACCAACAGTGTATGAGGGTTCCCTTTTCTCCACATCCTCACTAACATTTGTTATTTGTGCAGAACACTGGATCTTGAGACATTTGTTTTAGCTGACTTCCTCTGACACAGCTCTGGCAATGGAAGGAGGAGGGAGTCCTTCTTGTTACCGCCCTATGAGGGTACAAATACAAGTTCCAAATTCAGCCTCCATTGATTCCCTTGGGGGTAGGACTAGTTCATTGTTACTGCTGGAGGATGGGAGTTCCAGCTCCCACTAGGACTGAACTTATACCTTCTGGATGGGAGGGGTAGTAATGCTTCATTACTGCTCTTCTTGTTTCCTTCACTGGCATTAGGAGTGAGTGGCCTTATTACCAGCTGTGGTGAAATCCTTAGTCTCCACTAGGCCTTCTTTGACATCACTCCACTGGGGGACAGTGTGTGCCTTATTACTGGTGAGGGTGAAATTTCAAGCTCACCACATGGTCTCTACTGGCAGCGTGCAGAGAACAGACTTTTGTTGGAGCTTTTTAAATCTGTGCCTGTTGATATTTTCAGGTAACTGGACTTCAGCTCCAAGTCCGGGATATATGTGGCAAATAGAAACTGGGAAATCACCACTGTGTTGTTCCTTGGGTTCCCATGTCCCTAACCAGTCTTTCTCCTCTTTACCTTGCAGAGTCTTCTTATGTTTCTTTTATATACAATATCCTGGGGTTTAGTTGTGCTTATAGGGAGGAATAGGAAAAAATAGTTTTTACTTCATCTTCTCAAAAGAAGTCTGGATTTTGAATACATTTTTAGTATGGAGACTACAGAAGTTTCCAATGAATCAGGGGTAGGGTGTGAAGAAAAGAAAGGAGTCAAAGATGGCCCCGAGGGCTTTGTTCTTGTCAACTAGAATAGAACTGTCATCATATGACATGGGGAAGACTGTGGGAAGAACATTTTTTTTTGAGGGGAGGTGGTATTTGGAGCTCACTTTTTGAAAGGTTAAGTTGGAGGTGCTTGTGGGACATTTAAGTGGAGATGTTCAATAGGCAGATGGACATGCTGGTGTGGAGTTCAGTGGAGAGATCTGGGGAAATATAAATTTGGAATCATCAGCATTGCACAATGAGCCTTGAGATAGGGAGTAAAGGGAATGAAGATGTACAAGGACCAAACACTGCTGCTGTTCTTAAATTAATTTAATTAAAATAAATTAAAATTTAATTTTTTAAAATTAGGTTAGGGTCACGAAATCAGCAATGGTGACTGAGAAGAAAGGAACAGCCAGTGAGATAGGATGGAAACCAGGAATCCTAGTGAAGGAAGTGTCACTGCTTCTAGGCCCTTTCTAGTTAGGGTGATCATATTAATTTCCTGTTTAAAATTCTACTTCATGCCCTCTCTCTCTCTCTCTCTCTCTGTATTTGTACCTTTTGGCTGTGGGCTATTTCATGCAGAGGGCCCGCATAGACTGTTTTGGTTTGGCTTACAAGAATCCAGATAGTGTGATTAGCATATGTGACTGGAAAATCTTAGTGGGATATTTATTTTTTAAAGAACTTTTATTGAGATACAATTGACATACAATAAACTGCATAAAGTGTACAATTTGATATATTTTTTTCCTATTAGTAATGTACTTATGGCAATCTCAATCTCCCAATTCATCCCACCCCAATCCCTCTCCCTTTCCCCACTTGGTATCCATATGTTTGTTCTCTATATCTATGTCTCTATTTCTGCCTTGCAAACTGGTTGATTTGTACCATTTTTCTATATTACACATATATGTGTTAGTATATATATTTTTTCTCCTTCTGACTCAGTGGGATATTTAAAAGGACAAAAATTATAAAGAAATTTTAAACAAACTGCAATATAGGCTCACCACTAATTAACAGAAGGACGTTAGACAAATCACGTCTTAGTTTCCTAATATGTTATGGAAGTTGGTATAGCTCTGCATAGTTTACAAGATTGGGAAAGGGGATTAACTAAAAAAATTAGAAGTGAAAGCATTTTTTACGAATGGGACACTACATAAATAAGAGCTATAATTCAATTATGATCAACTGCCTAATGGAGACCGACTAAACATAAAGTGGAAAACATTTTAAAAACTCTATCTTTGCCTTTCTTAAAGCAGCCTATGGGCTAGAAGCCGCAAACACACAATGCACATGCGCAGAGAATTCCCTTGTCGAAGAAGGTGAGGTTGGAAAACAGAAGGGAGGCGGGCCCTCCTCCGCTAGCCTTTCCTAACAGCTCCGCCCCTCGAACGCCAGACTGCGCATGACGTCACGTGAAGCTTGTACTTCCGCTTCCGATTATTCACGTTTCTCTCTTTTCCTGTCTGGCTGGGAAGATGGCGTCCCGCAAGGAAGGCACAGGCTCTACTGCCACCTCTTCCAGCTCTACCACCGGCGCTGCAGGGAAAGGCAAAGGCAAAGGGGGGTCCGGAGATTCAGCCGTGAAACAAGTGCAGATAGATGGCTTGGTGAGTGGGTTTCCGTTTCCCTAGGCCCACGTGGGGAGCTCAGTTCCCAGCCCAGTCCCACCAGACGTGCTTCCCGGCAGCCTTCCTTCTGGGCTTTCTGAGTCTGGGTCAAGGTTTTTCCCCCAAATCTTCTTTCTTTATCTTAACTTTCTGTTCGGGAGAGGCGGCCGCCTTCTCTGCTATCTGATGGGGGAGTTGAGGGCTGAGAAAGGCGACCTAGGCTAAGGTGTGTGTCTGACGGATTCTTGGGGTCTTGTTTTGAGATGCCTGAGTGTGAGAGAGGGTATTGGGAGAATGACTACTGGGAGACAAGTAGGTGACGGATGTGTGGAGAAGGATCTAGGACTCTAGGGCTTTTGGAACCGGAGAGTGAACTTTATTGCTTCTCTGCTGGGATCTGACATCTGTAACTTCTCAAGTGGGGATTTACTTGGTAGCCACTTTTGAGCCTGTGATTCAGCGCTTACCCGAAACCGCGTAATTGGAACAAATATCTTTTATGTTGGCTTTTCCTTTCCGTGTCTATGAACATTGGAGTGCCTCAGGATTTGAGTTTAGGTTTTTTTCCAGCTGATCTCTGCTTGACAAAGTAGATGAAAGCACAATTCTGGAGTCAGACTGCTTGGGTTGGAATTCAGCTCTAAAATTAGCTGAATGATATTGGGCCTGTTAATTAATCTCTTTATGCTTGGTAAATTAAATGGTTAAACGTATTACCATTTAATTTCAGCTGCTGCTGTTTTTATTTGTAGAAGTTATAGTAGTAGACTTTCTTTAAGGCCCCTTTTCAAATCTTTAAATATCTGCATTTTGATAACTCCCAGATTTATATTTCTTGCCAGACTTGGTTCTTGAATGCCACTCTTATATCTCCAACTGCCTGCTTGCTATCGCTATTTGGATATCTCATAGGTACTTCAAATTTAACCTGTCCAAAATAAAATTGACTCTCCCTCCTTCTTCTGTCTCATTCATTGATCTCACCTCAGTCTCTCCCGTCTTAGTAAATGAAACTGTTGTCTACCCATTTGAAAAAGTCAAAACCTAGGCATTTATTTATGCTTGTTCTTTTTTTACCCTCAGCATCCAGTCCTTAAGCAAATTCTGTTGGCTCCACCTCCAAAATATGTCAGAATTCATCTGCTTCTCATCTATATGCCACCAATCACATCCACTTACAGTAAAATATAGACTTCTTATACAGTCTTCACAGTCCTGCTACTCTTGTCTCTTTCTTCAGACTCACCTCCTACTTTCCTCTAGGCTTCAGTCACAGTGAACTTTCAGTGTTTTGTTTTCTCGGCCTGAAATACTCTCTCAAATATTTCTTCTTTCTCCGTGGCTTCTTTTGAGCCTTTAGGTATTGGCTTAAATGTTGACATCTCGAGAAAAGCCTTGCCTAACATCCCTGTAATAAATAGCTCCATCCCCACCCATCACTCTCCATCACATCACCTTTATTTCCTTCACAGCATTTCTACTACCTGTAATTGTCTTGTTTGCGTTCTTGTCTTCCCCACTAGATGTAAGCTTCTGAGGGCAGGCAGGGATTGTGGTTTTTCACCTGTTATATTCCCAGAACTGAACCAGTTAATTGACATAGATAGGATAGATTGATGAATTTTGTACTACTCCTATTTCATGTCCTGATATCTTCTTTTATAAACATTATTTTAATGGCATCTTGAATTGTTCTCTTACCCTGCTTCAGTCCATCCTTCATACTTTTATTAAAACATTCACTTAATGTGAAAGTTCAGAACTTATTAACTTTCCTCTTGAAAATTTTTTTCCCCCTCTTCTGGCCGTGTTGCACAGCATGTGGGATCTTAGTTCCCCGACCCATGCCTCCTGCAGTGGGAGCTCGGAATCTTAACCTGGACTGCCAGGGACTCCCTCGAAATGTTTTTAGTGACTTTGCAATGAATTCAGGGCCCGCCAAGATGTTGCCCTTGCTTTTATGTTCAGGTTTATTTGCTGCCGTTTCCAAGCTTCTATGTAGGAACGTTTCATTCCAGCCACACAAGACTAATTTGGTTAGCCTGATGTTTAATCACATTTGTTTCTGGCACTTTGGTAATGGCCAAGGCCAATTTTTCTTCTTTTCTTCTTGAGCCTTTCCTTTCTAACCTTTAGTCCTGTTTCATCAATTTTCTGTATCTTTAATGTTACCTTTATCTTAATATATGACCATTTCAGACTTTCCAATATTAAAATGTTCAGCCCTGTCTCTTTTTGCTTAGTACTTTGTGTTCATTCTTAGTCCTCACTTTTTTCCTTTGAAGTCAGTGGTTAAAGAATTTGTCTATATTTGTGGTCTTCCATTCTTTCTTTAACTCATTACTACTAGAATCTGTCATCACCAATTCCCTGACTTAGTTTTTAAAAAGATCACATCAGTGATCAACATTAGCAAAGAACTGTAAAAATAAAAAAAGTCAAAATATGTGATACATGCAAAATAATGTCTGTAGTACATAATTTAAATAATCACAAAATGAACATCCACTTACCTGCCATTTAACTTGAGAAACAGAACTCTTGAGTATCTTTGAAGCCCCTTTTGCTGTTTCATCCTTTCCTCCCATCCCTTCTTCAAAAGCTATAATCACTTTTGTGAGCTTTGTTTCGGTGATTTCTTGGTTTTCCTTATAGCTTCACCACACAGAATATTCCCAGTTTATTTAGTTTGACCTGTTTATATTAATAAAAGTGAATGAAATATTAATTAAATTATAGTATATGTTCGCCTATGTCTTGAATCGTATATATGCATATCTCACCATGATTTTGAGATTATTCTGTTCTAGAGTGAGGAGCTATAATTCATTCATTTTCAGGACTATATAGCATTTCATTGTATGACTAGAACATGATTTTCCTCATTTAAATGTTAATGGACAGTTAGATGGCTTGTTTTCCTTGTGTGAAATGGTATCTCTCAATAATCTTAATTGTCTATTCCAATAGACTTGTCAGCGTGTCTTTTATTGTACATCGTGCAGAGTCAGTGCTCAGTATATCCTTGTAGAATGGACAAGTGAATCTTCATGGTAGTCAGATGCTCTCATTATTCCTAGATAAGATCAAGCTAATTCTTCCTATTCGACTTTTCATGTAAAATCCACTTCATTCCCCCAAGCTAGTCTGAATCTTACCTTTCTTATGTACATTATACTTTTTTATATATATACACACACACATATTCAATAACAGCGTTATTGAAGTATCATTTATATACCATACAATTCTCACAATTGTCTTTTTTTTTAAATAGTTTATTTTATTATTATTCTAATTTATTGGCTGTATTGGGTCTTTGTAACTGCATGCAAGCTTTCTATAGTTGCAGAGAGTGGGGGCTACTCTTCGTTGTGGTGAGCGGGCTTCTCGTTGCAGTGGCTTCTCTTGTTGCAGAGCACAGGCTCTAGGTGCGTGGGCTTCAGTAGTTGTGGTGCGTGGGCTCAGTAGTTGTGGCTCTCGGGCTCTAGAGTGCAGGCTCAGTACTTGTGGTGCACGGGCTTAGTTGCTCTGCAGCATGTGGGATCTTCCGGGACCAGGGCTTGAACCCATGTCCCCAGCATTAGCAGGCGGATTCTTAACCACTGTGCCATCAGGGAAGCCCTGTACATTGTATTTTTGATACTCAAAGTGTGGTCCAGGGAGCAGTACGACAAGCAGAATTGGCCTCACCTGGTAGCTTGTTAGAAATGCAGAAATACAGTATCTCAGAATTTCTCCTGACCTGCTGTTTCAGGTAATTTATAGCATATTAATGTTTGAGCAGTACTACTCTGGGCCACATCGATCTCTTCCTTTCTCTGAACTTTCTATGGTGACAGCTTGTGTTGCTTATCTTGGCATATAATCATATGCTGTTAATGAATGGTTTACTGTATATTCAGGAGAGTCAGGGGTAGTACTAGTAGGTATCCCTAAGTAAGGTAGTTTACTTGCCTTAGGTAGGCAAACCTAAGTCCATCTGACTTTTTCATCTCAGGTTGCTTCCAAGATTTGGATAACCCTGCAGACATCCTGGGCATTAAGGTCAGAGAGCTTGTTGAAATCCATTGCCTTTTTAAAAAAAAACTTCATGACAGTGCTTCCTGTGTTTATGGCATACACACCATTGGTGACAAGCTATATTAGTGCTGTTTCTTGTAGCTATTGTGGGGATGATTTAAGGAGCTTAGGATACATGGTGTTTCTCATGGAGGAGATGATTTAATAGCATTTTTTCTGCTTTAATATGAGGATAATGCATGGCCTTCCTACTGTAATAAAAGCTTAACATATAAAATTTCCTATTGATGTTTAATCATTGTCAGTAACGGTTTTAGTAGTTGGGATTGATTTTAATAGTTGTTATTAGTTACAGTGGGATTCCAAACTGGATGCTTTACCAAGTAAGTGGAATATAATGAGAAATTTAAATTGTAATTGTTGCAGTCTAGATTAAACAGCATATATCACTTCCCAAATGTCTGTTTTGACATTAGAAAGGTTTGGGCACAGTAGGTCTTTTATATCACACTGCTGGTTTCTTATCTCTTACTTTCTTGTCACCTTTGGCTTCAACTAGCTCCTATATAATTAGAGGTTCTGATCTTATTATCCAGGATTTCATGAGTTTATCCAGATATCTTAAACCTTGGCAACCTTTTTCTGGGCCTTTAGCCCTTGTATTGGGGAGAAGAGCCTCTATAAAGCATTAGGCTTTGAAGAGGGTGTTTGCCAGTTATTTTTATTTTACCAAGTCTACTTTAGATAGTTTTTTAGATAAAAGTTCCTGATTTCAGCACTTACATGAAAACTTGGTCGCATTTGCTTTTCTCTGGGAAATTAGTTCATAATTTTGTTTTTATAAAATATTTAAATTATGGTACTTGGATATTATTTCAGGATATGGGAAAATATATTTAAAGAGAAAATAGCTTTATTTTTATCCCTGCAAACTAGTATTTATAGAAGATCATTCTATACAATGGTTATCTCCTATAAAGATTAGACTTGATAACAAAATATAGTGTAATTTATATATCCATTTATTTGATGACAAGCTGTACTTGTTTCATCAAAACTGAAAGGGCTGAAGTGGGTACTGGTATATACCAGAGCTGTATTCTGGAGTTTTATTGATGTTGGTACTAAGCCCAAGCATACAAGAAAAAAAAATGGATTCAGCAAAATAGTGGTAATTCAGTATTAACTTACTCAAAATATAGAACTTTTTTACTCTTTGAGTCTGAATATCAACTGTATTTTGGCATAAAATTTTAAGGATTTATTTTCCTCCCAAGTAGTACGCAAATGCCACAGGTATTCATTATATCCTGTTGATTAACATGAGACTTTTTCCCTCAATACCTTTATCTTCTGTCCTTGTCCCCAACTAGTTTCATTTGACATAAGTAGCAAGTGTTTATCTATGGGATAAGAGTAATGTGCTAAGATTGGATGTTTTAGAAAACAAAAAACAGTAAGAAAAATTTGGAGAACTTTATAAAACAAAGGAAATTAGTTTATAAGCTCATAACTTGAGGGTGGGTACATTGTTAAGAGTTTGGAATTTTCTAGTGTGTCTCCAGTGTTTTAATTAATATCTATAGTTGAAGTTAATGGGTTAAAGGTGGTTGTGCCTGTTTTTAAGCATATTAAGCATGTTGCCAAACTGGTCTCCAGAATAGTTGTATAGTTCAGTATGCTTTCCCACGTACAGAGTATAGAGTGCTCTTTCTTGGTGCCATTGTCAGCTGAAAGTTACGATTTCTAAAAGTCTTAGTTTTTATTTTTAAAATTAAGTATGCATGTTAGTATTACAGTGATTCATCAATTCAGTAAATATTTCCTGTCTGATAGTGATAACACTCACATATCTGCCCAAGTCACCCAGTCTTCTGGTATTATCCTTGATTGTTCCTTAGGGTTTCCCTTGGATTCTCTTAAGAGATCACTTACTTAGTAGCTGTGGTCCTAGAATACAAAAACTCTTTGGAAAATCCTCATTAAACAAAACAAAATCAGACTTTACAGCCTGACTTTTAAGATCCTCTTTACCATTTGTTTATAGCCTCCACATGAGAGCTTGTAGTTGTACTGCTTTCAAGTTTGGTTTAAGGGTAGCATTTAAAACAAAACCAACATCTTTATCTTTTGGATAGAAGACAACCCATTTTATGTTTTGTACAGAAACGCATAACTTTTTAGTTTTGTTCTCAAGGACCTCTTGAGGATATAGAAGGTGAATAATCATCTCCCCCTGGGATTATTGTGGTATACTTTTTATGCTGGAAAGTTGAAGTGCTTTTAATTTATTAAACCTGTTTAGTTAAACAGCCATTTCTCTGGGTACACATGGTGCACAAATCAAAAGGCAAAAAAAAAGGTAATGAAAAGAAACTGTCACTTTCATTTCTATCTTCAACCACCCTCTTCCCAGGGGCAGTTACAGTTACTCTTTTTTAATGTTTTCTTCTGGACCTATTTTAGCAGGTATTGCCTCCTGCTAAGGAAGCAGAAACAAACTGTAATCAGAGCTCCTAAAGTCACCTTAAGGCCTTCTAATTAAGCAGTGGTTCATGTTCCTGAATATAATAAAATGTGTTAGGAAGCAGACAGCTCATAACAGCTTTGAAATTTTTTTGTTTGTTTTGTGTGAGAGGGGAAGTGAATTTTGTTCCAGCGAAGCCTTTTACTTTAGGAAATTACCTTCTAGCTGTATGTGGGAAAATTTGCTCATTGGTTATATATATTGAGTTGGTAAAGTAAAAATAAGTTAAACATTCTTACCAGTTAACATTGAATTGAAATAATACATTTGTATGTTCGATTGCATCATTGTAGTTTCTTGTTACTAATTTTTTATGATGAGAGCAGAGCTATTCTGTTGACTTTCTTGAGGCTATGTTGTCCTTCTCCCCCTTTCCCTGACAATTGCTAGTTGATTTATGTTCTTTCAACTGCAGTAGTATAGAAGTGATATTGATTAAGTGTATTGGAACATTATAACGAATTCCATATGTCAGGAGCAAAATATCTTTTTTTCTTATTGAAGTTACTTGAATTTCTTTCACATCAAAACTTAACGGCAGTGATTTAAATCCTATTTATTATTTGACTCAGCCAGTTATGAAATGGAACCTTATCCCACTTGAGCCATAAAATGTGTTAAATTTAAGACTAATGCTGCTTTCTGTTTTTTGAATTTACATTTTGGCAGTAACTACCTTCTTTGTTCATTGCTAGAAAAAAATGATCCAGGCTTAACCAAATAAGAAAACTGCCAAGTTCACAGATCAGTCAGTGAGAGAAGCCAGAATTAAATGAAAGTCTAGATATTGACTTTACAGAATATGCTAACGGAGATTCTGTGGCATTACAGTTTCTTTGAGACTAAAATTCTTCTACAGGAATAGCTGTTCTTTGACGGTGATTGATGTGAGAAATTCAGGCTGTAGACCTTACCTCCCAGAATCTACAAAACTGGAGTAAAGCCAGCGAGGAATCATGCATCCTGTCTGACCCCTTCTGTCTGGCCAGCAACTGGTGCAATTTGGGTCTTGCATTTTTATTTCAGATTTTTAAGAAACTCTTGTAGTGGATCTAGTCTTTATTTTTTAGCAAGGATAATGATGTTTTTAAGGAAACTTACATCCATCCGTACACACACATACACACAATATTTTGAATAAATCAATTTACTCACACTCTTGACTTTTTAATGAAGATTAAAAAAATCTTGTCCTGAAACCATGTGGTATTGGTTGTTAAAAGAGCTCTAGGTGCAGATGCCTGATAAGTCTTACCAAAAATGAAAGTTTGGTGTTAGGTGGCTGATTTTTAATAAGTCATAGTTATGTCTTATAAGACTGAAAAAAATATCTGAGGAATGTTGGCTCTGAACATTCTGAGGAGACAAATGTAAGTGCCATGAGGGTATCTGGCATGTTCTAGTCACTCACTAAATATTTGTGGGATAGGTAGATGGATGGACAGATGAATGAAATTAAGTGAAATATTTGTTGTAATAGTAGTAGTTTTAATAGTAACTAACATTTATTGAGGCTTTTCTAGGCTTTCATAGGTACTTTGGGTGGGTTATTTTTTAATCCTTGTAACTATGCTGTGAGAATAGGTACTGACTGATTTATCTCCATAGGAGATAGGTGATAAGATAGGGGATCAGGTAATCTGCCTAAGGCTACAGAGCTTAATTTTGAATTTTCGTACTGTGACTCAACTATGCTGTATGATTTTCCTGTTTGTACAGACCAGAGGTTCACATTTATGTGTACTTGTAAGAATTTATTTTAAGCTTTTACTAAAGTTTTCTCTCTCACTTGAACATTTTTTCCCCCACAAAAATAAAGATTAGTTCTAGAGTTACTGTGTACTAGACAACCAGTGGAAGACAGCAGATCAAGGTTTGCATGATTCAAAATCACATGCCACTGAAATTTGTTTTTACTCTTCTTAAAAATACAGTGTTCAGAATAGAATCAAAGCTAAGAGAATAGTGGTCTGAGCCCAGCACTGGCCTGTCCTCTCCTGTAGCAGCTGGGGGCTGGTGGGGGAAGCTCTGGGTTTGATAGCTACACAGTTTGGAGTTCACATCTATTGAGATAATGTTATATTTGGGGAGACTTCATTATCAGTGACATAAATTAGGAAGTATTTGATTATAAACTCTGAATGTTCCACTCCTGGAATTGGGAGAGAACCGTACCTGCCTAATGTTACGGGTTCCATAAACCAGTGCAGCCTGAAGTGTGAACTGTTAACTAGCCTGCCTGAGATAAGCAGGGGATTGAGACTGAGTCTTTAGAAAGTTTGACAGCAGTTTAATATTGCTGTGTAGCCAAGCTTGTGACCCCTGGGCTTGTATTCTTTATGTCTTTAGAATTTTTTTTTTCTCTTTCTAGTAAGTAATTTTTATTCTTTGACTAAAATATTGGTCTGTGGTGGACTGGAGGAAAATGAGTTCTTTGCTACTTACAGTTTGAGAAGGACTGTTAAAAATGACTTTTATGCCTATTTTAGATAATAGCATCTTCCTATAACCAGTGTCTAGTAATATTTAGTAGAACCTACCTAAAATAATATTGTGATCACTAAATACCACTAGATTTACTTTTTTTCATTATTAGGTTTAATAGTAAAACATTTTAGTTATGTCAGCATTTCTTATCTGTGAACTCAAAAAAAGATGAACAAATAGACTCAGTGTTTGTTTACTCTGGGTGCACAATATAGGTTGCAATCTCTGAGCAGTCCTTATGAGCTCAGCTATATAAAGGAAGGTTAAAAATGATAGATGTTGTAGTACTAACAATTTGAAACTACTTAAGTCCCAAATCATTGAAACTGGGCTTTCAACAGATCCTTTTTATGTGTAGGACAGAGACAGTGGGAAACCTGCTGCTTTTCCTAGGGAAGATTTATTGCCATAAGTTTGCAGAAAGTTTGAACTGATGTTTTTCCTGATTTATAATTGGCTTAGGTTAGGCTTCTCTTAAACAGATCTCTCTGCTTGTTGAAAACCGGTCTGTATATCTAGAAGTTACCTCTCACCTTGAGTGTGTGCACGTGTGCATATCTTCTGGTACTTTGTGTATGTGTATGCAGCGACATCTGTGAATTGAGTTGAAGAGTAACCATATCAACAAGAGATTAGAATTTAAAGTCAGCAGTTGCTCAGGCTTATAGTGTGTGGATTTTTTCTTTTTCTTCTCCTTTCAAAGCCATTTAACCATGCTTCATTCAGTCCATATATTTTTTTTTATATACCCCAAAGAACATGCTAAAATTAAGATATGTTATGTCCATACCATTCTGTCAACTCAATAGCACTGTCAAAAAAGGAAATTAAATTAGTTTGTTCTTTGTGCAACTCCATGCAGTAGATTGCAGTGATTGCTGTCTTTTAGTATTTTTTCCCGTAATTTTTTTATTTGATGTTTTTTGAATTAAAGATGAATACATGCTTATTAGAAGTAATTAATTAATGCAAAGATTCACAAAAGGTATCTCTTTCCACACCATTCTTGTTCATATAAACATAAATGCATAACTGCATGTATATGATACATTTTTATTACTACTTAATATTTTTTTAAAGTTTAAATTGTTTTTGTGACTCAGATTCTTTATTTTTTACTTTTGGCTGCGTTGGGTCTTTGTTGCTGCATGCTGGCTTTCTCTAGATGTGGCGAGCAGGGGCTACTCTTGTTGTGGTGCACAGGCTTCAGTAGTTGTGGTGCGTGGGCTCAGTAGTTGTGGTGCATGGGTTTACTTCTGCGGCATCTACCTGGACCAGGGCTTGAACCTGTGTCTGTACCTTGGCAGGCGGATTCTTAACCACTGTGCCACCAGGGAAGTCCCACTACTTAATTTTTAAAACTCTAGTTTGTAACCCTTGGTGTGTCATGGGCCTCTGGGAATCTGGTGAATGCCGTGGACTTTTTTTCCAAGAAAATGCCCTTAAGTACATAGACATGAATTACTGCATATGCTTTTTAAGAGGTTTTTAGATCTCTTTTAGTTCCTTTGTGACCTTCAGGCTTCAATGTTTGCTTTTAGGATTTATGTACTTGGAGAAGTATACTTGTCAGTGTAGAATTTTGGGTAGTTTGGATTTTTTAGCCATGTCTTTTTTTGGTGGTAGGTGTGTGTGTGTGCGCGCGTGTGCGTGCGTGTATGTAAACATTTAAACAGTCCAATTTCTGGTGAATTAGTTTTACATAAACAGATTTTTCCAGATAACTGAAATTATCTGTTACTTACATAATTAATCTCATTAAATTCTAAAATATCTTAAAAGGAAAATTCTGAATGTTATACCTCTCTGACTTCTGAAGTAATACAGATTTATTTTTGATTTATTTTGGTTTATTTTTGATTACTTAGGCTTACTATAAACGAGTTATTTTAAACTTTTTATATATACATATATAAAATACAAATAATGTCGGAATATAGCAGTGGTTCTTAATCTAGTTCCTTGGACCTTATAGCATTTCAGGGGATCTTTGAACTCTGAAATTGAGGATAAAATTTGGAGTGAGTACATATGAATTGTTTCTTCATCAAATAGACATTTTAAAAGTATGTACAGTTTTTAAAGTTAAGGTATTATTTATGTGCAATAAAACCCACTCATTTTACATGTACAGTTTGATGAAGTTAAGTAGTTGTAAATAATCGTATGAAGGAGATGGTTCTAGAGCCTGCTGACCTATTCCAAGAACAGTGCTTACTGTGCAGGGCACATCAAGGAGGTTAATAAGCATTTAGACCGAGAGCATGACAGTGTTAGAGAGGCGTAGGAAAATTTGGTAATTTCAGATTCTGCTGGCCAGTTTGTTTCTGTCCCTTAAGGCATAATTTGTAGAAGAATCTTCATTTACCCACTAATTTACAGCATAAAGGAACTGGACGGCACTAGTTCATAAGTGGTCATAAATATGGGGTCAAGCTATAAAGAATACTCGAAAGCTTCTCAGATGAACTGCTCGCATTACCTTTCCTCTCATTTCTTTACTATAGAGATCCTTCCAAGTAGGGCTTGAGTTTCTCTTCATGCTTTTATAAATAAAAGGTTCATTCTTGGGTCTATATTTCTCAGTGTACTCACTTTTTAGCAACACAGGGAGTCTTAAAACAGAAAACTTGTGGTTTAACCAGTCAAGTTCATTGCAGTCACCTGAGGAGTTATAGCAAAACAACAAAAAAGGAATGCTGGTCCATACTACCTCATTAAAATTTAGAATAAAGTAGGATGTTAGAATCACCTGGAGAATCTAAAAACAAGAATAGAAACCAAAACCAAAGCAAAAACAAAAAAATCCGAACCCAACAAACCAGTGTAGGAACCCCAGCCCAGGTTAACTAACTCTGATTTTCAGGGATTGGGTTTCAGGTTAAGTATTTTAAAAATACTGATGGCTGTAATGTGTAGCCAGATGAAGACCTCTCTTGATTTATTCAACCCCCCCCCGGTCATTTTGATAAGCTGAGAACATCTGTGATGCTTATATACAAAATATAATAAAGTATGTTTTTGTTTTGTAGAGCTATTAAGCTTCCCATGTATCTTGTTTTTAAGAGTAAGAACTGGTAGCATGACATCAATAAACAGGATTAGTTACAAGTATATCAGCACTGTCTTATGGCCAGAAGCATATGCTTGGTTGGAGGGAAAGAAAATGAAAGGCCAGCAAGCATGGCTAAAACAGGACGTGTGTGGTGGAACATTCCCATCTTGTGGCTTGTGAGGATAGTGCTGCTAAAGATAAAGAGCTGAATTGCATGCTTACCATCAGTGACAGTTTCCTGGTCATGCCTTTTGACTTCTTGTTATTGGGGCACAAAAAATGTGACCACCAGCAACATTCCCTCAGTCTATTTGCTGCCTGTCCCTGTAAACCCTTCACTGAACTTTTCTCACTCAGTACAGAAACCCTGCTTCTACAACTTAGTTACAGAGAGTTCTTCAAGAGCTGTTGCCACTGCATTTTCAGCCTTGTTATGAAAAACTTATTTGAAGCCTAAAGTTAGTTAGTTACTGTGAGGTAATTAAATGTACCTTGGTGTCAGAAGTCAGCTCTCACCTCCCTGATTTAATAAATCTATGTTAGATTATCTGTTTCCTCTTCTATAAAATGGGAAAATAACATTCCTGACTTTATAGAGTGCTTGTGAGGACTAAATGAGTAATTGCATGTGAGGCACTAGTGGAGTGCTTGACGTAAGTGGCTGATAAATGTTTACCATTCATTCCTTTAGCAAATATATTTTGAGCATCTTTTATGTGGTAGTACCTGTGTTGGGTGTTGAAGATGTGGTGAGTAAAACATCTCTTCACTTTTAGAAGAACATTTAAGAGGGGAGACCATGAGCAGTGCATGGATTCTTACTTATAAATACTGATAATATATGGAATATTTCTCTGTATCCAGTAAGTTCTTGCTTCTCTGAAGTTTGTAATGCAATTCCAGTACATTATGTTTTGAACTAAGGAGTTGAGATTTTAGTGTGTATGTAGGGAATAGGAAGGCTATAAAATGTCAAAATGAAGAATGAGTTTGCTTAGTTTTGGTGAAGTTTTTTTTCCTGAGTGCTTTATTTCACCAGATTTTGTTAAGTTGGCAAGATAATAAATATTAGAGTTGGAAATTATTTTAGTGATCACCAGGCCTTTCCTAAAGGCTTTCTGTTTTGGACAACCATAAGCTAGAGAGAGTTCATCCTTAAAATTGGAACCCTCTTTTTTGAAACTATCACCTGTGGTCCTTAGTTTGACTTTTTCAAAGTAAGACACACCCTCTAGTGCCTCACTATTTGGAAAGTGCTCTTTGTGATTGTGCCTAGTCTGGAGAGAGTTGAAATCGTTGAACTGGTTCTCATGACAGGTTTAAACTTTCTCGCCTGTAATTAGCCCCCTTGGGGTGTACTTATTCATGTTGATTGCCTTTGGCTTATGGTTAAACCGCTGTGCTTTTCCCGTTGTTCATGTGAGTACTGTTATTGGTACATTTTCTCTTTGTCGTCATAGAGAACTGGCTGTAACAGGTCAGTGATGCTAAAAAGAGTGAGATAATTTCTCTTACTTGGAGCCCTGTACTTCTGTGGACGCTGTATAAATTGCATTGATTCTTGGGGCAAGCATATCAGGCTGCTGTGCTGTTTGATTATGTTGCTCTCAACCCCTTTACAGTTCACTTTGGTTAGAGTTAAGACAGTGTTTCAATGTAAGATATTTTTGAACTATGCTAATTTGTTTTTGTTTTGTTTTTTTGACTTCTTGATTTTTATTCTTTTGTTTTTTGATTGAGCAATTTGTATAATCTGAGATATAACGGCTTGAAAGAAATTAGATTTGGGATTGAGGTGAGAGAATAGAGCGTCTATAAGCTAATTCGTTTTTAAACATAATAATTATCTTTTTTCATTTCTATTTTCTTTATAAAAGGAAGTAAGGTTATTTTGTCCTGGCTTTTTGTGAAACTATGCCAGACCCTAGTCATCAGTACTCCTTTTTGCACGCATAGGAACCAGCTGTTAGGAAGCCGTTCTAGGATTTGTGCAAAGATCTACATTAAGCTTAGATATCTTTTAGCATCTCTCATTTACTTTGATTTCAGCTGTGATTCAGTGATCTCATTAATAGGGTTAAGTATACAGGAAAGTAGGTAACCTATGCAAGTTGGTAGATGTGTTTGTAGTAACTCTTTATCAGTTTTGTTTATCCCTCCTTAATCGTCCATGTTTCTTCTTTTTTTAAAGTGTGAAAATGATTGTCCTTGGCAGAGTTAAGTTGATTAGGGATTAAACAGTTCTGTTTTTTTTATTGATAAAGTAAGAAATATTGATTATTTATTGAGCATTTATTACATGGCAGACCCTGTGTGAAGTATATACATTTTCTCATTTTTAATAGTGTCGATAATGCTATGAAGTAGCTCCATTTTGCAAGTTAGAAATCTAAGACTTAGGAAGATTAAATAGCTTTCACAAAATCACAGCTAGTAAGTGCTAGAGCTAGAGATCATTCCTATTTCTGCATGACCCCTTAAGCAAGGCCATTTTGTGCCTTTCAAGAAGTGGAGAGGACTTTTATACAGTAATGTGTAAGGTTTGTGCATTTTCTCCACTTCACAGTATTGAAGGTCTGCCAGTCTTACTAGTTGGTGTCCTTCTACATTAAGCTCTTTTCCCTGCTGACTGCTTGCTCTTCTTAGGCGGTCTGGATCTTACCCTGGTGTAAGGTCTTTTTGGATCTATTCATCACAGAGTCTTTGCTTCATATCTATCCCTAACTCATGGTTTTAATTATTAAGTTACTGAAATGAAAGTCATCTCCTTGTTAAAATATGCACATAAGCTTTGGAATTTGACTTGGTTTAAATCTTAGTTCTGCCATTTCCTGGATGTGTGATCTTTAGTCATTTATTTCTCTGCTTTAGTTTTCTTATTTGTAAAATGGGTATAATAATGCCTTTTCCTTAAGGTAGTTGTGAGAATTACATGATTGATATTTCATGCAAAATAATTAGAATACTGCCTGGAACATGATGTTCAGTAATTGTAACCTGTGTTATTAACTGGTTACCAATGATTTTTTTCTATCAATAATATACTTGTTTCAAATTAAACACTAATCAGTAAAATACTAATTATCATTTTGTTGTTAGACTTATTTTTCCCTCTGAGAACTGTCCGTTATATTTTATACTGTACTGCCCTTTAGTCTTCAGGCTGTGGGCTTGAACTAAATAACAGACTACTACTACTACTAAATACTATGTGTGAAGCACTATTCAAAGCCCAGTAGTATATTAACAATCTCATGTTGTACGAATTATTGTTAATCATTACTGTTACTGTGAACTTTTAAATTAATTGCCCATTCAATCATGCAGTGTTACCTCTTTATCTTTATGGAAATATTAAAGGAGAGAGTAATATAAGAGCTGGCTATTCCATTAGAGATTATTTGATGTATCTTTCTGGTTGAGAAAAATTAGGTAGTGCTAGAGACTGGGTTCTCTTTATGTTCTCTGTAACCGAGCAGATTCTTCTTGGATGCATGTTGCTGTTGTTGCTTCTTCTGATTAATGTGAGGTGCTGTGTTTCAGGAACCATCTTGAGGTGTTGAGAATTTGTCAGGGTTCTGCTTTTAGGTGTTCAGATAATTGAGATCTCTATCTCTGTATCTTATTGATGCTTTTATCATCTGTGGCAGGAAATTATCTTACTATTAACAAAGGTTAACAGGGTATTGCTCTGTAATAGTCTCAGGTTGAGGTGATGTTGTTTGATTTGACTGTAGGAACTCTTGGATGTTTAGGGAGCTTTGACTTGAAGGTTGTGAATGCTATACATGGACATTTTTGACATGTCTTCACATTCCAAGAGTTGCAGATGTACATTTAGACTATGTAAGACTATAATTTACATAAGAGTAAAGGAAATGATTTGTAAGAAATTTGGTTAGTCCTGTTATATAATTTTGTGGTTTTGCAAACCCACCAGTAAAGTTTTATTTTTCCTTTGAAATAAAGGGAAGTGTAAACTATAGGAATGGTATTTAAGCTTCTTTCTGTTTTTTTCCTTTTAGGTAGTATTAAAGATTATCAAACATTACCAAGAAGAAGGACAAGGAACTGAGGTGGTTCAGGGAGTGCTTTTGGGCCTTGTTGTAGAAGATAGGCTTGAAATTACCAACTGCTTTCCTTTCCCTCAGCACACTGAAGATGATGCTGACTTTGATGAAGGTAAGGCTACTCATCTTACTGTGTCTTTGCAGTGCACACAAATGGTTGTTAATCCATTGTTCACGATGACCTTTGATAATCTGTTATTGGGAGTCTGTCAAGGTAGTCTAGTTCTGAGTTTCTTGAAAAAAATTATACAAATCCTCTGAAATGAAGATTTATTATAAAAAACTTCATTAGTTTGGCCTTTACTTTTTCGGCATTTGTGATTCCGATAATTTGGATAGGAGCTGTGCTGATGTTAACTTGCCCGTTATGAAGTCAGCTTGCCAGATACATTGTGAAGGTCAGGGATCATCGGTATGTCCAACACCTACTTCCTTCTGTAGTATTTTGACCTACTGTTTTAAGAAGAGGTGAGTGGAGCTACCTACTTCAGAAAGAAGACACTCCTTAAGCCTTTCAGGAGCATTTTATTTTTGTGATACAGGTGTAATTGCTTTGTTAGCAAAGGCTAGTAGTGGTTAAAAGCTCATACCAAAGGCAAGGGTCAGCATCCTAAAGGAGTTAAAAAAAAATCTAGTTGAAAAATAAATTTCTCACTTGTCTGAACTCTCAGAAGTCATTTTGTATATATCTTTCTTAAAAATGGTAGTTAAAACACAAGCATTTATCAGTTTAACTATTTTTAAATGTACAATAGTAGTGCTAACTTTATGCCACTTGTGCACCAGATCTCTGTATCCACTGACCAACCTATCCCCTTTTTGCCCTCCCCCAGCCCCTGGCAGCAACCATTCTATTTTCTAAGAGTTTGACTGCTTTAGATACCTCAGATAAGTGGAATCATGCAGTATATGTCTTTTTGGGACTGGCTTATTTCACTTAGCTTAATGTCCTCAACGTTCATCCATGTTGTAGCATGTGGCAGGCTTTCCTTCATTTTTAAGGCTGAAGAATATTCCCTTGTATGTGTACACTGTATTTTCTTTTCCCATGCATTCGTTGATGGATATTTAGATTGTTTCTGCCTCTTGGCTAGTGTGAATAATGCTGCAAGTAGCTCTTCAAGATTTTATTTTCAGTTCTCTTGGATATATACTCCTGTCAGAAGTGGGATTTGCTGGATCATATGATAATTCTGTATTTAATTTTTTGGTAGAACTTTCATACTGTTTTCCACAATGACTGCACTAGTTTACTTTCCCACCAGCAGTGTACAAGGATTCCCTTTTCTCCAGATTCTTGCCAACACTTATTTGTTGTCTTATTGATGATAGCCGTTTTGACAAGTGTGAGGCAATCTCTCATGGTTTTGATTTGCCTTTCCCTGATATTAGTGATGTTGAGCATCTCTTCATATGCTTGTTGGCCATCTTTATGTCTTCTTCAGAAGGAGAAATGTCTGTTCAAGTCCTTTGCTAATTTTTTAGGATCTTGTTGTTGTTGTTCATTTGAAGGAGTTCTTTTATATTCTGTATATTAACTCCTTATCGTGTGTATGTTTTGCAGACATTTTCTTCCTTTCACACTTTTGAATGTTTCCTTTGTTGTGCAGAAGCTTTAGTATAATTCAACTTGTCTATTTTTACTTTTGTTGTCTGTACTTTTGATGTAATATCCAATAAATCATTGCCAAAACCAATGTTATGGAAGGTTCTTCCCTGTATTTTCTTCTAGGAATTTTATGCGAACGTTGCACTTTTTTTTTTTAAATGTAAATACTGTTAATTGGTTTTTTTAGCTCTTACAGTCAAACTAAATACAAAGAATAGAAGACTTGATTATGGTTGCAGCAGAGAATATAAATGTTAACAGCCTTGGTACTATGAAAGTGCAGTTGCAGAAGGTCAAGGGAAGAAAGTTGAAAGGAGGTATGAGGAATTAATATTCTCATTTTGCAAAGGGAAGAATGAGCCAACCAAAGCTGAGAGAATAAGTACAGGACCACTACATAATTTAAAATGATTAAGATAACCAATAGTAGACTTAGAAGCAGTATTGTAATTGTCAAACATTATGAGATGGATGAGTAGCAGACCTGATTTCAATAAATATTTCCTCCACTTGTCAAATCAAGAAAGAGGCTGCTTCTGGGGTGGGGGCTGTGGAGCAGGGATGGTGGGGGCGGGGGGCGGGCAGGCTATATTTCTTTCCAGCCTCAGCTCTCTTTTATTCTTTAATTCGTGTCCATGGGGCTTTAAAATATGTTGGCATGAAAGAGAAAAAACATTAACAGCATTTATCTCTGGGAAGTAAAACTATTTTCCCCCTTCTTTTTTGCTTTATCCTTTGAGTTATCTGTATGAGCATCTATTTACTTTTCCATGGAAGCATTTGTTTACTTTTAAAAAAAAGAGCAGTGTTCTATTTCTCTTCATCCTGGAGAGAATTAATTCCAAACTCTTTGTTACCAGGAGCCAGTAGTGGGTGGTGGTTCTGAGCATGGTTGAAACCTTACTGGCTGTGTGATCTCCGTGAAGTTATATAACCTCGCTGTAGTTCAGTTTCTTAGCTGTGAAATTCAGATATTAAATATAGTACCTACCTCTTCATGACTGTTCTGAGGATGACATGATTTAATCTATAGAGAGCTTGTGGACCAGAACCTGGCACATTGCAGACACTATGCAAGTGTATATTACTTTGCTGTCCAAGATTCTTTGTGATCTGGCTCCAGGATACCCTTCTAGTTATGTCTCTCTTCCTACTTCCTTTCTGAACTGTTTGCTATTCTTCATAAATTGTGTTTTCCCACTTTTCCCTTTTGTCCTAATCTCTTCATTTCCAAATCAAACTTTTCTTCAGAGTCCAGCTCATGTACCACTTTTCTATATAACTTTACCTTATCTTCCAGCTAGAAGTACCTCTTCTACACACCACAGTTTTTATCTGTGCCACATTTAATACGTCTGGGACTTTCCCTGGTGGCTCAGTGATTAAGACTGTGTGCTCCCAACCTGGGCCCCCTGCATTGGGAGCGCCGAGCCTTAATAACGTTGCACTCTTGAGTGTTGTTGCTTTGTAATATGTTTTGGAATCAAGAAGTGTGAGGTCTCCAGCTTTGTTTTTCTTTTTCAAGATTATTTTGGCTATTTAGGGTCCTTTGAGATTCCATACAAATTTTAGGTGTTTTTTTCCTATTTCTGAAAAAAAAAATGCCATTAGGATTTTGATAGGGATTGCATTGAATCTGTAGATCATTGATTAGTATGGACATTTTAACGATATTAAATCTTCTGGTCCATGAATACAGGATGGATGTCTTTCTGTTTATTTGTGTCATCTTTACTTCTTTCAGCAGTGTTCTGTAGTTTTCACTGTACAAGTGTTTTACTGCATTGGTTAAGTTTGTTCCTAAGTATTTTTTTCTTTTTGATGCTGTTGTAAATGAAATTTTTAAAAAAATTTCCTTTCTGTTATTCATTTTATATATAACTTTAAATTGATCACTTTTAACTTTGATAAAGTGTTACTTTGATAAAATGTTATCTCATTTGACTTTACAACCTCATAGTACTTTGAACATATATTAACACAAAATGTATTCTTAATAAGGTTAATACCTTGATATTCCAGTTTGGTCTACACATCTTTTTTTTTTTTTAAGGTAATACTTCTAGAAACTAACCAAGGCTGTTTTATTCTAGGCACTGAAGTATTTGCATTAAAAAAAACCTTTTGTGCAATATGCATTTTATTTTATTTTAAGGAAGCCAGGATCTCCCTGTTTCATTTGAACCCCTGTAGTATTAATATTAAATGTGTGTAATACTCACATAGGATTATGGTTGGGATTTCTCTTCAGTCCATTCTGACAGTATTAAGATATCTCTGTTCCCATATTCACCACCATCTCTGGAGATGCTCAGTTAGAATTCAGCAATAACTATTTTAGATCTGGAAGACAAGGAAGAAAACCTTGGATTGTTAGCACAATTTCCTTGATTTACAAGTTAGGAGCCTAAGAGGTTCATTTGAAGTGACTTATCCAGTGTCCTGGTTAGTGGCACAGTTGGGAGCAGAATTCATTCCTGAACAATTTACATTGTCATGTGATTTTCTCACATAATTAATTTTGTTGTATAAAATCTCAGTTCCGAATATGAGCAAGAAATAATGTTCAGTGCAATTAAGGTAGATGAACAAAAGCAAAATGTCTTACTACTTTTAGGTCTTGATCAGTGGAAGCTAACTTCTCTTATGGACTTGAGATAATTGGCTTGTGTGCCTTTTCATTAATGTGTGCTTTAAGAAGCTCATTTAAAGAGTGTTTTATAACACTGAGTTAAGAACAGACTTCAATTTAGATTAAAATAATAAAAAAATTACAGGGCATTGTTTGCTGTGTATTAAATGTACATTTTCTGTAATCAGGGCTGCATAGTTTAAGGTTTTTTTTAAAATTTGTTTTATTTATTTATTTATTGGCTGTGGTGGGTCTTTGTTGCAGCACATGGGCTTTCTCTAGTTGTGGAGAGTGGGGGCTACTCTTCATTGTGGTGCACGGGCTCCTCATTTTGGTGGCTTCTCTTGTTGCGGAGCACAGGCTCTAGGTGTGTGGACTTCAGTAGTTGCAGCACATGGGCTCAATAGTTTTGGCTCATGGGCTTAGTTGCTCTGCGGCATGCAGAATCTTCCTGGAGCAGGGATCGAACCTGTGTCCCCTGCATTGGCAGGCAGATTCTTAATTACTGCACCACCTAGGAAGTCCAGAGTTGAAGGTTTTATCTGTCTCATTTTCCAGATTAGGAAACTGATACCAACTTGTCCCAAGTCATTTAATTGGGAATTGATAGAATGGAGATTGAGATCTGTGGGTGCCTGGTCCCAAATCCCATGATTTTCCCACTAAAATGGTGTTGATTTTAGAAACTTAATGAAGTGGAAGCCAGTGTTAAAGGGTGTTGAGTGTAGGGCATCATTATTCTATATCTTAAATTTGCTTTCTGGGAAAAACAGCTGAATTAGTTTTTCTTGATTTGCCTTTGGAAGCTAGTAGGATTTGCTATTTTTCTTATATATATGAAAAATCTAAGACAATGCCCTGTATTTTTTCATAGCCTCCTGTAGTAGTCTTAAGTTAGGTTCTCTCACATAATCCATTTATTTATCTTAATGGGTATTAGTATGTAGTCATCATTAATTACATTTTTATCAAACCTTGATAAAAGCTAAATTTTCCCATTATAGTCCTGTGTGTTGATTATTTTAAATCATGCTGAAGGCCTGTTATTTTGCCTACTGCTTTTCTGGTATTTTATGTTTGCTAAAACTAATATTTATTCAGGGAAGAATCTTTTTCTCTGCCTTTCACCCTATGGAAGTAAAATACTCACCGAACATTTAATAATTTTAGTGACTACATATTTTGTGTTGTGTTAGGTTGGTTCTTTTTTTGGTTTGTTTGCTTTTGTGCCTCATGTAAAGTAGAGATTTCTAATCTGTGAGCCAAGTTGTTTTAAATTAGGGCCTGGCAGACTATGATCCGTGGGCCTGCTTTTGCATATAAAGTTTTATTGGAACACTGTCGTGCCCATTCAGTTACTTTCTGTGGCTGTGTTCCTGCTACGGTGGCTTAGTTAAGTAGTTGTGACAGAGACTACATGGGCACTGAGCCTGAATTTTTCTTTTTTTTTTTTACTCTCTGGTTCTTTAAGAAAATTTGATCGCTTTTTTATATAACTTTTCCTTTTTATTTTCCTGTGCTCATAAAGTTAGATAGTTCTTTCTTTTCATTGTAAATCAATGGCTTTTTGTTTGTTATTTCTTCCTGATGTTGCCCTTGCCATTGACTCTTGGTCCAGAATGTATTGTGGGCACTGTAATGAAAATGTTGGTATTATCAAGTGGTTGTTTCACTGATGCACCTGGAAAGTATCAGAATGGCAGTTTTTGCTTTAATTTTAATGCATTTTTCTTTTTAAAAAAAAAACCCCACATAGTGCATTATTGAGATTTGTGGGAACTGTCTGTAGATAATAGGGAAGAAGGGCTTTCAATTAATGGTTGTAGACTTGTGACCAGGCATTGCGGAAAGGTAGTGGTATGAGGCCAGAAAACTTCAGTGGAAATCTCAGCTCTATACTTAGGATCTGTGTGACGCTGAATAACTCACTTCTGAACCAGTTTTTATCTGACTCTATAATATTTTTCATCAAGCATGTATTAATTGCTCACTTACTGAACACTGGGAACATAGCTGAAGGATAATTTCCCTATGAGATTAATTTTTTGGGTCGTGCTACGATGGATTACGTTAAAATAAGGTGATTCAGAAAACCAGAAACTGTTGGCATGAAGTTTCTCTCCTTGAATTCACTTTTTTATTTGCATATGTGATAGCTCTTCTTTGACTGGTTTAAGTCTTTATACACTTTTATGTTATAGAATTTGCTTTCTAGAGAGATAATGTGCTCATATTAGAGAATATATGATTTTAAAAAAATTAAGTAGAAAAACTCATATTAAAATTCCCATTAGGGGGCACTATTATCAAGCTTAGGAGAACTGGAGACTAATTTGTTTTCTCAGACATGCAACCCGAGGCTTGCTAAAAGGGAAAAATATTTTCATCTGATAAGATTCAGATTCTGTTTTATACAACTGAATTCCTTAAATATGTTATAAAGTGCAGTGAATTAAACCCAGATCTAATAGCTCACTGTCTTGTTTTTCAGCAGACTAAATGAATGTAATATTGCAGGTGATATAACAAGCTTGCTTAATTCTGCACAGAGCCAAATTCATAATTTTCATATTTGGAGTAGACAGTTTTTAAAATTTTGCTCCTTTAAGTCAGTCGCAAAGGATGATCCTTGGCCTTCAAATAAGTTTCTTTCAGAAATGAAGCATGAAGACTGTATTGTGCTACTAAAATGCAGTTAGGGGAATGAAATGATGCCTGACTGAGACAGTATTGATGTGTGCAGCATGTGTAATTACTGAAGTAATTCCACACAGTGAGGTGATATGTACACACACAGAGCTCTTAACCTTTCTCTTTGTCTTCAGGTACTTGAAAATTATTTTCTTTTTTATTACTCAAGTTTAGTGTTAGAGCTAGAAATACTACTGTAGACTGTGTTTATATGCAATCATTTTATCATTAAATTTCCAAAAGAAAAGCAGTAGTATAGTCTTAAACAGACTTTTCAAAGGCTGAAATATGAGTTGGCACAAATGTAATTAAAATGAAATGTAATCATGTAATTTTTCATGGCATGGGTGTTATTTTTGTATCACTGGGTTCAGAGAGAGTGGGTTTGTATAGTTATATTATTTGCAATACTTTCTACATAGGTAAGCCATATTTTACATTGGAGAAAGTCTCTTTAATTACTTGCTTCCTGAAGTCTCACCTTCCTCCTCCTTAGTTTGCTTGCAGCCCACACTGAGGGCAAAACTACTTTAAACCTAGCGGATGATTACTATTTCGGCTTTGTATTGCTTTTGAATTCAGGGAAGAGTTGAGGCAGAATAGAGAAAGCTTTTCATATTTTTTCAGACAGATGGGAACATTTTGTGAAAAGGCATGATGTTTACTTATTATCTGTATTATCTTCTATCTGTATGAACAGTGATCACTGTGATCTGTTCGACAGATTTGTTTTTTTAAAAATCCTGTTTCTTTAATTGCTTTTTTTTTCCTGGAAAAGCTTTTCTTGGTAGAAATATTGGAAATATATATGATAGTATTGGAGTGTGTTATGAAACTTGTTGGAGAAGTAGGAGCATGTTTACTTTGTGACCTCAAATTATTAAGTGGAGGTATAATAAAATGTTTCAGATCTCAGAAAAAAAATTCCTTTTCAGCTGTTATCCAGCAAATTAAATTGAGTGGGTGGTGAAAAAGATACAGGTATGAAATCCTAGTTACTGCTTTGAAAGATTTTAAGTGGGAGAGACAAGTGTGTAAATAAAGAATTGTGAAACAGAATTGATCTAAGTCTAGGAGGAGGAGGGGAAAAATGATGGCAACACTCAGATATGAGCTACTAATTCTTTTTGGCGGATGGCTTTACAGGAGAGGTAAAGTTTGATTTTGTAGGTGGTTATTAGTTGTATTTTAAGTAATTTTTAAGGAAGTTACGTGCTGTGGTTTGTTCCAGTTATTCACGTTTCCGGGCCCTCGTAAATAACACAAGCATCTCTAGAAATAAAGAACAACTAATATATTTTCAATTTGGCATCTTTATTGTTCATAGCTAATTATGTTCTTTGATAATATTTTTCAAATTTTGTTGCTGATTTTATATCAGGTAGAGAAGTTGTTTTTGACATCTAGGCTCTTTTGATACATAAAAAAAGACGCCTGACAATAATTGAGTGCCTTGTTTTTTAGAAACTCAGGACCCACGCTGCATTTTGCTCCATTTAAAATATTTAATAAATATTTAAATAGGATACTTAAATTTTAAATATTTAGTACAATATTTCATATATATTTCATTTTAGATGAAACATGGTATAGTCAGGTAACTAGAGAGAATCTGTATGCTGAATGATGGCACAGTTCTCCAGGGTACTGACCTCTTTGTTGTTATTCATGGTAGTATTTTGAAAATGTTAAACCATTCACATTGAATGGTTTATCACTGAATACTCAGGGTAATGAACTTTAGATTATTGCTTACTTAAATTATTTTGATCACTCAGAAAGCTATGGTTTGTGATTTGAAACTAACATAAAATCTTAACCTTACTTTATATGTTTAATTTTTGGCTTATTAAGGTGATTAGAATATGAGAAGTGAAATCCAAATATAAAGCATCAATCCTTTATTTTTATGCCTTTTTTGTTCTTTCAGTTTGGGTGTCTCCAGATTTTAAATACAAGAGTAGGAACAAAGTCTGACTTCATTTTAAAAG
The DNA here is from genome assembly GCF_030028045.1 of Hippopotamus amphibius kiboko. Classification (NCBI taxonomy): domain Eukaryota; kingdom Metazoa; phylum Chordata; class Mammalia; order Artiodactyla; family Hippopotamidae; genus Hippopotamus; species Hippopotamus amphibius. Next base: position 152,581,981 of record NC_080190.1, on the reverse strand, counting down.
CTTGAGAAATATTTTTGCGTTTACTGCATGTTTTAAAATTTAGGCTCCCCCGCCCCGCTCTTTTTTAAATGAGAAACTCCTGTTCATGGAAGGATATAGTATTGAAAATGTGGTCAAGGTAAAAGATTTTTCTGCTTTAAAAAATTAAAGCGCTTTACACTGTACCCTCCCTTGGTCCCTAAAGCGTAAGTGCTATGGTTTGGAAAGAAGCCAAGTAAAACCTGTTCAAATTTTGTGCAGACTTAAAGTAATACTTTAAGATTTGAAAATTACAGGTGGATACAATACTTAAATAGTATTTAAAATTCCTAAGTTTCCCAGGTCTAAAAATGTAATCCTTAAATTACTATTCCCAGTAGTTTAAATTTTAATTAAATAAAAATTGCCTTACTTTTGAACCACAACAACATTAGGTATAGATATTTGAATTTATTACTAAACTGTAAGGTAATAACCATTAAAAATGAACTGTTTTGGCACTAATTAAAATGTCAAGCCCACAGCTACAGTGTGTAACCAAAGATCCCTGCTATTTCTATTTTTCCAAAGATTGTCCTAACCATCACAGCTCAAGCTAGCTTCCTGTCTTGCCCAGGAGAAGCGCTACCTGGCTTCACTCCCCAATTAAATACATTACCTGATCTGCAGATTTTATAGATTGATAGATTACTTACAGTTAGATTTGATGTTTTGGTGCTAATACTGAGTTTTGCAAACTGCCCTTTATATTGAGAATGATATCTTAGATATGCCAGTGAAGTGTTCTGTTTGTTTTGTATTCATCTCTCTAGGTGAAATTTTCATAGCTCTTGAAACTTTTATCTGTTTGAGATTACTCTTCAAGACTTACTTGTTATCAGTTTCACACTGGTGTTTTCATACCTTTATCCCTTTTCAACATAAGAATTATTTGCTGCCTTTTTTTAAACATCAGTAATTTTTACTCAGTACGCTTCAGATGCTTTCTGATACATTTGAGAACAAAGGCAATATTTATTTTGAGTTAAGTAACAGTATAATGGCAGAGGTTTATAATGCAACCCTGTATCTCCCCGCTTCTTCACCGCATACATATTCACCCTTTTCCTAATATTTAACCTACAGACATTTCAATATACAGACAGCCTTTCTTCCCTGCTTGATTGGTGAGAAGATCACAAAATGATTCCAGTGGTCTTTGCAGAAATGTATCTGTCTTGTTTCTGTTTTGTAGAATTGGATCAGTGAGGACCTTGTGGGGACAGTTTTTGGTGGCAGGCTGCTAGTCCCATAAGCAGCCACAGTGGTTGTAAGAGTCCGGTAGCAGAGTCCTAATTGGGGAACTTTGGACTTGGGGCACGTGTTAACGGCCCAGCAGTCACTCCACAAATAACAGTTGTCCTCAAGCTACTGTAGCTTCCAGGCTCCACTGTTGTCACTTTACCTTCTTCTTTTCTTTTTTCTTTCTTTGTTATTTGTTATTCATTCATCAAGTCAGTATTTCAGTGGGAACTATGTGCCAGACATTTCCACTGGCCATTTCGTGCCTGTATTTGCTAAGGATATTTTCTGAAGTATTCATTAAAGAACTTACCTGTTCCAAGCAGTGTGTTTGACTTGAAGCGTGGGGAGATTTGTTAGCATATTATGTTAGTGAAATCAGATTAGTGTATAAAGTGAAGATTAGGTTGCTGTTCAGGTGCAGGTGTCTAGAAAAATTTTTGTGCAGTTGGAGAATGACTTGGGTTTATGTGTCTGCAAATCTACACATCTCCAAGTTTGCAATTCAGAGTGATTCCATTATTTTGTAAAATAATTTGGTTCCTAAAGATTCGTAAACGCATCATGTTTTTCATTTTCATATTAGAAATATTTTTGATCTCACTTGGTAGGGACTCCTAGACTTTTAGATGAAAATTTCTCTGTCAGTAATTTAATCTGTAATCAAATGTGCTCAGTTTTAAAAATCTATTAGCAAGACTTTTTTGGTGAGGTGAATTATTTCTCCTTAATTTAGAAATTTCTTCTTTTCCTCATACCGCTCTTATCACCATTCCTGCCTTGAAAACATAGATAAAACAAAACATTGAAAAGATTCATTACTAGAAGACACGAAGGATTGTATGAAGAGTGGTGCTATAACACCTTTATGGGTATTAGCTATTTTCTCTGGTGAATGAATGAGGAATGGGATGGTATAGAAATACTGTGAAATGTTAAAATCACAGTAAGCATGTCTGGGTTACTTCCCTGCTCTTTTAGGAGATGTTCGACATGATTAACTGTGAGACTGATGTTTTGCAAGAATCCAGATTTGTATTTCTTTCTTGTCTCCTCATCTTATGGGTAGCCTGATAAAAAATAAGCAGTAACCAATTCCACATATATGGAAATGGTGTATGTACACATTTACCATTATACCTCTTAGTTGAGAAAAAATTTTAAATCATTTTTATACAAATCTTGCAAACTTTCTGAAAAGCATAAAAGGAAGGAAATTTAGATTGAGTTCCTGTAAAGTTCTGGCTCATTACTAATTGTAATCATGTGTCTCTAGCCTCGATTTTCACATTTGCAGAGTGGATCACAATAGGAACTTTTGTGATTCTTCTTGCATGTGGGAAACTGAAGCCCAAAGAGGCCCAAGTTTAAAATGAGTGGCTAATCCAGAACTAGAAATTCCAACGTGCCCGTCTAGTGTGCAATTCACCACAGTTTAGGAGGGTTGTCAGTAATTCCAGTATTTTGTTGAAATCTCTGTGAGTGATGCACATGCACGCAGTTGTGACTTGTAGGCATGGTGTATTTACTTCTTGGTGTTATTTACTATCAGCACATCTGGAATTGAATGTTTGTTGAATTTAACACTAGATTCAGAAAGTTTCCTAAGTTTCTGCCTGTATACTAGGTATTAAATAAAAACGAAGGGCAATTCTAACCTTTAGGTCAACAGAAAATTAGTGGTAGTTGAATATATACAGTTAGCTCTGGCACTCTAAGACCATTTCAGTGCTGAAAGAATGAAGAAACTAATTGAAAGTATAAATTGATCTGGGTAGGCTAAGGAAGGAAAAATACGTTCTTATTAAATGCCATTGAATGCAATTACAAACAGTAGGTCGAATAGATGGTTTAATTTGACTTAGGAGATAAGCTGATGACACAGGAAGACTTTTTAGAATACATTGCTTTGCAGATGAGTTAAACAGACAGTACTGATAAAGTCTGTCATGTGAATTTCCTTCTTTACTAAGTACACAGTATGCTGAAGTGGTATGTTGTGCAATGCTTCCAATCTGCTGTGACTGCCATCTGTGCAAGCAGAGTGAGAGAGAAGAGAGCATGGAAAGGAAATGGATCAGTTAGTTGTAAGGGATCTGTGTGAACACTGGGTGCCACTCATGAAACACTGAGCAGTGAGTGATTTCCCTTTGTAACCAGTGCAACCAGCTGTCTGCAAACTGGAGGCTTGCGATACTTTCAGCTCTCAGTTTCACCTTTTGGATGTTGTGGTACCTATGCTTGAGACCAACTAGAAAATCCAGAGACAGTAACCATGATCATGCCACCCTATTATTATTTTTCTCTAGTTTTTGATATAAATCTTTTTGCTGCTTCAGTATTTGAGGTAGATTTAATAATGTTAGCATTTTTACATTGCCTAAATGGAATCTTTTTGGAAACAAATTATGCTGTAAAACAGGTTTCCTGAGAAACATTTAAGTGCTTTAAAAAAGGTCAGTAAGACCTATAGATGGGAAAATTGCTTTGAAATCTTACAAGTTGTAACCAATAGGGAACCAACCATATGAACGATGGAGAAGTTGTGCATGGGTAAGAGGGGTTGACTGGCAGAATCTAACCTGTATACCTTTGTCAGTGGGTAAATCTCTTACTTGAATCTGAGGCTTATAACTTGTATAATAGTTCTTTGTGTGTGCATATGGTTACCTTTTTGATGTAAACATATGAGCTCTTATAAAACTGTTAATCATGAGTCATCTGGTACCTCCTTAGGAATTAACATAACCTTGTATAGATGACTAATAATACAAAGCCACTGTGGTTTCCGTGGTTTTACCAACCGTGGCTCTAGTTCTAAAACATTTAAAATGAGACTCGTTCCCCCTTTAAAAATTTTTTTTTGGACAAAGAGTTGTGTTATCAGAAAACTGCAGTAACTTAAGCAGATCCATAACTGTAGGGAATTAATAACAGAAAGTTTTTGTTGACACCAGGAAGTAGATTAAATAGTGCAATTGTGGTAATGAGTACCATGTATGATAAGCTTGAGCCACCTGGGTTTTATTAGGCTGCTTGATACTTTGATCACAATATTATTTCAAGGCTTGTCTATTTAAATTGCTAAGGTTTCTTGTCATCTTTGTGATTTCAACCATAATTTCTTTCACTGCAAAGAGATTTTTTTAAAAAGAAAGGCCCTGGCCAAGCCGAAATTCTGGGGAGGTGCAAGTTCAACAGCTAAGCGAACCTTAGGATGAGAAAACCTTTTAAACAAAATTAAAAGCTTGAAAGTACAGCAGTTGAGTATCAAGTTCATCTGACCTTGCTTCTCTTTAGTTTTTTGCTTGGATCATAATTACACTTTTGTTTGTCATATGGTAGTGGAGCACTATAATGCTGTTTGGTATAATTCAATTAATTATTGTTTGATATAAATACATGCATTTAAAATATGTATTTCAGGTCTTGAGAATGTAGTACTGCTGTCGGTTTCCCTTCAGCTTGTATTAAGTGGTTTTGATGAGCATCTTTGAGAATTTATGGAAAGATTTTTAACTACTTCACCCATAATGAATGAATTATACTAATCACAGAATTTAATTTGTTTGATAAATTGTCTTGCTTTGTCTTTGAACTTGAAATTTTAAACTTTAGCTAGCCTATTAATACAGACGAATGAAATTTTTAGTCATCAAAATCAACAGACTTTCCTTCCACTAATTTTAGAAATAGTCTTTCACAGGTATTTAGTAGTATCTTTGTTATGTAGTTAAGCAAATGTTTTGGCTTAGGAAAATAAATATTCATTTTGACTAGTAAAGGGAGGACAGGGAAGATTGAATAATTTACAATATTGTCCTTAGCATAATAGTAATAATAATCATTATTGAAAGTGCTGCTTTGAAAATTTATGTGTAAAATGCTTTGTACATTTATTGATATGCTCATTAATTTTCACTGTCTTGATTTTTGAGTACTCTTACAACTCTTGTAGTTTGGCTTGAAGTTTCCATGTCCCAGTGTAACTTTTAAGCCTGGTTAAGGGCACGTAAGAATGGTCTTCTTTTAATACCCTTGGTACTGAAAGAAGTATTTGAAAGTGATAATCAACAGCCTTTTTGTTTTTTCTGATAAGACAAAGGAGAAAAGTGTTAAAAATAGGAAAAGATTTGAGCATTGGAAAGATTGCTTACCAAGAGTTTGTAACTTTCTTATTTTAGAAAGTAGGGTAGAGGTTTGTGACTCATTGATTGAGGAAAGGCGAACTCATATAAAATGCAGAGGCATAGATTTAGGAACAAGCATGTGATACAAGCATAGAAAAATGAGGTCTGACACTTAGAGCAAAGACTTAGTTTGGGGAAGTGATTTGAAATATTAATAGGGTCAGATTATGGAAGACAGAATGCTTGAAAAAGAGGCTTAGACTTGAAGCAGTTGTGTGTCACTTTAGGTTCCCCAGCAGAGGTGTAAGTGTATAAAATCAGATTTTTTTTTGTCTAGAGACAGGAAAAGAAGATGGATAATGAAGGTTTGAATGAAATGTGGGTAGTAGCAATAAGAATGAAAAGGTGAATACTAGAGAGATGGAAGAAATGGCAAAAGGTTGAGTTCAAGTTTATACACACATTTTGAGAGCTTGACTTTATGTAGCGAATAGATTTAATATCTGACATATTCTAGAAGAATTAAATCCTGTTTGTCTTCCCTTTTCCTCTTGAATAATTTGTAAAAAGCACCCGTTCTAGATTAATGGTATGTATGACAGAGCAGGTGAGTACAGTGAATGTGAGCTGTTGATAACCAGCAGGGCGATATGAACTTTACTAAAATATTAAATATTTAAGATTTTTCAATTCAGGGAGCTTTTGGGACCATTTTGAAAAGTACATGCATTGTTTGGAATAGTCAATATGATATAGATGTGGGTTGATATTTTTAGGGCTGTCTTAAGGAGAGAGGATTAATCTTTATTATAAAGCTCCAAAGGGCAGAACTAAGATCTACTAAAAATAGAAATAAAGAGTAAAGTAGATTTACTTCACTCTTTCAACAGAACCGTCCATTCATGGGATAGAATTCTTTAGACAGTTGTGTCCTGTCTTGAGAATAGTTTTTACAAGTTGATGGGTTCATTCATTCATTTAAAAGATATTTACTGAGTGCCAGCTACCTCAGGAACTTTGCCAGATATTGAGGGATAACATAATGAACACATTGAGGAGAGAGACATAAGACAGTTAACCAGATAAAATAATTACAAATTGTGTTAAGTAGTGTGGAAGAAATAAACAGATGCTTTAGGGAGTGGTGCCCCACCTCAAATGGATCCCTTCAGAGCCCCTGGTACTGAGGTGTATTCAGCTGTATGAGAGCCACGAGTAGAGGAAAACCAAGTAAGTGCAAAGGCCATCCCTGAGGTGGGAATGAGCTTGTCATTGTTTAGCAACTTTCGGAAAGCTAGGCTGTCTCAATAAATCCTTCTGAGTGAGCAGCAAGGGGCTGTGTCATTCAGAGCCTTATAGGAATTTAGGTTTTATTTAGTAAGCAGCAAGAGGCTACTGAACTGAAGGGTTTTAAGTTATGTGGTTGAGTTAATGACTGTCATGTTCTTTATAATTCTGTGACTTAATATAAGACTTTTTCTTCTTGGTGGTATATTTGAAATATTTATGAAAACTTAGCTTGGCGATTGAATGCATTGATAGTGTTTATTCCAAGAAAGTTTATCTGTGGCTACTGGATAACTTTTATAAGTTTTTCTGGAGTTTTCATTTTTTTATTAACTTTTTTATTTTGGAATAATTTGGGTGTATTCAATAGTTGTAAAGATAGTTCAGAGAGTTTTCCTATGGCCCTCAACCAGGCTTCCTTGAATGTTATTATCTTGCATTCCTGTGGTACATAAGTGCAACTAAGAAACCAACTTTGGTACATTACTGTTAACTAAACTCCAGACTTTATCCAGATTTCACCAGTTTTTCCATTAATATCCTTTGCTTTTCTGGGATCCAATCCAGGATACCACATTGCTCTTAGTCGTCGTGTCCCCCTAGTCCCTTCTGGTCTGTGGCCATTTCTCAGTTTTTCCTTGTTTTTCATGATCTGGGTAGTTTTGAGGAGTACTGATTAAGTATTTTGTAGAATGTCCCTCAGTTTGGGTTTGTCAGATATTTTTTCATGTTTAAACTAGAGTTTTGAAGGGAAAACCCACAACGGTGAGTGCTCTAATGACTTCCTGTTGGAGGGTAGAATGTTGTCCACATGACATCACTGGTGATGCTAACTTTGGTCACTTGGGGAAGGTGGTGTCTGATACCCTTTTTGAATTATCACTTTATCGTGGAAATCATTATAATTTATGGAAACATTAGGGCATCGATGTTTTGGTTGAAAAGTTAGAGTTTTTCTCTTGGAAGAAACAGCTCAACTTTTCTCCTTATGTGGTCTGTTCCTAATAGTTTAATATCTAAACATGAGTAAAGTTGTATATTATGTGCCTTAATATGTAACTTTTCACAGTTTAGATTACCTTTTTTTTTTTTAACTTTTATGCTGTACCATCTCAGACATACTATTGGGTATCTGAATTCATTCAGACCAGGTAGGATCCATCTCTGACAGAATATGAATTAGATATTGGAGAACATTCCTTGTAGCTCATCAACACTTCAATACTAGGACTATTTGATGCAGGAATTAACATTTCCCATGTGTGATCCTACACAGAGTTATTGGCAATCATTTCTATACACAGCAAAATGCCTTTTGTACAAAGGAACTCTCCAAACTTTTATAGTAAACACACCTTCGACTACTGACATAGCATATATTACCACCGTGAGAGCTACACATTTTTATGCAATCTATGAAATTATATAAGAGATGAAGAAAAAGTGCTTGAAATAATTAAAAACCAGCCTTAAATAGTTTGCATTTTCTTTGGGATGTTTGAAACATTTCAGCTTTTAAACTATTAGACTTTCAGCTTTCCAGTTAAGAAGATAAGAAAGGATGTATAGCCATCTCTTGGTATCCACAGGGGATTGGTGTTAGGGCCCCCACAGTGAATGCTAAAATCCACGGATGGTCAAGTTTCTTATCTTACATATTATTTTGGAACTCTCTGAAATTTTTTTTCCCTTTCCCTGAACACTGTCAATCTGCAGTTGATGGAATCCACAGATGTGGAACACGGGGGATGTGGAAGCCTGGCTGTATTGAAATTTCAGGGATATTCCTTTGATTTCCATTTTCTGCAGTTCTTAAACTTTTATTTGATTATTGACTCCAAGTATCTCTTCATATTTATTGACTAACCGTATTACTCTTCGTGTATGGGGAAAAAAGCAATTGTACGTGAAGATTCTACTATTATTAGTAGAATAGATATTTTTCCTAGTTATCAGTAAGAACATAGCAGTAAGAAATTTTCTTTTTTCTATTTTTAACTGGGAAAGATCACTGAAAAGTAAAAATCTTGAAAGTTAGCCGTGGGGAGGCAGTGATCTTTGAATGTCGTCATCGTCATTATTATTGTATTGGTGGTGATAACGTTACAACCTCAGTTGGATGGCTAACATTTATTGAGCACTTATCAAGTGCCAAAAATTGTGTTGAGCATTTGGCATGCATTAAATATAATCCCCTACTTTATGAAGTAAGTATTGTACTGTTCCCAGGCAGTACTTGGTTATATGCAAAGACTGGTATAGGATGTGATTTCAGAAGAGGAAGTCCCTTCAGCACTAGGTTGGAAGTAGTGAAATTTGAGCTAGATCTTGAAGATTATGTGGTTCCCGCTTCTCTCTGACATGTCCTTTGACACTACCCTCAATTTTCCCCCTATTATGCCAGCTGTGCTAAACCACTTGTTTTCTACCCAAACCAAAATCTCTCTTGTTCCTGGATTATTCTGTTCTCTTAATTTGAAATAATTTTAGATTTACAGAAATTGCAGAGTTCTTGTATACCCTTCAACCAGTTTCCCTTACTGTTAACATCTTATATAAGCATTGTCATTTGTCAAAACTAAGAATTCGTACAATACCATTACCTAAGCTACAGGTTTCATCTAGATTTCTCCAGTTTTCCTACTTATGTTTTTTCTTTTTCTGTTCCAAGGTTCAATCCAGGATATCATGTTGCATTTAGTTGTCATGTTTGTTTAGTTTCCTTTAATCTGTGCCTTTTCCTTGTTTTTCCTGACCTTGACATTTTGGAAAGTACTAGTATCAGGTCTTTTATCCACTGTCTTGTCAGTTTGCATTTGTCTGATGCTTTCTCATGGTTAGATTGAGGTTATGGAATTTGGGGAAGAATACAAGAGAAGTGCCTTTCTCATCACATCGTATCAAAAATGTTTTAGTACTGGTGGTACTAACCTTAGCCACTCAGTTTAGGGGGTGACTGCCAGGTTTCTCCACTGAATAGTTACTATTTTTCCCTAGTAGTGAGTTACTACTCAAGAGGAGGGGAGTTAAGTTCTACCTCCTAGTGGGATGAGTAGCAAAGAATTTTTGGAAATAAGTAACTAATAAATATTATGAGGACTGTCAGGCTTAATCTTAATTATCTTTTTCAGTTATTCACTTTTATTAGACTGGATGTTTATTGAGCTCAGGAATTAAGACTGATGTATTGTTTCCTTTGCATGTAGAACAGTGCCATATGGTAAATGCTCAGTAAATTATTTGTTGAATGGCTAGAACCAAAAAAGGGAGATTGTAAGTTGCACACAAAGCTAAATTAGTTAAACTTGATCCTTTAGGTGGTGGAATAGTATTAACAGTGTCTGAATAATGTGACAAAAAATTTTATTGTTTTAGTTTCCTTTGTTTTAATTTTGTTTGTGATTAAAATATATATTCTTCCCTAATTTTAACATATTTAGAAAAAGTATTTTTTCTTCTTAGCTTTGAAAGAGAACTGATTAGAATCAAGAAATTTAACAAAATAAATTTAGGCCAGAAGTCTTATTATATGATTAAAGATAGCTGGTTGAATGTTTTGAGCATACTGTATATTTAGAAGGGTGGATTTAACTTGGGAAAGCATATAATTTCTAAGTAAATTAGCAGTGATAGAAAAATCCCATCCCATTTCTCAAAAAAGGTGTTTAAAACTACCAGTGTTATGTTTAACCTAGCTTTTGCATTATAAATGGACTCTCAGAACCCCAAGCGTGCTATATTTAACTTCCATATTGGATGCCAGTTTTACTTATGGGTGCTCTCTGGCTTCCCTCCAAACTGTATAAATCTTTTTTAAAAAAGTGTCAGTTGATCCACTAAAAACAGGAACGATAAACCATAGTTGCATTTGACCATTGGCGTTGTTGCTAAGTAGTGACTAAAAAATGAAGAGGGATTTTCTTTAAGAAGAAGTTGAGGACTTCAGGAGATTGATAATTGGTTTTAATCTTTTGTTTCAGCTGCTGTTGCCACCATCCATCCCACTAAGAATAGGTCTTGTTATCTGCTTTTTCCCCCAGGTGGTTAAGTGATCTTGCTCCAATTCCAGATTATCGTTGGCTACTTGAGACTTAAAATACTGTCTTCTGTTTCATTATTTCCATTAAAAAACCTCGAAACCAAAAATCTACATTCTCATTTGCCATTGATCTTAAGGGCCCTTGCTCTTAGAAGAGAATAATCAGAGCACCTATGTGTTCATTTAAATTAACTGTTTTGGTGAAATTAAAAAAAAAAAAGTTTGTTAAGCTTAGAGGAGCCCAATGTCAAGTGTTTTACTGATGATGAAAATTGTTGGGAAATTGAATTATGAAATGGTTGGAATGTAAACGAATGTTATCAAATCAGTTTTAATTAATAAAATGGGACCTATAACTCAGTGAATTCAGGCATACACACCCAAGTAAATGTATGTATGTCTGTGTGGAAAGTTTATATGTATAAATTCTTAATAACCACACTGCCTGTTGCTTGCAAAGATGAGCCACTGATATTAACAATATCTTGCATCTCTCAGTAGAAAAAAAATCATAAACAATGAAATTTAGGGATTGGCAACATTAAAGAATTGGAGTTCACATGAGAGATTAGGATTTCTCAAAATGGAGAAAGAGGTTAACTGTGGGGAAAGATTTTAAAATAGAGGCTGTTACATGACCAAGGTACTGATAGATACATGTGGAATATGGTAAAAGTCCTTCAGCTTCAGTTTCCTTGTCTGTAAAATGGAGACAGTCAATAGCTACAACATAGTTTTATATTAGTTTTGATCATTATGTTCAGGAGTTTGGCCTTTGTATCATTGATAGTGGGCAGCTATGAAAGCTTCAGATCTGTTTTAAGAAAAAATATTAAACTGCAAGAAGACCAATTTGAGCATTGGTGGTGGGAATGCGAGAAGGGGTAGATATGAGAAATTTGATGTCTTCTGAGTGAAGGAGTAATTTGCATTAGTGAGCGACAGCTAACTTGACTTATAGATTAGACTTATGTGATGATCTAGAAAATTGCAGCTGTGACTCAGTTTTTAAAATTAATTAATTAATTAATTAATTTGATTGCACTGAGTCTTAGTTGCAGCAGACAGGCTCCTTAGTTATGGCTCGCTGGTTCCTTAGTTGTGGCATGCATGTGGGATCTAGTTCCCTGACCAGGAATCAAACCTGGGCCCCCTGCATTGGGAGCATGGAATCTTAACCACTGTGCCACCAGGGAAGCCCCCCCCCTTTTAATGGAAGGACATTTCTTTTATACGCTTTAAAATTTTTATTTCTTTTTAATAGAGGTTCCTTGTGGTAGTGTTTTGAAGGGAAATTAAATATTAAATGACTGAAGAGTACATGTAGCATGGCAGGCAAGAAATGCAAGGTATAGTGTGACAGGCAAGAAATGCAAGAAATTTAGCACACATTAAACAACCAAAAGAAAGAACACTTGAGTACATTATTTGGAGTGTCCTTGGGGATTTTTAAGCACATGTTTCCCCCTCCCCCGCCAAATGCTAGGTTTGTGGGGGTGGGCGAGTGATGGTCAAAACCAAAAGGTGGCATTTGGTCTTTTACTGAAGCCTGCTCTTGGCACTGTTAACAGCATTTCTTTCAAAGTGTGGTAGGTATGTGTATCATGGATGAAGTGTACAAATGGGTTGTTATTTATAGATGGAAAGTGAAACTTTTTCTTTTATTTCCTAACTTAATAGTTTAAGCAGTGTTTGTTCTCATTAGGAGCTGCCATCAAGATTAGTGCACTAAGGCTGTTTATTAAATGTACCTTTGACCTAAGAATACTAGGAAACGACATTTACCTGAACAGTGAACATTGGGGTTGAGTGTATTCTCAAAGATACAACACTGTCACTAATTTTGGTGAGAATTCTATGGATTAGCCATGATATGTGTTCATATTGCTTTCACATTTTATTTGATTGTCAGAGCCTTTAATATGTTGGGAATAATGGCTTTCTTCTTAGTCACTTGCCTAATTTAGCAAATATACTTAAAGCATTTTCTACCTGTGTTTTAAATGTTCTCTTTATTTAAAATGAATACACAGAGCAGAACTAATCTTTTAATATTTGCTGTATCAATTATATTAGACATTTTTGTTTTAGACACTGAGACTAAGAAAATTAAGTAATAAGTACATCGCCGTTTAAGTCAACCTCGATATGGTAGTTAGGATCAAAAGTAATGTTAATAGCAGTCTGAAGGATTCATAAATCCAGTACACCCTTTCCTGGACTTAAGTGTGTGCAGCCTTTCAGTAAGTTGCCTTAGCTCGGGATAAAGGAAGAGAGGAGCTATTTTTCCTTTTAATTGTATTGCCCTCCACCTGATGGTTTCAGGTTGCTGTATTTTCAGAAATAGACAAGTGACTTCAGTAGTTATTGTTAATGCTCTGAAGGAATTGTCAGCTCAAGTCCTAGGCCAGCTCTTTGCTTTTGCTTAAGGCCAAGTAGTAGGAAACAAAAACAAAAAGAAGTGGGGGCCAGTGAGAAGAAGGTCCTGGGCTTGGTATCTTCTAAGAACAAGTATGACTGACATTTAGTAATAATTGTGAAAGTAGAAATGATTTTCAGCAGTTATTAAAGTGATACTGATTATTTTGGGTAGAAATATATTATCATATGTGGGAGGAGTAGATATGGCATTAAAATGTCAGATCCCTTGGATTTTCTGGGATATGTTTCTGTTATATGTGCTTCCTATTGGTGCAGTTCATTTCACCTGTAATAGTTTAATTAAAATACAGAAAATCTGACTTTTCAATGCAATAGGGCGTCTGACTACATTTGAGTTTTGTCAGGCAGATTCTTAGCCACTGCGCCACCTAGGAAGTCCCTAAAGTACTATATTTTTAACCCCAGCTTGTACGAGGGTAAGTCAAATTATCCATGCTCTGGCTGTAGAATTTATTGCAATTAACTTTAGAAAAGACAAATACATCATTTTTTGACATAATCTCCTTACTTTTCAGTACACTTTGTTCATCTGTGAACAAGCTTTCGTATACCCTCATTAAAAAATGTTTTAGGCTGAGCTGTGAGCCACGAGTGCACCGCTGTCTTCATTTCTTCATCAGACGTGAATCTTTGTCCTCATAGGGCTGCTTTCAGGGGACCAAACAGGTGAAAGTCCAGTGGAGCAAGAGCAGGACTATAAGGAGGATGCTTTAACACCTCAAAACAAAGTTTTTGCAGAGTGTCAAAAGCGTGGGCAGAAGTGTGCAGATGTGATTGTCATGCAAGATCACAATGCCCTTGGATAGCAGTCCTCTGCATTTAATCCGAAGTTTAGGCTTCAGCACAAATTTTTCAAAACGTAAGTCTGTCTTGGATTATTTCATAGGCAGAGCCATGGCTGAGTTGTAAATGATTTGCCACAGAATCCACTGTCACTCATCTGTTTGACAGAATCATTTCACATCTATCCTCAATGTTATTGTCAGCCATGGACGTGGATGGGCATCTGGCTCCTTCTTGATGGTTAACACTTGTGCTACCTTCCTTGAACTTCTCTATCCATTCATACACACTTCTTCACGACAAAACACTTTCTCCATACTGTGCACAAAGTCTTCGATAAATAACGGCACCAGGTATACCCTTACACCAAAAAAATCACCTCACGCTACTCTTGTTTTGTGCAGATCACAAGTGGGGCATCCATTTTTGCTCGCCCCGCAGTTACAGATGAACCGATTTAACACGTTCATACCTTCACAGCAGTGACTGGGGAGACAGTAGCCTTGAATAGAAAGCACTAATAAGACAGTGTGGCCAACAGAAGTTTTAAAATAACCGAAGTGCAGATCATTTTTGACTTACCCTTGTATTTTATTTGTAGGCAGTAGTCAGACCTGATTCATTCTAGATTAGTGTCTTGGGCATTTTAGGTTTCTTAATTGAATGAATGATTGCTTTTGTGACCAAGTTTTTATTACAAGTATCTTTAATAGGAATCAAGTACATAAATAACTTAGCAACCCTAATTGTTAGAGGGCTTTTGTAAATTTAGGTGGTTTTCAGTATATTTGAAAATTATTCCAGAAATGAAAGCAGTCACGGGAAAAGCTGTTTGGAAATGATGCTGTTTTAAAACCCTGTAAAAACACCCCAGGTTAAACAAGTGTCTCCTGGCCCTTCTCACTTAAAAGGAAAAAAAAAATAGCCAAGTAGAAAATACTTCATAAAGCCTATCAAATGACTGAATCAGTTTCTCTTGACTTCCTGCATCTATTTTTCTTTAGATAATATAGTAACATGTAATTATAAATTATAGTAGTTATTTATTTGGAAACTTTCAGGTTGCACTGTTGATTTGTGCATTTTGTGATAACACTTTGTGATTTTGTGTCTGATGCTGGAGCGCCAAGGTTGAAGCAGGCATGATGTGGATTTCTAGGCCTTTTCTTGAATGTGTAAACTTTGTTGATTCTTACTAATTGAAATTGTTTTGCAGTATTCCTTTAATGCAGTACACAACCTAAAATGCCTTTTGTAATTTTGATGTTTTCTTGGTAGCTCATTTAAACTTTTTGCGAGCTCCTTTTAAAATTAATTTGTAGCATTGTTGAGCATATTCCATTTTTCATGTTAACCGCTCAGTCTGTCTACATTATCTAACTTCAGGCTTTCATTGTCATCTCTTGCCTGAATTATTGTAGCCTTTTAACAGGTTTCCTTGCCCAGGTCTTTTCCTTTGTGGTCCTTTCTTCCCTCCAAAATGATGCCTTAAAAAACAAACAAAACCCCAGAAGTCTCAGAGTGTCACTTTCCTACTTAAAACCCTTCTCTGGTACCTCTCTACCTGCACAGTAAAGCCCATGTATCTCTGGCCTGTGATGCTTTGAGATTTGACTGAGGCATATGATTTCCATCTTATTTCTTATTCTTTTTCCTGTGCACATTATATAGTATAAGATTGTTTATAGAGTTCCCTAAAAATTTGAGGTCTTTTACTCTTCTGTGCCTTGCGTGGTGGTTTCCTCAGACTCGACTACGGCTCTTACTTTTTCTCCCTGGCAAGCCCTTACCGATCCTTCAAAACTTAGCACAGGTTTTGAACCTCTGTAAAGCCTTTCCTAATGCCCCTGTCCACATAGTCCCCTTTGTGTTAACTCTGCAGCCCATATACCTTGAATTTATTGCATGGTATTGTTAATGTGGCTTTCTTACCTACTCTGAACTGCTTGAAGGCAAGGACTTGATTCAAGACTCTGTCAGTGTTTACCTTAGTGCCTAGAAAAAGAGATAGGTGCTCAGGAAATACTGGCAGAAGTCATCTGGAACTGGAGTTGGGACTCATTCTGTAATGAGGTTTGAATATCTTTCACATCCTCCTATTTTTAGCGTAATATGGATGATTTGAGCCCATTTGGTCACTCATCTTTCATTTTCCAGGAATTGTAGACTATTATCCTTTCTGATGAGTAGGTAGTCAAGATATTTACAGAACCTTCACAAAGTATATAAAATTCCCTCATAGGGCTTATCACTGACTTTGAACTTGGTGTAAAATCAATTCCTGATGTGATGCTAAATGTTTTATATTTTTTAAGTAATATGTTTTTAATTTAGAATATGGAACCCCAAATAAGCTTCATAAATAACACTTGTAAACTCTTCCCTAAGGCTTTTGTGATTAGTTGTTTAGTCCAGTAGAGAAGCGGCAGAAATGGGAAGTCGAGTATTCATTTTCTTCGTTGATGACTTCCTGTGTTTAATAGTAGGATTAGTCTGTAATTGTGTTCTCTTTTCTACTGTCAGTAAAGTTTATTGTATTAAAATGCTGGGTAAAATCCATGCCTCTTTCATGGATACTAATGGAAGTAGCTGATAGTGTGAGGTGATGGAAACATTTTATTTCTAAACACTTTTCAGTTTGCATTTGATTTCTGTTACTCAAGGGGACTGATCCTTCACAGCTGTTAGAAAATGTAAGTGGGTTCCTCTCCTGCTGTGCGGATCTTTCCTTGTTTGGGAACTTTTGATGGCACAGTAGGGGCTTTTAAAAGTGTCACAAATGTAAGGCAATTTATGCTGCAGTAAGCATAGAATTTTGTTGTTGCTGTTTATGGCAGAAAATTGAAAGTTAAAAGTGAATGGAGGAGAAAGGTTGCTGAGCATGGTGTGCTTGTGAAAGCAACCTTTTTTGAATTAATAATGCCATCTCTCCTGGTCACCTGGACTTTCTCTTAGTTTTCCTCTCCTATTTCTTCTACTCCATATTCTCTTATTGGTGAATTGAAAAATAAAAGCAGAATAGATTGATGACTCGCAGGCAAGAAATAGCATACGTTTTGTCTTGATTAATGCCTAGTTAATATACTTGGGGGAGGGACGCAATCAGCAGTTCCATGGTAGAAGCAGTCCATTGAATAGGTCCGTGTTTTGAACTGAAGGGTGTACTTATTACAGAAATAGTTCTCCAAGTACTCTGTGAGGCCCAGTTGTTAGCACATTGCTGAGAAAAAGAAAGCACTCTGTGGTGGAAGAAGATGCCTCTTTAGTACCTTTTTATTCTCCATTAGGCTTTTACCACTTAGCTTGGAGATTACAGCCATCACATTAGAATACTAACCTTAGCAGCAGATGTGATCCTGAAGCATATTACACATTTCACCAGATGTTTCATTTCTCTTTAGGGCAAACTTCTGGTTAGTTTCTTGTATCAAACACTATAAGAAATCAGAATTTGAAGTTTGTTTTAGGCAGACTATGGTTGTTTATAAATAAGAAAAAAGACACAGTCTTTTATAACCTGAAAGACTGGGTGATTTGCATAATATCAAATAAGTTGTGCTGTAGCTACATTTTACACTTTGTAATTGATATTGCATGTATATTCTATATGAAAAGGTTTGGGAAATGTATATTTCAAGAATATATTTATTTTTTATGAAATAAACAGTGAAGTAGTATTCTTTGTTGATTGTGCAACAACTATTTATGATTTACATACTTCTTCCAAAAAAGCATTTGAAGCAGATACGAGTTTCTTGCTAATTTGACAATTTAAAACATTTTATAATTGAACAAATTGTGGATATTCTTAATCATAACATCTGCAGGATGTTGATTTATAAACACTATAAAATGTTTTCATGCTATGCATACTTCCTGTAATATATGCTTACAGTTCAAAAGAATTATTTTCTTATCTTTTTCCTTCAATCTTTGAATTTTAGCACTAGTCATAATTCTGAGTCTGGAAAAGATTTCACGATATTCCAAATTTCTTTGTTTTTCCTTCCCATCAATAATGGTTTAGCACTTTTATGTAACATTAGGAGTGTTACTTTGTAAAAGTAGTGGTAGTATCGAGGAATGCATCATCTTTCTTTGGAATAATAAGAATATAATCGCTGCAGGGTAATTAAAAAATGCGTATTAATTGAAGAAAGGGAGGAATCCCAGCATCTTTTCTTTTGGAAACTTTGCTTTATTCCTGTCTGTTCTATGTTTTCACTGTGGGGCTGGGGGCGGGGGGTGGGTGGGGGTGGATCCAGCAAGGGAAGTTTTATAGTGCATTTCAGAAGATGCACTCTCTGTTCTTCCTGCTTTCAATCAAATATTTTGGAAAAAGCCCTCATGTCTGCAGGACTTCCATCTGGTGAGAACTTGATCCTTCTGCCCAGTTTCATCTTGGCTCTCTCCAGTGGTTGTAGCTTAATAGCTTCTCTTTGAGATTAAAACACACAACAAAGACCGTCTCTTTTTATTAATAGTCAAATGAAAGACTACAGATTTGTGAATAGTCCTTTTTCCAGATAGAGAATTGTTAGAGACAGGTCTTATTTTCTTCTTTTAAACTCTGTATTCTGAAATTGTACTACTGTAATAGACAGTTCTTACGTTTTCCTTGTCTGTAAAATGGGGATAATAGTACCTACACCATATAACTGTCAGGAAGATTATCATAAATACATGTGAGGTGTGTAGTCTAATAATAAATGTAGGCTATTATTATTCATCTTGTGGCTTAAAAAATAAAAATGGCTAAAATGAAAAAGAATTCAACATATGTAACCTGCCTGGGTTATATAAATCACTGAGTACTGTTATGACCAGAGTGTTTACACAACAGCATCTTCATGATAACTAGAGATTTTATTTTTTGTTTCTGTCCAATTTTGGTGTTGTTTTCTTTTAGTCCTTTTTATGAATATTAATATCAGCCTTTTTTATTCAAAAATTTTATGGATTAAATAAACATTGTTGCTTATGTCATCCATCCCTTTCCACACACACCATTGCCAAACTGAGAAATTTAAATACAAATTGTTATGGACTGAATTTTGTGTTCCTCCAAAGTCCACATGTTGAAACCCTAACTCCCAGTGTGATGGTACTTAGAGATGGGGCCTTTGGGAGGTAACTAGAGTTAGAAGAAACCATGAGGACGGGGCTCTGGTCTGAAAGGATTAGAGTCCTTTTAGGAAGAGATACTAAGAGCTTCCTCCCCTTCTTTCTTCACCATGTGAAGGTACAGGGAGAAGACTGGCAAGCTAGGAAGAGAGCGCTCACAAGGAACTGAATGAGCCAGCACGTTGATCTTGGACTTCCCAGCCTTTAGAACTATGAAGAAGTAAACTTCTGTGGTATTTTGTTGTGGCAGCCCATGCAGACTAATACACAAGGAAAGCTCAAAATTGAAGAGTTAGGTAGGAAATAGGCTGATCTCTCTCATACTAAAGAGATAAATTCATTATACAGGGCACTGTGACAGTGAAAAGGCACTTTATTTAATGTCTGGGGTAGGCTCTATCTATTCTTATTGCTGATAGGAGAGCAGATGTCTAGTGAAATTTTTGTTTTATGACACCATCTGTAAAATGTTACTGTTTGTGGATAGTAGGTATTCTGAGATGTTTTGACCTTAAACAATCATGTGAGTTTAGTTGATTTTCTCTGGACAAGCACTTAGTGTACTAGTCATAATTCAGTGTCAGATGATTATCATCTAAGCAGAGGTCTTGGGAAAAGTTCATGCATCACAACCATAGCAAACAACATATCACACATTTCATTTTCATATATTCTCTTGATTTGGTTGTTGAATAGAAGTAACAGGATGTTGGAAGCTAAGACTTTTATCTCCAAGAAATCAAATATTTCCTGCTCAAGTGGCTTCGTACCACCCTGCATGTCCTTTTAATAAAATTCTGTTTTAATTTTGTAGGGAAAGTAAATTTATTAGGTACAGACCAAGCACTTTGAATAATTTTTACATTTTACCTGTTGTGAGAAATTTAACCAGAGGATGCATCTTCTTCCCTCTTAAGTGTGACCTGTAAAGTGTTTTGTGAGGGCCTTTGAACAATACTGCCTCTGAAAACAGGAGTATCTATTTAAAGAGGTTTTCATTTGGTTTGGAGAAGTCCTGGAGAAAGGACTGTAACATTGCCTTATCTATAGAAAAGTAAAACAGAAGAGAGATGCTTAGAGAAAAAGACATTATGGTAGTAAAAGCAAATAAAATGGATATTTGCTAATTACTATTGGTAACAACTTTTTATGGCCTCAAATGAGACACTATTCCCTTAACTTATGCTTTTGACCTCTGTTTTGACGGGATTGCCAGGCTTCCTTTTCCCAGTGAAATGCTTGAGGAAGCAGTCTTCTCATCTTTCCATTGCTTTCTTACTCAACAGTCTTCAACTGATTTTAATTTGAGTTTTGCTGAGAGCTTAGTGTGGCTTGATCCCCTCAGTGTAATGGACAATTCTGTAGCAAATGGACCCTACTTTTATGCTCTTTGATCTGAATATAACCTTTGACATTATGAATTTATTTCCTGGACCCTCTGCTGCAGTTCCATAGGAACATCTGGTTTACCTCTTGAAGTGCTTCTGTTACTGAGCTCAAATTCTTGCATCCCTGTTTTGCTTTTCCTCTTCCTATCTTATCTATATCTTTAAACTTAACTATCCCTTTTGTGAGCATGTGAATTTTGTTACAAATTAGAGAACAGAATGTACTCTATTTGAACTTTTAGCCCATGCTAAGTTTTTATTTAAATATCTTTTTTGAATTATAAAAAATTAATAGAACAATATTTCAGAGAATTTGGAAAAGAGGAAAAATTATCCATCTTGTGTCTTTAACGTAATGATGGTTAATAATTTGGTATATTTCCTTCCAAGTTTTTGAAATATGCTTTAACATTTTTAATTTTAGAGTGTTTTTACCTTTTGTATCTGTTTCATATACTACATATTATTGTGTTTTTGAGTGATTTTCACCATTGTTATTAAAGCTGTATTGTGAACTCTTGAAGGCATAAACGTATGCGTTAACGTCTTCCTATTGTCAGACATATTAGACAGTTTCTGATTTTTTGTGATAAACAGTTTTTGATGATCACTTAAAAATACCCCCCTCCCCATTATGAGTTTTATAACCCTTTTGCTGATTTCCAGCAGAAGAATCAGAGTTAAAGGACATAAACATTTTTAAGGTATATTGAAAAGAATGTAGGTTTGGTAACTGGAAACATCTAGCTTTGAGCTGTGTGGTCATTTAACCTATTATATGGGCAGTTTACTCCTGTGACAAATGGAAAAGGTAATATCTTCCTTACATATGAAATATAGGCAGTATCTGATTTATGTATTGAAATATAGGTGCTCAGTAAGTGGAAGCTTTTCTTAGGGCCAGCTTGTTTCCTTAAAGGTTGTTGGTCTCAGTGGTATATGAGAGTATCATTTAAGTGTGACCATATACTTTACCACACAAATTGGGAAACTTTTGTCCTAATCCATTGCCAAATCATGTGGGGTTTGGACAGATATAAACTGGAGCCCAGCTACACTTGGAACATATGTCACCCTGCAATTAAACCATATCTTTACCATCATTGTACATATTTTTTTTAAGTTACATATTTTTTTCAGGTGAAAACCGACATATTTTGGTTCAAATTTACTTGATTACAAATAATATTGAATTATAGTCTGTCCAGTGGAGTAAAATTCTCCATTTAAACATAATCTTAAATATTATCTTTATTTTTCCACAATATATTCTTCTGAAAAAGACATACGTAAAATTAGCTGTGTAATGTTGATTCATTCTTTCTAAATATAGAGACAGTCTTTTACAGTGCTCACTGAGGTTTCAAATAACCTAGTGTTTGCAGTGTTCCAGGTTGTTTTCAGGATTTTTTTTTTTCTCTGTCCTTGATATTAATTACTCTGGATAAAGTTGCATTTGTTGTTATTCCTTTTGTATATCATAGGGAGAGCTGTCATAGGATTCACCTGCCTTTTTTTTCCTTTTTCTTTCTTTTTTTATTTTTTTAAAAAAAACAAGGACTTATTAAAAGCACCACTTGTACAAGGCAATGTACCTGGTGCGGAGGACACAGTGGCTTTATTGTGAAAATGTAGGCACAGCAAGGTGATTATAGCATAGTGAAATAATCTTATAAGAGCAGAAGCATGGTACTCAAAGTAAGGGCTCTTAGCTTGGACTCGGGGAACCTGGAAATTTTCCAGAAAGAAGGGGTTTCTGAGCTAAGACCTGAAAGATGAGTAATACATGTCTAGCTTTTCCCTTGTCTGCCATGTGTGTTAGTACTACTGTATTAATTCAGGCTTTGGTCTACCCACCCTCTGGTTTTTCTGTAACTAGTGTTAGTAAATAGTACTGTATCAAGACACTTTGTGAGAGTGTGAGAAAGCATGAGGGTTATGAGAATGTGTGATCACCACAATTGGCCCCCAACTTGTGGATCTCAGCTGCACGTGTATCTGTTAATAGTTTTTCTAAAGCCTTTGAAAGTTCTTCATGTTCCTGGCCTGTATCACATTTTGATAGTAGTGAATTTTATATTAAACGCTTGAAATATGAATATTAAAAAAAATTAAACCTTCACTTTCTGCCTTCAAATTTTGGTGTTTTCAGAGGAAAAGGCATTGAAACAGTCGTGTTCATACATTTTACGTTTTGAAGTGTAAGGTTGATTACAACTTGCCTAGAAGACTTCTCTACATTGCTAATAATTGTTAAGTTCTTAAAGCTTGTATGTGCGCTCTAAAAGATAGTGAGTTGGTCAGTGTGTCTTGGATAGCAGTTAATAGGGTAGTTTGTTTTGTTACCATTATTTACGTATTTGTTACCATTATTTACATATTTCTGTCTGTTGAATTTGGGCTTTTTATTCTTATTATTGTATTGTAATTCCATCTCAAAAATTAGGGGGTGGGGGGAGTGGTTCATTCAGTCATAAAAATAGTAACAAAATCTGTGTCTCAGAATAATATAAATGTGATAATTGAACAAGATTCCAGTTCCTACATCAGTTTTCTGAGGAGAGTTGGGGTTTGCTCCTCAGGTAACACTGGCGGTGTTTGGAGACATTTCTGTTTGTTATCGCTTTGGGGAGTGCCGCTGTTATCTAGTGTGTGGTAGCCAGAGGTGCTGTGCAGTATCCTGCAGCGCACAGGACGGCCTGCCCCAGCAAAGCATTACCTGGCCCAGAATGTCAGTAGAAACCCAGGCCTCCGTGGAAAGAGGATCTGTATATGCTGGGAATGAGAATCTAAGAATGTGATGATTTATACAGGCAATTGAAAAAGAAAAGTGTGAATAGGAATCACTGTGGTATATGCCTCAAAAGTAGGTTTTATGGGCTTCTTGAATAATTTGCCCCTAGTCTTCAAAGTTTTTGGTTATTTATGAAACTTTGTCAGGTGGTGGCATAGTGCCACCAAAACACTTATGTGACTTAAAACTATGACAATTTTTATAAATCAAGGAAGTTTTTCCAGGACAGCTGTAAAATACTTTCCGAAGAATTATTTCCCGAAATAATGAATCTTGTTGCTAAAGATGGACAAGAGTCCCAACTACCAGAGCATCATTAAAAGTAGCAGTTTTTTTTAAAATAACAAGCATAAGTTGCGCTATTGCAGAGAACCTTGTAAAAGCAGCTGCAAAGTTAATGACAAATGCTATGTTTGCAGAGAAAGCAGAGTACCTATATCCTTTCCTTTACAAAATGACTGTTAGTTAATATTGCATAGTTTTAATCACATAGAATATGCAAAAGCACTTTCTATTAACTGTGCATATTGCTAGGTACTCAGCTTCACTGTTGATGTACACAAAAGCATTCATTCTTAGCATATACGTTATTCTTGTATGAAGGAAAAGTGCCAGGCGATTTTCTGTTTATCATGGAAAATCCATGATGCAAGAGAAGAGAGTTTTTATTTAACAACTATTTTGTGAGTTATATAGACTGGGAAAAGTGTGTTAGAGTACTGATAAAGTACAATTGTGTTTTTGGCAAGAAAAGAGCATTACTGCCACAGTGCCTGCCCACACACTACTTTCTTTACAGGGAACAGCTTCATTGGCTCTAGAATTCTCCTCCCCTCCTCTCCTTTTTTTTTTTGCACCTGAACATTATGAAATTGTAATACACCTTTTAATCCATGGTGTCTTGTAATTAAAGTTACCAGCTCTCTTTCCTTTCTTATGCTTAGTGGCGTTTTAGACTTGATGAGATAATACTATTATGCTTTCCAATCTTAATTTAGTATGGAAGGAAATAGTGAAAATATTAAAATTTCAGTCTTTCAATATTTATCTTTAGAATATGTTCAATGAAAAATGTGTGGCAGGAGATTAAATCTGACTCTGCTTTTCCAACCCGCCGGTGAGAAGAAAGATACCTGCATGCATCTTTGACATGAGAGTAGAGGTTACATTTTTATACTTCCTTTATAACACAGTCAGTGCCAATAAAAGCTATTTCCATTCCTTCCTTCAAATAATTTGCTAAAGTGGCATATTTTAGCTAAACATGTAGAATCTTGAGTAGCTTTACGGTATTCATTTTGAGTAAAATACCACAGTTTTTAATGTTGAGATTATGATACTGGGAAGAGTAAAGTGTTCCCAGTTTACTAAGCCTTGATAATTTGTTTATTAGAGGAAGACATTGATGAGATTGCTAGGCATATTTTAAAAATCTGAATCTAAATACTGCAGCAGGATATGAATAGCTCCAGAGCTTAATGAAATCAAGGATTAGAATCTGGTCTATTTCATTGATATGTGTAGGATCATCTGACAGTAACAAAGTGCTGTTTGATTTTCCTGAGGACCTATGAGTCTGAGTAAGGAGCTGCTAATTTAATGGAAATAGAATGAGAAAAGAAGAAGCTTCTTAGATATATAACCTATAATCCAAGTCATCCATCTCCAGGCTGTATATTTAAACCCTGGAGGTAAATGTATATCATCTCTGTCACTAATATACAGCAATTTTTTTTAAGAGGTTTTTTTGAGATACAGTTAACATACAATAAACTGCATATGTTTAAAGTGTACAATTTGGTATTTTTTTTCTTATTAGTGATATATATATGGCGATCTCAATCTCCCAGTTCATTTCCCCCCCAACCTTCCCAGCTTTCCCCACTTGGTGTCCCATATGTTTGTTCTCTACATCTGTGTCTCTGTTTCTGCCTTGCAAACTGGTTGATTTGCACCTTTTTTCTGTATTCCACATGTATGTGTTAATATACGATGTTTGTTTTTCTCTTTCTGATTCACTTCACCCTGTATGACAGTCTCTAGGTCCATCCATGTCTCTACAGATGTCCCAGTTTCATCCCTTTTTACAGCTGAGTAATATTCCATTGTATATATATATGTACCACATCTTTTTTATCCATTCATCTGTTAATGGACGTTTAGGTTGCTTCCATGTCCTGGCTATTGTAAGTAGTGCTACAGTGAACATTGGAGTGCATGTGTCTTTTTGAATTATGGTGTTCTCAGGGTATATGCCCAGTAGTGCGATTGCTGGGTCATATGGTAACTCTGTTTTTAGTTTTGCAAGGAACCTCCATACTGTTCTCCATAGTAGCTGTATCAATTTACATTCCCACCAACAGTGCAAGAGTGTTCCCTTTTCTCCACACCCTCTCCAGCATTTACTGTTTGTAGGTTTTCTGATGATGCCCGTTCTAACTGGTGTGAGGTGATACCTCATTGTAGTTTTGATTTGAATTTCTCTAATAATCTTCTCTTTTTAATTTTATTAAAACTTTTATTTATACATTTAAAATTAGGATGATTTTAACTTTTTAAAAACTTGAAATTGGTGATTTTCGTGAGTGCAGATGTCCATTAAATGTTCTGCAGATGATTCAAGTGTGAGAGAGATTGTTCCAGTGCTTGTTTGTCTGAACTAAAATTGTGTTGGGAAGAAAACCTAATGATGTTTTTTGAACCTCTCCCTCCTCCTTCAGGGATTAGCCTGAGGCCTGTTTTCTGTGTGAGGAACCCACTTATGCTCTGTGGTCTAGAATTCTTGTCACTTCTTAAACTGTGATCCTTGTTACCGCTCCTCTTCTTCTGACGGTTCTTATTGTTAGAGTTTCTAGATCATATTTTTTAAATTAATTAACTTATTGGCTGTGTTGGGTCTTTGTTGCTGCACACGTGCTTTCTCTAGTTACGATGAGCGGGGGCTACTCTTCGTTGTGGTGCGTGGGCTTCTCATTGCTGTGGCTTCTCTTGCTGCAGAGCACGGGCTCTAAGTACATGGGTTTCAGTAGTCGCAGCACATGGGCTCAGTAGTTGTGGCTCACGGGCTCTAGAGTGCAGGCTCTTTAGTTGTGGTACATGGGCTTAGTTGCTCCGTGGCATGTGAGATCTTCCTGGAGCAGGGATTGAACCGGTGTCCCCTGCATTGGCAGGTGGATTCTTAACCACTGAGCCAGCTAGGAAGTCCCTAGACCGTATTTTTTAGTGAAACTGACTTCTTCCCCCATTTATCTCTGGAATATTCTTCCCCCATTTGTCTCTGGAATATCAGCACCTGAAGGCACAATAGAGATAGTTGATTCCAATTTCAAAACCTAGCAAAGAAACACATGCAATTTTGTTCATGGAGGATTTTTATCTGGTCTGTGCCTTAATGCTTTTAAAATGTCAGATTTCTCACAAGGGTAATCATTGCCATTTTACTACTGTTTATTGTGATCACCATTACCATGGGATAAGCATTAATCCAAATAATTTTTTCACTTGAGAAAAAAATTAGATGATTTTAAAACTGTATTTTTAAGGACGTTTGGTTGTTTGGAGGTTTGCCTCTGCTTTATTTTATCGTATTTAATGGCAAAGCCAAACATGCCATTCAGGTCTGCTGTTTTCTCAGCCTGCAACCATTCTTTTGCACCATATTATTCTGCAAAGTAAGAAGCCAGGCCTTTGATTCCAGAGCTGATTTCCTGATTGTTACTAACAGAGATAGTTTACTCATTTTAAAGGCCCAGAGAACTATATGGGATTACCCAGGTATTTTCTTTGGGCAACATTAAGCATTTGAGTAAACCCAAGAATGCTGGCTGCCACCCTGTGTCTTATCTGCTCCTCTCTACTAGAATGTCAGCTGTAGGACCCTTTTCTATCTTCTTCGCCCTGTTGTCCGGACAGCACCTAAAAGTCCAGCAGATTATAGCTTGAAGTAAATACTTGCTGTGTAAATGTATGAAGGGATGAATGTGTGAATTTGCTGTTCAAAATTTTTCTTGCCCGAAATATGAGGAGGAAGCCTCTGTAAGCTGTTCGTATTGCCTTTATCTGACTATCAAAATCTTTTCTGCAAGGAAGAGATATATATCCTTTGGGAATAAGAGGGGTTTTTTTGTTGTTGTAAAGGTGATATTACCTGGTTTGAAAATGCTTTGAAACATTGCAGATACTCTGATTAGACTTATTAGCTTTTTAAGCAGGAGTTGTTTGAGCTGCCTTTGGCACATTTTCTGAAGCCTCGGTATACGCTGCTGGCTCTGTATCTGGACACTGCAGTGAGGGACAGTTTTTTTGGTTTGAGTAGGGGGTGAACAATCTGAAACAAGTTCAGGGAAAGTGAAACAGATAGCCTTTCCCTAGATAGTTATTTATGCTTCCCTAGATATTTATTTATAGTTGTGCAGTTTATTTCTATCAGTGTAGCCCATAGAGGTTAATTCTATTTCAAACATCTGGCAGGATCTTGCCTGCTATTTGCGGAAGAGAATTATTTGGTCTGTTTTGTAGCCTTCCAACATCTTTCTGTAATAATTTTCTTGCCTTTCAGTGATTTTTACTTCCTGCCTGTACGCTCTGTTTCATCTTCGTCTCTAATCCAAGAGGCCCACCATAGAAAAGCATCCTCAGGAGCCTCAGATTACATAATGACAACTAATTGATTAGACAAGTCTGAGTAATGGCTTCTAGAGATCTCTGTGTAAAAGCTACAAAAGATAACAGGATTACTAAATTGCTTGAGGAGGGTTTTTAGTGTGTGACTGTAGAACTGTATTCCAGTGTATGTTTGTAACATAGCCGAATACAGTTTGTATTAGTGTGTTTTTATGATGTAACATTTTTGTTAGAGAGCAGCTTTCCCCCAAAATGTATATTCTTCTCACATAGAAAAGGGTTACCTCTCTGTTGGGATCACCACTCCTTGCCTTTAGGACAGTCTTGCTTACTAGCTCCAGTCATGTCACCTGATAGGTAAAGGCATGTATTTTCTCTTGTCCATCTTGGGAATTAGTAATCTAAATCGCGGAGTATTTTAGATGAAGCCTCCATCCAGCTTTCCCCATGATGGACTTCTGGTCTTGGTAGGACAGGGGTAAGAGGGACAATCTGTTGGGTGTCCTGCTGAAAACTGGGGTTTTCTGGGGACATTCGGCCTGTCGTTTTTACTCTTCCTGTTGGTGTGTCTTTGGTGATGTCAGTGCTGTCTGTGCTGCTGTTTGGCTGCTCCTGAACTGTATTGATCACTGCTTCACATCTTGCCTGCCTCCCTCCCACCCTTCCCCAACATGTGTACAGAGGAGTGGAAGTTCCTGGAGAGCTAAGACCACATTTGGCTTGTTCTCCACTGCCTCTCAGTGCTTCTTACTCTCTTTTGGATCTTAGCCCCTTTGAGAATTTAGTGAAAGCTTTACACCCTTTCTCCACAAAAGCGCATATTCATATGGTTTTGGGAAAAGGAGATAGTAACAGGAAAGTAACACGGCCTCACTAAATACAATCCACAGGGATCAAACTTAGATTTATCATGGTGGCTACGAGGGTTTCTGCTTGATCATTTTCTCAGCATACACCACTTCATTCCTTACCCCATAAAAATAAGTTTGGATGAAGCTCAATATGTAGGGAAAAAGATGGGGGCAAGAAAGGGTTCGATGGAGAGTGTGGTTATAAGTACTCCTGTTTCTCTGATATAAATAATCCATAGGAAATTATTTGCTCTCCTCACCTTTTCTTTTTGATAACTCCTGTTACTTTCCGTTCTTGCCAGCTTTCCCTTCTTTGGGTTGCAGTTAAGGATACTCTTATAAGATCGTGTCCTTTAAGCTTTCTTCTTCTAGCATCTTTAATACTGATTTTCTAATCCAGATTGTCCTGATGTTTGAAGGTAAAGGAAACTGTCTTTGGAGAGTTGAGGCTGCGTGAGTGGGTCACCCCACCAAGCAATAGATGGCACATTAGAAAGCGGTTTGCTGTATTGAACTGAGTTCAGCTCCAATGTGTGGGTGGGCAGTATTTCCAGTAACCTTTACCCAGTCAGTGCCTTGTGTAAGGTGGCACTCCTGCTCACGCCTCCTTCCCATTTCCATCCCTATTCTCAGTGTTGTTTTTAAAGTTACCTGTTGGGAAAGGGGGAGGGAGCTTATTTCCTTTCTTTGGAAGAGTTACAAATGGAATCAGGAGATAGAAACTTATATAGTACAATGCAATTATATTGTTAGATACACAGTAATAATAGAATACCCAAGATTACCTTTTCTTGAAATCTAATTTCTCTACCTTGTCTCTTTCTTTATTGAATCTGTTCTTTATTGTACTGAATATAATTAGCTTATAGTTTAAGTATCTAAGAAGTATTTTTTTCCTTTTGTAATCCTTTTTTTTCTTTAATCCTTTTCCATGGTAGATTTTTTCTTGATCATATTCATATTTGTACATATGAATTCTGTTTCATGAAATTGATGTTACACAGACTTTTTTGTAGTCATGTATGCAACCTTTAATCCTCTTTCCCATTTTCCTGATTTCTTCCTACTCCCAAAATGCAGATGAAAAAGGGGAATTTACACAACACTTGGGGACCAAGTTAATCAAACCCAATTCTCCAAAATTTTCCTTTGACTTAGATAAATACCATAACCTCTAGATTGTAAATAGCATTTCTGAATAATAGGTGGTGGTGAAAACCTATTGAGTTCTTCTTAAGGTTATTCAGTGCACCAAGCTCTTATTGCTAAGGCTTTCATTTAATCCTCTTTACTACTTCGTGAAGTTGATGACTGTTTTTATTCCCATCTTACAGCAGCTGAGATAATTTGTCATAGGTCACACAACTAATGTGTGTTAAAGATGGTATTTTAGTCAGCTTTGCGCTGCCATAACAAAATACCATAGACTGGGTGGTTTAAACAACAGGAATTTCTTTTTCAGTTTTGGAGACTGGAAGTTCAAGGTCGTTATGGCAGCAGGGTTGGTGTCTAGTGAAGGGTATCTCCTTGGGTTGTGGCCACCTTCTCACTGTGTCTTCACACAGCCTGATTACTCCATACTGCCTATGGATGGAGAGAGAGGAAGCAAGCTCCGAGGTGTCTCTTCTTGTAAGGGCACATACTCCATTGTGAGGGCCCCACTCTTACGACCTCAACTAAGACTAAAACCAAAGGCCCTATCACCAAATACCATCACACTGAGGGCCAAACTTTTAACCTACGAATTTGGGGTAGGTCGCAGTTCAGTCCATAGCAGATGGTATTCAGACCAGGTTGGCTACTTCAGATTCTGAATAGTCTGGTACTGTATTTTGTTCTCTGCTCCCAGAGTTTAGGAGCTCTGGTATCCAGGTTATTTGGTGACCAGGTTAAATGTAATAAATTGGCCCACAAAAGAAAATTCTATCGATATATGTGCATGTACTTCTTTAATATCATATGTATTGCACACTTCTTTTGCCGAAAGCCATGGAAAATACGGGTAAGAATAAATTTGAAAACAAAAGTCATCTATGATCCGATTCCTGGAGAACTATTGCCGTTACCATCTTAGCATATTTCTTTCTAGTTTTTCTCTTAAGGAGGAGGGAGCAACCTAGGTTATTCACATGTTCTCCTTCTCCTCCCCACCCCCCACCCTCAGCATCTCATGAGCATTTCCCAGTTAAAATTTTTAGAAACATTGTGATTTTTGCCTTAGAGAAAACAGATTTGAGAGCTACAAAGAAGGTAGAGGACTATATGAGCTGAGTGTGGGAGAAGGTGGTCAAGATTGATGACTCAGGGCCTCTCACTGAGGGAGAAAACATAGAATTTAGTAGGCGTGGAGGGTGGGATTGATAAAAAGTCAGTGTATACTTTTATAGAGTGCATTACCTATGGAACTACTGCCTAAAAATGCTCGTTAAGCAAACAGCCATCTGGACTGGAGGTAAGTTTTTAAAATTGCCATCATCATATGGTTGGAAGTTGAAACCACTGTTTTCTAGGTGAGGAAATTAAGGTTCAGAGAGATAATTAACCACCAGCTCATATTGAAGAGGGGGTACCTTTAAAGATCAGGTCACTGTAACTTTAATAGGCTCCCAGCACAGGTGATGCTCAGTAAATGGTTTCAGGATGAACATCTTTGCTTGTACACTTGCAAACGTTACTTCTAAATAATGATCATTTGTTACCTATTTTGAATATTTAGTGTTCACTGCTAATGCATCCCATTCTATGTTTTGAACAGCCTGAGTTCGATCGGTGTTTTCTTACAGGATGAAACGGTTGGTTCATTGTGCTGACGCTTTCTCCTCTCCTTCCCCTGCTGCTGCTGCTGCTTCTCCTTCTCCTGCTGCTGCTCCTGCCTCTTCCCCTTCCCCTTCCGTGCCTCCTTCTCCTTCTCCTCTCGTGCAAACTGTTTTCTGTGTTCTGAAAATATCATGAGCCATTCTCTCCTTATTTTACTTTGAAAACCTAGCTTTATGAAAAAGGCAAATCAGTTGTGATTGTTCTGTTAGAGAAATGCCTTTGCTTCTCAAAAAACTGCACAATAGTTTTCCTTTGAAACCCCACATGAAAATTTTATTTTAGGGTTAAGAACTAGAGAACTTTGAGAGGTTGTGTTTTTCTCCCTTTGGATAATATAAGTTACTCTATTTCCTTTTTGGCTTTGATTGCCAGAGCTCAGAGCTAAATTTGTATATTTTAAGCAAAATATCTGTGGTTTGCTTCACTTTGTTCAGGTCTCTGCCTCACCTTCGGTTTCCACCTTCTTTAATTTATACTTGCCCTAGACGTGATTTCACTGGTTATGTTTTAATGCAAGCTACGTCATGTCCTTTGTGAACATGGTAAGATGGATATGGATTGATTTTATCTATCTACCTACCTATCTGTAATTTCCTAATAATTATGACTATTCGCTAGTATATTAACAACAATCATGTTTTTGAAATATTTCTTTTAGCACCTAACTTTGTGCCATCATTAAACAAGTACTTTATATATAGCTATAAATATGACATGTCTTCATGAAAGAAGCATGAAATATATATATTTCTAAATCCAGAGATTCTCATTTGGTCTTCTGACCTACTGTGCTCTTAATTGTTGCAAGTGGTAGCAGTGGTCAGCAGGTTATTCTCTGAGAATTCTTCAAGGTGATAGGTAAGGAAGGGGGTCTATATCCCCTTGCTCCCATCAAGGTGACTTCACTTTGTGTAAACAGATCTCAAATGACATACAATTAACTTAGTTGCTGTTCTCTGTCATTCACTTATGTGCATCTGTTTTCATGACCACGGACATAAATGTATACATGTATTAAAAATTCTCATAACCTCAAAGCAATAGGATCTCTTGGCTGTGTTTCATGATTTGGTTAAGAAGATAATATGAATTTTTTGCAGAATATACACATTATTTTCTGTGAAGAATCCAGTTTATTTCATACAAGACTTCTTGAGATACATTAAAACCTCTAAAAAACCCTAATTTCCAATAATTTTCAAAGCTCTTACTGCAAGCGTGAGTCAGTAATTATCCGCACTCCAGTTATATTAAAACTTCTGTTGGCTGTACTGTCTTATCAGCACTTTGCAGTTCAAGGCTACCATCTCCCCAGTCACTGCTGTGCAGGTGTGAACATGTTATATCAGTTCATTTGTAACTGTAGTGCAAGCAAAAATGGATACTCCACTTGTAATTTGCATGAAAGAAGAGCAGCAAGCAGTGTGCAGTGATTCGTTTTTTGTGGTCTGAGGGTGTACTGTGTACCTGGTGCCGTTATTTATCGAAGACTGTGTGTGCAGTATGGAGAAAGTGTTTTGTCGTGAAGAAGTGTGTATGAACGGATGGAGAAGGTCAAGGAAGGTGGCACAAGTGTTAGCCATCAATAATGAGCCATAGCTCTACCTCCGAAATAATCCATGGCAGACTTAGGTTTTGTGCTGAAGCCTAAATTTGGGATTAAATGCAGTGGACTGCTATCCAAGGGCATTGTGATCTTGCATGACAATGCACATCCACACACATCTGCCCACGCTTTCGACACTCTGCAAAAACTTCGTTTTGAGGTGTTAAAGCATCCTGCTTATAGTCCTAATCTTGTTCTATCGGACTTTCACCTGTTTGGTCCCCTGAAAGCAGCCCCATGAGGACGAAGATTCACTTCTGATGAAGAAATGAAGACAGCGGTGCACTCGTGGCTCACAGCTCAGCCTAAAACATTTTTTAATGAGGATATACGAAAGCTTGTTGACAGATGGGCAAAGTGTATTGAAAAGCAAGGAGATTATGTTGAAAAATGATGTATTTGTCTTTTCT
The DNA here is from genome assembly GCF_030028045.1 of Hippopotamus amphibius kiboko. NCBI lineage: Eukaryota > Metazoa > Chordata > Mammalia > Artiodactyla > Hippopotamidae > Hippopotamus > Hippopotamus amphibius. Next base: position 152,548,427 of record NC_080190.1, on the reverse strand, counting down.
AAAAGTTAATTAAAATAAATTCTACAGCCAGAGTGTGGATAATTTTTGACTCACCCTTATAGTTTTAAAAGATAGAGAAGCACGCACATCCCCTTCACGTATTCCCAGCTTGGCACACAGAAGAAATTATTTGTCAGAATTCACAAACACTTCAAAGAAGAAATTAAACCACCCAGGGCAAGTGAACAATTGAGAAAACACTTCTCGTAAGATTAAGAAAGACAGTATTTTTGTTACTTTTTTTAAATAGAACAGGTTAATTTCTAGATAGAGTAGAATTTATATTGGACACTTCATTGTGAGAAATTGAACTCTTAACATAGTTCTTAAGCAGTCCCAGAGTGGCCTTAATAACAGATGTATTAATGGGGGGGAGGGGCGGGGCGGCATGTGACTGTGTAATGCAGACTGGGTGAAGAGAATATGGAAGTTTTAAGAAATGTATACTCTGTAGTTCACCCAGAGTAGATTCTTATTTAATTCTTTTTTCAAATGCACATTCTGTTTGCTTAGATCTACATCTGCTCCTAGCTTTGAACATTGCCTGAAACGTATGTGTGGCTTGGCAGAAAATCTGACATGAAGAGGAAAGCACAGAATAGTTTGTCTTATTAAATAATGGGGCAGAGCCTTCGCAGTTCATAGCCTGTCTGCGCTCAGTGTCCCATGGTGCTGCTGGGAAAGAAGCTTGGGATAATTTTCTTTAAAAAAAGCCCTCCTTAGATTAGCCCTAGAACAGATAGGAGCTTTTGATGTATTCCATTTCCCTGTCATGTTTGTTGTAATCATTGATTTGTTTCAGAGTTGTGAGTTTTGTTTGTTTGTTTGCTTTAAAGCCATTTGCATCTCTTGGTTGAGCTTAGTTTGTTTCTTTGCTGCAAAGAGCATGTACAACTACATCTGGTCTCTCTTTGTTCCTTTTCTTGATGTGTTTGTGCAGGTCATCTTTGATCTGAGCCAGTGCTTAGTTACAAAGTAGTCTTGGCACAAATTTCAAATAGTAACATAGAATGCAATGTTTTAGGAGTTTGAGTACATATTTGTTTTAATTTTCAACTTTGACATTTAAAAATCTTTGAAGGTAGTTTTGTCACTTAAAAATCTTACTGGTGGTGCTAAATTATTGGTTAATTTAGTGATCAAACTTGCACAAGCTGTGGTTTCTGAAAACCTAGAAATTGTGTATTTTTGCTCTCTCTCTATTATGCTTTATTGATTCAGAAATGATTCACTCTACATTTATTAATAAGAAGAGATGAGGTTCTGTAAATGGGTGGTTGCCTGGGCTTTGGAGTCAGAAAGTCTAAAATTCAGTTGCGTCCTGCCACTTCACAAGCTGTTCTAAAAGGATTTCAGTAATTGTGATTAGCTCATTAGAGTTATTGTGAGGAATAAAGTCAAGTAACATATGTAGACCATTTAACAGGAAGTCTGATATAATAAATGCTCACCAAGTGCTAGTTTCTTTCCTGGTGCTTAGCACTGTCCTTTTCCTCTAGGCTATATTTATGTATATTTTTAATGTGATTTTATTATAATATATTTTTAAATTATTTAGATTTATTTGGTACAGTATTAGGTAGTCAAATAAGACAGTTGGTCTATTGAATTGTTTTTAATTTTTAAAATTTAGATCATTACTTGGTTCTTTAATTGTTCCCTATTAAGCCTTAATTTGCTAGACAGATAGTTTTAGAGTATGCTTCAGCTTTAGTTTTCTACTTTCAGCTCATCCCAGCCTGGCTAACTATGGTACTTCCTTGTTCCTATTTTTTTGGTGATAAATTGCATTTCATGAAGGCTCACTTAAAGTAATAAAATAAAGATGGTAAGGTTCAATTCCTTCAACATGAAGGTAAGGAATTGGAGGTGAAAAGAATGCTGATTAATTATTCTGCTGAACTGAAAAGCTTCTAATTCATTGTCCTTCCCATTGATCTTAAGGAGAACTCAAATCTCAAACTCTTGTTTGGTAGTTTGCCAGTGTGAGTCCAGATATAGCATTTAAGTATGACAGCGTATTATTTTCAGTGTTTTCATATTTGGAGATAAAACAAGAGAAAGCCCAACAAATGTGGTGAATATTTGAAAGGAATAGTTATTGGGCAGCCTGCCTCAGTTAAGACAGTTTTAGCTCTAGGTAATTTACAACTGACTGTTTTGCAGAGAGGATATCTGGAAAAAGTGAATATGATATACTGGTGCCAAACTTTGAACAGTTATTTGGTGTTGTAAACCAGGCTCTCCTTTGCTGGGGAGAGGCTTAACCAATTAAGACAATTGTAGAGGTTGAAGACACTTATAAAACTTCACCTCATTTTTTAATCCTTACAAATTTTGTAGCACCACCTTAGTTGCATCTAAGTGTAACTTTTATATTAGTAATTTGAGTTGGCATAGTAGTAACTACCAATTTGTCTTTGAAATTCATTTGCTGTGCACTGTTTCTCCTCAGTTGGTAGGGTGTTTGCTCCTTAAACTAACAGTGTTTAAAATGTTCTTTCCTAAACATCTCACTACACAGTTCCGAGTCTTTCTGTTGAATATTATGATAAATTTTAAGTAGTCCCCTCTCCCAAAAAGTTTCCCCTTGCTATTCACCTTTGGGAAGTTCTCCAGAAATATTTAGCCATTAACTCCAAAGCGAATATCATTGGTTGAAATTGCCACTTGGGCTTCTGTTAAGTATGAGAACTTTAGAACAAAAATGAAAGTGTCCCTAACCCTGAACCAACTCTGGCAGAGTTGCCAGTAAATGCCTGTTTCTTATTTCATTGATCTGCATTAACTCAACAGTTGGGAGGTGTGGTATTTTGTATCAGGGAACTTTGGTTTTCTTTTCCTTCTCCTTTCTCCTTTGTTTCTTTTGCTGTGATTCTCTTCCTTCTGAGAGATAGGAGTGAACCTAATCTCCCTGTCTAGCCACATCTTTTCTACCCTTCTTTTAAAACTCCAGTGCAGGGAGGGTAAGTGAGGATGGCTGGGAATGAGAAGGAAATAGCACCAGCCCCCACTCACCAAGCCTGTGAGCTGGGACACATGTCCTCACAGCCCCTTCCAGATAGCACGAGCCCCTCCCCTCCCTGTTTACCCAGTGTCCTCCCTAAACTGGGTCTCTTGTTCATGCCTCACCTACCCACCTCCAGTATCCACCCCTCCACCTCCAGTATAACTCTTGAGAGGAACTAGCAGAGCCACTAAAGCAGTGGCATTTGCCTGGGAGGTTAGAATCTAGAGTGACCATTCCTTATTTCCTGTGTAAAGTTTACTGGCATGTCACTATGTCACGATTTTTTTCCTTGTCAGATGGGTGAATAGGTGTCAGCTGGTGTGGCAGCTCAGCTCAGTTGATTGATGGGGGTTTGGGAGAACAGTTTTGAGATACTTTAGTGGTACAGTCTGCTGTGCATTTCTAATCCCTACTTAGGTTTACCCAGAAGTTTTTGTAGTGTTTGATTTTGTACTTTCTGAGAACTTGGGTTGGAGGAGGAGGAAGCACTGTGAAGGGAGACAAGGGTCACATGTCTCTGTCAACGTTAGAACAAGGACACAGAGCTAAAAGACTGTAGAAATAAAAATTCACTTAGCTGTTTCTGAGTTGTCTCTTGCATGCATGTAATAGAACAAATATGACTTTTTAAAATTTTTTTGTTAAATCGAAGTAACCTCTTGAAACCGTGCATTTATTGGAGTCTCACACATGTAGTTCCAGCGAGGACTGGGCCTCAGTGCACCCCAGCTTCACTCGAGCTCTTGCACCCTTACCCTCACCTTTTCAAGGTTCACTTGCAGTCTTTTTAGATTTCTTTCTTGAGATGATATCTCTAAGAGGACATTCATTTTTTTTTTTAAAGTTGTGTTTTATTTTAATTTGAAAAATTGGGGTGGTAAATCTAAACCAAGATGAAGAATGACCTGAAATTTCACATATTTTTGTGTAATAGTGAGATTCCAGTTCCCTGTAGATTTTCAAAAGCAATTTTATTAACTCACCTGTCATTGCTCTTAATGCTTAAATTTGTATTTTCATCATATGAAAACTCTTATGACCTAAAAAATAAATTTTTATTAAAGCCTCATGAAATCTTGTTTGTATATCATGATTTTCTAAGCTTTAGAAGAGGAAAATAGAAGTGCTCCCCCTCACCCCCACCCATAATATAGAGGTTTATTTCTCCATTCCTCAATCCCCAGAAATAAATACATTGGCATTTATTACAATGGTAACTCCACAGGGCGACAGGCTTCATTCGTATCTCTGAGTCTCTTCCCTTGCTGAGAGAAACACTTCATTTTCCTTCTTATCCTTGTTCAAGGGGGTCTATAAGGTAGGTAAAACTCTGGATGAAGGAGTCTGGAGGTTTGCTACTGATTGTAAAGTTTTTTACTTTATGCATCCTGAAAATGCTATTATAAAATCTGTTGTATTCAGGCTGTTTGACTTAGTAAGATTACAGAATATTTTTCAGAGAAATGCATTTTAATTTTAATTATTAATGCATGCTAGAGGCCCTGCTTTATTTTATAGAAAAATCATTACTTATAATTAGGATATCCAGTGAACAGGGTGGAGTCATATCATTTTGACTAGGATGAGTTCTCAGATCTTTTTGGAGATGGGAAAACTGAGCATCAGAGGACAGCAGTATCCTCCACGGGAGGAATCTCCGATCCGACAAGAGAACCTAGATCTCTGGATTCCAGGTCTTTTCTTCTTTTCTACTATTGCAAATTGGTAGAATCTGACTTCTGCTTATAGCTAAAGCGTACATTGACAGATGTCTTAGAAGTACCAATTTTAAAAAACTCATCCTGTAACATCGTATTTATACTGTCAGTTGCTTGGTAATCGCTCCCCATCTCCTCTTTCCTATCCCTTTAAAATAAATATTAAATTTAGTCCTGGCTCCTGTTTTACTGGTGATAGTAGAATTTTTCATTCATAAGTTACATTTGATTAATTTTTACTAGCCGTCAGTGATTTTACTTTAGGAGAGTTATGAAATTTTAAAGCAGAGACCATAGCAATGGTCCTATCCTAGTTTTATGTGGTTGGTAGGAATCTGTTAAACTGCCTAGGAACGGGGGTCTCTCATATGCTATAGAATGAAAAAATTAAGATAAAAGATAATTGATACAAGATTACCATATTAATTTTATGCTGCCTCTTTTTGAGGCCATCATGTTGTATATAAAAAGCAAACTTCAAAAAACATAATTCTTGAGTGGTGGATGAGTTGACTGCCATCTTTTATCATGAGAAATATAACCTTCATGGAATAAGCAGATTTATAATTTCTTTACCTAGTAACAAGTGTTGAAAAGACCGTGTCCCTCTGGGGAAGGTTCTTTTATACTTTATGACCCTGAATTTCGTTTGCTTTGTAAAACCCTAGTGCTATAACCAAGGAAATGACAGACATTTAACTTTACTTTTGCTAAAACCTGATTAAGAGTTTTAAAAATGAAATGGTTAGATCCTGAGTTAAGCAAATGTTTACTCAACACAGTCATGCATTTATTATAATAGAAATAAGCTTGAATATTATGTTAACTATAAAATTTTCTCCTGTTTTACATACTTGCTACTCATTATTGGGCTATATTGCTTTTTAAAATATTTATTATATTGTCAGTTTGCACCTATTTTTCTAGTAACACTGCTTTGAATTAATAATATACATTATAGTCATTAATTTGACAAGTAAAAGTCATCCAACTGTTTCATTCCATGCATGGTGATTAAAATATAACTCTATTCTAATGAAAAAAAGTGTTTATCACTTAACACAAAGGAACACAGAAACAAGAAAAAAAAGAATTCTTTTTTAAATTTAGCACATGCAGCAGGGGGCACCAGATGAAGGCAAAAATGAATTCTTATATTTTTAATCAGCTACAGCTTGTATCCTGTTCATACTTAAATAATGTGGTAGTTAATTGTTTCCCTGTTAGTTTTCTCGAGTTTTCTCGATGATTTTAACTTCTCAGTTCTAAAAGCTATGTTAATTCAAATGTAACTTCTTACAGCCAACCAGTTCAGTAATTACACAGATTTTTTCTTAAAAGTAGACACATTTAACAAATAATAACTTGTTTGGAATAAGGCATTATTAATACATTTTTAATACTATTTCTACAAAATGTTTTCTTGTTAATAAGAAAAGGAATGCTGTCATGATTTGAAAGCTTAATCTGTTTTCTTTATCTATGAAGCAAATGAATTTGAAAATCTGGAAACCTGTTCCCTTTAGCTAATAAATAGAAATTTGTTTGCAAAAAGGCTTGTTTTTAATATGGGTGATATCATTAAATAGTTTTTCTTTTGTCCCCCTCGTCCCCATTGTCTAGTCCAATATCAGATGGAAATGATGCGGAGCCTTCGCCATGTAAACATCGACCATCTCCACGTGGGCTGGTACCAGTCCACGTACTACGGCTCATTCGTCACCCGGGCGCTTCTGGATTCTCAGTTCAGTTACCAGCATGCCATTGAAGAATCTGTCGTTCTCATTTACGGTTAGTAGGAGTTTCCTTTATTATTCTTTTCTTCCCTTAATATTATTACTACTATTTTTGCTTTCTGTCTTTTTGCCTCTAAGAGCAGCCTGGCAGGCCTTCTCAAGTAAATACCAACTCTGTTCCTGCAGCAGCCTCAGCAGCAGCTAAGTCTAGACAGGGTTTCCTTCTTTCTGTTTATTTTTCTTGCTATCAGAGCCCTGATGTGTACATTTTGGAATGCTGGAGTAGCTGCTTCATTTTTATTCCTCCATCTCCCCTCCCTCATTTGAAGGGACTGGTGGAACTAGACCAGATGTCTAACAAACCCCGATTGCTGGAGTGTCTGGCTCTGTACGTGACTGACCAATCATAACACAGCGTGCCAAGTTTTTTTTATACCTCTGACAGCAGCGTACAAAACCTGGACTGTTTCTCAGCACAAAGATTTTTTTCTTTTCGGCCTATTTAATGGTGTTTCCTCAAGCTCTCCAGACCAGATGTTCTGTGCTGTATCAGAACTGTAGGCAATTTAACAGCTTTATAGCCTCCCCCTCCCCAAACACTCACAGTTTGCCATATCTGGCAGACTTGCATATAGTTTCCAGCTGAGAAGTAAATGTAACGTCCTGAGTATCTGTCAGAAAAAATACTAATGAATACGATCAATCTTATGAGCTGCCCCCAAATTGTTTCAGTATGTTAACAATTGGATTACAGTAAAGAACAAGTTGTTAAAGTGTACGTATATTGGCTGGAAACATTGCATCATCAGACCTTGATGAATTTTCCACTTGTTTCAATCTATTTTGGTTTTCATTTTATCACCTATTGCTAAAAGTTTCACTGTGTTAAGTTTCAGGCAACATGAATGTTAACACAGGTTTTAGGCGCATATTGGCATGCCGGAGCCGTTATCATGCAGCAAGTGCTAAGCTGCCTTACTCACAGAGTGTTTAAGCAGTTAGTTTTGACAAAATTAGTTTCTCTAAAACTAAAAAGACACTTGTGATTGCACTTTGACTTTAGTGGTTTTGTTTTTAGAATCTGCTTTAACTAAAACATTTGAACAGTGATTGTTAGGATGGATAAATTTTGTAAGGGCTGTTCATTTAAATTAGTGGACTAAGAACTACGCAAGTGCATCCAGTGAATTTTCATATTTAATATTCATTAGTATTTTCCTTCTAATTATGCAAGATGTGTATAAGATGTATAGAACATATGCTATATTTAATTTTTGCCAAGATTGCTGGTGCTAGCTGAGGAATAGATTTGAAAATAACTGTATTTTATATCTTCTGTTTATAGTTTCAGGAGGAAGTTGTTCTGCCTGTTGTAAATAGGATGATAGGTTCGGGCATTTTCACTTACTGTTTGCTATACTGGTTTGAATCTGCTTCAAATTATGTTCTGATTATTTATTTTGACCTTCATTTTGCAAAGATTGTATGATAATTAACAACGTGCCTAGAACCAGTGTCCTTTGAGCACTGGTAGTGACAAAATTTTTAGTAATTTCTTTCTCTTTTCCTTATTTGAGATCCCATAAAAACTGCCCAAGGGTCTCTCTCGCTAAAGGCATACAGACTGACTCCTAAACTGATGGAAGTTTGTAAAGAGAAGGATTTTTCTCCTGAAGCGTAAGTGTTTGGGGGCCTATAACGCATATGTTAAGGATTGGGTATTTTTCTTTTAAAATATTAGTTTGCCACATGTATTGAATCCTCGGTGGTGGTGTGGTAATGTTTTTGCCATGTGGACGGTAGAAGTTTCTGCATGGCTGAGTGCCGCTTGATTTCTCCCTTTCCATGTTTAAACTGTTCTTTATGGAATGTCTCATCTGTTGTTCTCACCATGGGTAAATTCAGTTAGAGTGGGAATTAATTAGCTACTGGATTTGAAGAAATATATGATTAAATAAAGGGAGATGGGATGAGTGTTCAGTGGCTGTCAGATTGTAAGCTCTGTGTAAGAACAGTTGTGAGCTGTTTGTCTTATTTTCTGACTTCCTGTTTCATTTGCGGGGGTGGGGAGTGGTGTGGAAAGATAAACATTTTAAGGGTTCAGTAAGGAATCTGGCTTATTTGGAAATTTTGTGGGTGACAGGTATGCAAACAATTGATAAAGCTGTTTGTGATCCTACATAATGGCACTGGAATTTATTTCTTACTAAATTAAAGTTAGTGGCTTTGACTTGGTGTAAGACAGACAATCCATTAGTAGTTTACCTTTTGGTTCCTAAAGAAATTAAGATGCAAAGAATTTAAAAAGAAAAGCTAACTCATGAACAATTCCTGGGCGTGGTAGTTATAACTAAACTGTGAATAGTTGCATTCTTGCTGTGTTCTCAACCATTGTGTGTGGAATGTCCTGCTGGTTGTTAATCTCTTGAGTTCAGTACGCTTTTAAAGTGAGCTTTCCAAGAACTAGGGTATTTCTCTTTTCTAGCTATTTATTTTAACTATTTTAGATATAGATTATTTAGCATAATTTCTTATTGTGTTTACATTTAGTATCTGAAATTTTGAAGATACCTGATTATGAAGAAAGAATAGTTTCTTTTGTTGAGAGTCTCATTTTCTGGTCTTACAGCTCCAACTCGGATCATTTTCAGAGTTGTTCAAATCACTCAACTTATGCTTGACTCTGTAAAGCTCTGGTTTCTCTCCCCTTTTAAAAGAGTGCTAATGGAACAAACAAAAATCCTGAAGAGGGCCTGTAATTAGGGAAAATGTATGAAATAATCACTTTAACACTTACTTCTGACCACCACACTAAAGTGTTTTTAACATGCTTCACAGATTGAAAAAGGGAAATATCACCTTTGAGCACATGTTTGAAGAAGTGCCGATTGTAATTAAAAATTCACATCTGATCAACGTCCTAATGTGGGAGCTTGAGAAGAAGTCAGCTGTAGCAGATAAACATGAATTGCTCAGTCTTGCTAGCAGGTAAGCGGCCCTGTCTAATGAAAAGTCCCTTTTTATCACCTTCTGCAAAAGATTCTTTTACTTAGACTTTAACCTGTGAAACAAGAGAAAAATTACTTAAGCACATTTTGAGGTTCTTAAGACATAGTAACAACATGTAGTACTTGTCTAGCTCTGCTAAAATCCCAGGAAAAACACCATAGTTATTGATAAAGTGAGATGGTATTTGAATACTAATAGGTCCTGTTATTATAGGAACCTCTGCTGGCTTCGCTCTGTCATTTTTGCTTTGAGATGGTACATGTCCACGGGGGGGGAGGGATTTTTTGATTTGGCTCAGCTTTATTTATTGTGCCCTGTCCTTAGAAGCTATGGCATTATGTCTGGATGTTTAATAATGCTTGGGAGAAAACCGAAAGTGCTTCTTTGTTTTACTGTGGCATTTGCCTTATTCAGATGTAGACTCTATTAGCAGTAAACTTTCCATTTGAATTTTCAACCAAAATTAGAATATTCTGAACCTGACGCTGGCTTTTGCTAGACAGTGGTGACATAATTTGCTCCATCATGACTGCTTTAGCTATCTAGTTGCTAAGATATTATTTATTATATTGGTAAAATGCTGACTGAGGTGTTCCAAAACAGATTATTTCCTTTATGGAATTAATATTTCATTTCCCCTCATGTATTGCTTTTAACAGAAATATGAACAGAGTCGTATATGTAGCTCCTCTTAAATGCCCTTTAAGCTTGATGTTAGTGATTGTTTTGTGGCGGGAGAAGGCTAACGGCAAGTAGGTAATGTATCAGTATGCATTTGCTGAATGGCTGAGAAAAACAAGGTGTGTTTTCTTAAAGCAACCAGTTTTGAACAGAAGCTCAGTTATTTATCAGATTTCTAGCTATCCCAGATAGAAACTTGTACAAAAGAATATGCAGGCTTTGTACTTCTTTAATATAAGACAAGTGGGGATGAACCCAGAAGGACCAATGCACTCAGTGTTCTTCTCCATGCACTGGGATGGGTAGGACTGTGGTTGAAGTGCTACCTTCCGCTGCACAAATTCATCACAGAGGCCGCTAGAAAGTCTTTACAGGGGAAGGAGATGGAAACTGGATGGTAAACGGAGTGCTAAGTGATACAGCCAGGTTGCGAGGCTCATTTGGCAGTAAAGAGTGTACTGTTTGACTGCAAACATATATTCACAATAGTCCTTTAATTTGTCTCTTTTAGAAGGTCATATTTTTCTTCACTGCTTTCACAAACACACTCGGCACACCTGTATTTAAAGCATTGAGCTAAGGTTACAATTTGATGTATTAAGTATACAACTATATAATAATTTTAAATTTACTATGTGAAAGCTTTTGCTTATGTAATTTATGTCTTCACCTTTTCCCAAGCTTCCTTTATTGAGCATAGAAAACAAATACAGCCCTTCTCTGCTTTCCCATTACCAGTGAGCTGGTCTGTAATGTCTGTTTGTCCAAAGCGGCATTTAGAGTAGCCGAGAAAATGTTGCCAGTTTGCCATAGCAACTAAGATCTGGACAAATATTTTATTATAGTTTTTATCTTCTGTAGTTTATGTGAAATAGGAAGAGAAGACCTTTGCTTTCCATGTGAGGTTATTTTAAAGAGTAAATTGGTGTTCCTATTGGGAGGCAAAAAAAAAAGAAGCTACCTTGAAGCAGTGCTTATACTAATGAACTGTTGTTACCTTGACCCAAATTGATAATACTAATTTACGAGACTGAAATTTAACCTTTGTATCTCTCAAATTTTAATTTATAATATTAGTAGCATGATGATGGTAATCATCATTTGCCATTAATTTTTTCCAAGACCCCGCATCAGAAATCATTCTGAAGCAGCTCCTTAAACATTTTGCTTGGTCTTGCTTTTCACAACTCCTATGTGTGTACCAGTTCTTTGATTTACCTGATAAATTTGCTCTATGCTATGAATAAAACATACTACATTCCCTTTCATTTAAAAAAATTCTAATTCTTAATTTTATTAGATGGAAGTTCTGGTAATGGTTATTTCATAACAGCCTTTATTAATTTTTAAAAATGTGTTACACAAGCCTTCGGTTTTTCACACATGAGAAAACAATTCTGTTTTTATTTCCTCTTTAGAAAAGTAAACTAAGGGTGGGCATCACACATGAAGGATAATAAGGACAAGTTGATACTGCAACCAGGGCAGACTTATCACTGCACATCCAGGTTCACATCTGTTTAAGTTATCTGTTTGCAGTTCTTTGTTTCCTTGGCAATAAAAGAAAAGACTACATTATTGAAACTCCTAACAATAACTCCCTGTTTCAGTATTCTGCTTGAACTGGTACTGAAAAGATCCCCATAAAATTGCTCTTTGTAATGGACCTGGTTCCTTATGAATGTTATCTGTGCAATAGTTATGTATTATCGTTAGTTCCTTTTGCCCTTCAAGACGTGTCCTGTGCAGATTTTCATCTTGTTGGTTAGATTTCTGAAGAGCGTTATATTAATAGAAATATTATGAAATGTTTAAGTCCACATACCTGTGCTTGTGCTCTTTCACTATAATTACATATATGTGCAACACATAATGTTAGTACTTTACATTAAAGATGTTTTTTGGTGGAGAGGGAAGGTCTCTTCTAGTAGCAGCTTTCTCATTGCTAAAAATCAGTGTAGTCAGTCTCCAAGATGTAAGGTCTGGAACAAATAATAGATCTTTCTCGGCGGTGGCAGTAACTCTTCTTAATGGCTTTCTCCAGTGTCACTGCTTTCTTCTCAATCACCCAGTCAAGGATTGGTGGTGATCTTTCCCTTCTCTGAATTTCTTTTGCACTTAAGTGCATAAATGACTTGCGACTTCCCTGGTATTCCAGTGGTAAAGAATCTGCCTTCCTATGTAGGGGACGCGGGCTTGATCCCTGGTCTGGGAACTAAGATCTCACAAGCCTCAGGGCAACTGAGCCCTCACACCACAACTACTGAGCCCACACACCTCAACTAGAGAGAAGCCCACGTGCCGCAACAAAAGATCCCACATGCCTCAGTGAAGATCCTGAGTGTTGCAACTAAGACCTGGCACAGCCAAAATCAATCAATCAATAAATAAAAGAAAATAAATAAAATAATAATTATTTAAAAAAGAAAAAAAGTATTTTTTAAAAATACTTATTTAACAAGTAATCATGTAGTTAATTACAGTGTTTCTTGTTTTTAATACAGTTCTTTGGACCTCAATTCTTTTAATGATGAAAATGAGGGATCAGTGTCTTCCTTGAGGCCCCATCTGGGTCTCTCTTTTTCTCTACCCTCTTTCCTCGGATATCTCCAGTTCCTCTGGAAAAGGGGTTCTTTTCTGTTACATTTATTAACTGGCTATTCCCATTAAAATTTCTTTTTCTTTTTTTTTTTTGAAAATGCTTGACTATTGAGAAAAATTGAAAGAATAATAAATAATACAATGAACACCATAAACCTTTACCTGCGTTCACTAGTTGTATGTGTTGCTATATTTTCACCCTCTCTCTTTCTCTCTGTAGACAAAAATGAGTACTTTCTTTCCTGAAATACCTGAAAGTAAATTGTAGACACTACACTTAGCCCCCCACTAAATACTTGAACATGTATCTCCTAAGAATAAGTAAGGACATTTAAACTTGTTTAAGCCACCCTCATCTTAAAATACAAAATTATGAAAAGAATACCTTTTGACCTCGTGCCATTATTATCCATTTCCTTTCACCTTTTACTTGATTTTCTCCTTTTTTTAATAGTCAGACTTCTTAATAGAATTTTCTACATCTCGCTGTCTGTGTTTACTCATTTTCCACTAATCCTAAACACTTTGTGTTCCTTCTGTTCTGTGTGGTTAGAGTTTTCACTGAAGTTGCAAAAGATGACTTTATCACGATATTGCTGGATGTTGTAGACGCTTAAACATTTAATATGTTGATAACACCCTCTTCCTGAAATACTTTCTTTGGAGTCTAGGATACCACCACTGGGTTATTTCTCATTCTCCACAGTCAGCCTTCTTCTGCTTATTTCTAAATATCAGTGTTCCTTCTGGTCTGTCTTCCTGTGTGTGATTCCTGGGGTGATTTCATGTTATTCCTTGTCTTTTGCTACTTTAGGTCAGGGCCTCATTAATTTCTTTTCCTGATTACTTTCACAGTCTCCTAAGTTCTTGCTTCTAACCTCTTTCATTGCAGTGATCTTGCTAAATGCAAATTGTATGATCATATTACTCCTTTGCTTAAAATTTTTGGCTGAGTCCCCATTGTCCTTAGAATAGAATTCAAACTTATATCCTTAGCTTCCAAGAATCTTTGCACTGTGGCTGTTTGCCTCTTCAGTTTCATTGTTCTCTTTTTTCCCAAACTCGCCCTTCTCCCATACTTCTCTGACGGGCTGAGTTACTTGCAATTCTTCACACATATCATACTTTTCATGCCAGTGTCTGTGAACATGCTATGTACACACAGTATCTGCAGTGTCCCTTCCATCTTCCTTGTCTCCAGCCCTTTAAAAACTCTGAATTCAGTTGTAATCTGGAAAGTCTCATTTGATCCTACCAAACGATCTTTTATGCATCTGTTCTATTATAGAATCTACCACCACTGTGTTGCATTTCTTTTTGTGTTCCTTTCTTCTCACTAGAATGTTTTGAGTGCAACAAGGTCTTATATAACAGTGACTGGAAAAGTAAGTATGTACTCTAATGTGTGTTGAAAGAATGCATGTGAGAAGACACAGTATTGTTAAATTTCAGTCCTAAAGTTATTTGGAAAGCAATGTTAATAAATAATCAGTGGATCTGGACATTTGATTAGTTATTGGGGAAAAAAAATCATTTTAATTCCTGACCTTGCACCATCAGCTCAAATTATGGGTGAATTAAAATCAGACTGTTAAGAAATTGGAAGAAAACAGAAGGGTGAATACTTAATCTGATTTCCAAAGAAGAAGAAATATTTAAAAGTTAAAAGTGATTCACAGAAATTACCATGGAATAAGATAAATATGAAATAAGATTTAATTTGAAAAAAAGCACTTGATTCTTAGGTTAAATCATTAGGCCAAGCTACTAGATAGAGGTAAGGTAGGTACTGCCAGACCTGGAATTAAAAGATTGATTTGTCTACACACACACACACACACACACACGCACACACCCACCCACCCACCCACCCAAGATCTATGCTCTTTCTGCTATTTAAGATAAAGAGCCAAAGCTTTCTAATTTTCTTCAGGTTGCAAATGGAATACATATAGAATTCATGTTTTATCTGGATTTACTTTTAGTCATTCCCGATATTCCTAGTCTGTTTCTGCCTCAGCCTTTCCCTTCTCTGTAAGTGCTGTAACCAACCGTTCAGCTGCTCAAGCCAGGAAACTGGGAGTCACCCTCGTTTTCACTCACAGTTCTGCCCACTTTTCTCCATGCTCACTGCCACTGGGCTGATCCAGGCCGCCACTACTTCTCTAATGCCACGGTAGATTTTGTGTGTGTGTGTGTGTGTGTATGTGCAGTTTTAAAAGTAGATATAAAAATTCAAGTAAAATAAAATCCACCATTTTTACCATTTTTAAAGAATGCATTTCAGTGGTTTTTAATACATTTGCAACATTGTGTAAGTATAATCACTAATTCCGAACATTTTCATCACCCCAGACAGAAACTCCATGCCTCTAAGTAGTCACCTCTCCTCCCCCCATCCCCTGTAGACACTAGTTACTTTCTTTCTGTCTCTGTGGGTTTGCCTTTTCTGGACATTTCCTATAAACGGAACCATATTGTAAACGGGCTTTTTTGTGTGTCTGGCTTCTTTCACTTAGTATACTGCCTTTAAGTTTCATTCATGTATCAGTACTTTGTTCCTTTTATAACTCAGTAGTATTCCATTGTGTGGCTTTATCACAATTTGTTTATCCATTCATCCTTTTCTGGGTCCCCCCCCCCCTTCTATTTTGAATAATACAGCTATTAGTGTACATGTGCACATTTTTGTGTGAACATAAGTTTTCAGTTCTCTTGAGAATGTACCTAGGAGTAGAATTGCTGGATCATATGATAACTCTATGTTTAACTTTTTGAGGAACTACCAAATTATTTCCCACAGTGGCTGCACCATTTTACATTCTCACCACAATGTATGAGTGTCTTGCCAGCACTCCACGATAGACTCTTAACTGTCTCCTGGTTTCTACTCTTCAGTGTATTCTCTGCATAGCAGCCAGGGTAATCATTTTAAAATTTCAGGCAAACCATGTCACGAGGGCATTATTCATGCAGAGTCTCATTCACACTAAATAACTGGTGTTGGGGTGTTGTGTGGGGCAGCGAATGGCTCCTCATGTGTGCTTGTCTGACCTCCCTTATCGCTGTGCTCCTCCCATGCCAGGCCTCTTTTTTTGTCCAGTTCTTGCGCATCTCAGGCCTTCAGCACTTGTGCTTTCTTCCACCTAGAATACTTTTTGCATGGCTGATTCCTTCTAATCTTTTGCTTTCAGCCTGTCATCTTTTAAAAGAGATATTCTAACCATACTGTCTAAGTGTCTACCTTCCCTCTTCTGTTCTCCCCTCTCCCAATCAATTATAGGCTCAGTGAAGACCCAGACCAGGAATGTCTCATTCACTGTTGTCTCTTTATTTGCCAACACTGAGGCTGGAACATAAGAGGTGTTTAGGTGTTTGGAGTGAATGAATGAGTACTTTTTGTTATTTTTAGAGGACATATACTTGTAATGGGCCTTACCATGGTAGGAGATAGTTGCAGGTGGAAATCAGTGAATATGGTGGGAGATGTACTAACCATTAACATCACTTTATGAGAAGACTTTGATAAGTAAGCTGCAGTAGCAATGTCTGGAGAGGAAAAGAAAGATGAGTGACTGTACTTCAGATTCTAGGAAGGGCAGAGGGAAAGGAGCCCGCTTTCTTCATTTGGCCTTGCAGAATAAATGCTGTTGTTACTCTTTGAGAAGCTGCCAGGCAGAGAAATCGTGTGCTGGAAGTCTTAGTCTGTTTGCCTGGTTCCTTCTTTCTGTGGCTGCTGATTTGAATGCTCTGGAGCATGATTGGGAAAGGCTGAGGTGGGGCTAAGGAAATGGGTTCAGGAGTAATGAGCCTAGGTTCAACTTGGTTGTTCAGAAAGTACGCATTTTAGATACCCTGCTAGGTATGTTTAACTCTTTCAACTCTGACTTGTGTATGCTCTTACAATAAGAAATTGAGCTATTTCAGATACCCTTGTAGTTATAGTTGTGGGTTTCATATGGAAAGTTTAATAATAAGCTGACTCGCATTCTTTCCTCTACCCTTGCTTTCCTGTATGTGTGTACTTTCCTTTCTTTCTTTCTTTTTTTTTTTAGCAAATGGCAGATCAATTTAATATTTTAAAACTGCTTAGAGCAGTGGCAGACCTATAACTTTAAAGTATGACATGTTAGTGTACTTTATATTTCAGCAATCATTTGGGGAAGACCCTCCAGTTGCTGATGGACAGAGTGGATGAAATGAGCCAAGATATAGTTAAATACAACACATACATGAGGAACACGAGTAAACAGCAGCAGCAGAAACATCAGGTTGGTGTTATGGGAAAATTCAGCAAGCAGAATTCATTTCTAAGTATGATGCTTCAAAAGTCATCTTCAAAGTGATCTAAATTAGCTTTGGTAAAGCATTGATGCTTAGCTAGTAAGTCTATATCATATTTTAAAAGATTATTCTTTAAATAGTGTGTTCCTAATATATTATTTACAAGTTATACTTAAAAATACCTGTTTTGAAGAGAGCTGGTATATTAAGCTCAGATTGTAATGCCAAGGTTATGCAAATAAGAGATATATTTATTGAGAAAACCAGAGGCAGAGAGATTCTAGAAGGTCACAGCTCATTTCTTTACTATGATTGGTTTGCAGGTGGCTCAGTGCAGTACAGTTAGCAATCTTCAGTTCATTAAAAAAACTGAGCAATTGTGATTAAGAGCAAGCAATTATGATAGGAAATAATGGACCAACTGCTGTGAAATAGATAGTATAATACAGATAAAAACCCTAGAATTACCTGGATATTCTCATATGCACATCCATACTGCTCTGGCCATTTAATCTCTTCTTTATTAGTGTTGCCTGAAGGCCACATGATTTTCACAGTTCCTGGAATACTGTTTTGGACTATATTGCTCTGAAATGTTCTTAGCATTTGATTCATAGAGAAGTTGATTCCAGAATGTACATCCATGTGAGTGACTACTCTGTTCATTAAAATGTACTTTAAACTAGATGTTTGTAACTATAGGACTTTAAGCACAAAGTGGTTCTGAGAACATTATATTTTAAAAATTAATATCAATGTTCATATATTTAATGAATTTTAAAATACTTTATTGCTACACACATAGAATTTTTAAAACACATATAAATGTATAAAGTATCTTTTTTTAACTGAAAAGATGGTGGTGAAGATGGTGATGGTGAAAATCTCTTATAAACTGGGGAGAATAAGCCAGCTTGATTCCATTCTCCTGCTTGCTCTTCTGTAGGCAAAAGACTCAACTGGAGGATCAAATTGAAAATCTGTCACCAATGAAACAGTTAATTGTGGAGACCAATCTTAAGAGATATTTTTAGAATTCTAATATGTCATAAATTTGTGCATTTGACATTCTTACTTAGCACCATTCACAACCATTTTTAGATTTGTCTCACTTCTACTCTCATACCCCATAATGAGTAGAAATCAGTGCAAAGCAAGTTGCTTCCCTTCTTTAGGACTCTAAGGTCTTAAAATTTTTACTAGCCTACCCTGGTTTCCTATTACCTGACCTTTTAAGGCTGTGTGATATTATTTCGTCTGCTATTGTAAGCAGTCCACAGCTATTAGCATCTTGATTGTAGTTTGAACTATAAGTTTATGGTAAATCTATACCTTTATATATAAACCCAGTTTCTCTGCATTGAGTCGTAAGAATCCAGAGTTTGAAAGCTTTTCAAGCATTATCTGAGCTAATATTCATTCTTAGCTGTAGAGGTAAAGCACAGATGATTATATGCTGTTAGGAATAGTGTTAGTGTTTATTATTATAATAATAACAGTAATGGAGATGTTAAAATAGTAACAGTATTATTGTAATACTAATCAATATTACAATTACAATTAAAATTGTAGTAGTAGTCAGTATTATTGTTATTTTGATCAGTAGGGATAAAGTTGAAAAAATTCCCCAATGTGGTATTTTCATTACTCAGTTCTTTAAGTTAAGATGAATCATACCTGTAGTGCGATTTACCCCGTTGTCATCATTGGTCTGACAAGTACTCCCTTTTGCTCACTCATCTTGGGCTTCTTTGCCTTTTAAGCCCCCTGTTTCTCACATAACTGGTTTTGTTTTTCCAAATCGTTAGTTACAGACTCCTAGAGCTCAGAGTGACACTAGAGTTTACAACAAGCACATTTTCTTTGACTGTTGCCATATTTAGCCTCTAAGAAGCAAGAGTTACAAAGGGTTACATTTATAAAACTGAGATTGGAATTCAAAGCAGAGGAATTTTGCTGATCACCTAAAGTGAGGGAGGCCTTTTTTCTCCTCAGGTAAAGATAATAAACCAATCATCTCCCCTCTGAATTTTAGTATCAGCAGCGCCGCCAGCAGGAGAACATGCAGCGCCAGAGTCGAGGAGAACCCCCGCTCCCGGAGGAGGATCTGTCCAAGCTCTTCAAACCACACCAGCCCCCTGCCAGGATGGATTCTCTGCTCATTGCAGGTATTGTTAGCCACTGCAGAGCATGGCTGGTTTTCTTTATTCTTTAGAAAGCAGAAGACAGTGAGAAAGTCATAGAGTAAGATGTCTAAAAGTTAGTGTATTTAAAATGGTTGAATGATGAACTTGAATCTAGCGCCTGTAATTTCTGAAATTTAAGAATTTGTCAGTCTTTGTTATTCCTAAGGTCCTTTCAGTACTTCACTCTGTGTTTATCTAAACAAACACTTCTGAGATGGGATTATATAAACTTTCTAAAATGGGAAGGTTTTATGTGAGTCATCTTATACGGAAACCAAGAAAAAGTATTTATCAACTCATAATGTAAAAACCAGTCAGCTCAAACCCCTTACTTTTGATATTCCAGCGTAGCATTGAGCCTAGTCTGTACGTGGGTGTTTGAATTGAATTGGAGTTTTTGATTTGAAGAAGTATTTCCCTTACTTTGACTTGTATTGTAGCAACATGAATGTAATTCTGGATGGACTTTCTCTGGGAATACTTAACGTTTCACACTGCCTTAAGGTAGTAGAGGTCTTGTGTCCTATGCTAGGACTTGATTTTGAATATATAACATTCATGCTCTTGTTTAGCTATAATACCTTATTTCTGTATAAATGTTGAATACTGTTTGGTTCAGTCAGCCAGTTGTCTGAGAGATTTGTTAGAGTGAAAATCCAACTCAAAGAAGAGCAGATCTACAATTTCTTAATTCTGCTGATTTATTTTTAGTGTGGGGGAAAATTACAAATTCTTAAAGCTTTCTGGTGCATGTATAAATTAAAATTGGGAAATTGAGACACATTACTTAAAGTTTAGTTTAAGCAAAATTATATTTCTTTTCCTTTCAAGAAATGTGTAATTGTTGCATCAGATTAGATCATTAGTTTTAAGACTAATGCAGGGATAGAGCCCTTTCCTTACACGGGCTCCCTGCTCCTGCTCTGTCTTGGCTCTGGGGTTGCGGGAGGAGGCCGTTAATATTTCCAGAGCACAAACTGAAAACTGCTGTAGTTAACATCTAGGTCAGGTGGGTCTGGTTAGTTTACAGTTCTGTGATTTGGTATCTCCTTCCTACCTGGCTTAGAGGAGCCAGCACTGTTTTCTCATTTGTCTTAATGACAGTGTTGGTCTGATCTGCACAGTCAGTACATTTTGATTGACAGCTAATATGTGCTTAACTGCTAATAATCTTTTCAAAAGTTGTCGTTTTTCTTCATTCTCCATGTAACCAAGAGTGGAAGATAGCTTATTTTCAAAAACAAACAAAACCCAAAAAACCCCCTATATTCTTTATTATCCCTTATGAAGGAATAGAATTAATACACACTACCAACTGTAAAACAGGCAGCCAGCGGCAAGCTGCTGCATAACATGGGGAGATCACTTTGATGATGCGTGAGGCCTTAGAGGGCAGGGACGAGGAGGGTGGGAGGGGGTCGCGGGAGGGAGGGGATATGGGGATATGTGTATAAATACAGCTGATTCACTTTGGTGTACCTCAAAAGCTGGTACAAGAGTATAAAGCAATTATATTCCAATAAAGAGCTTACAAAAAAACAATAAACTCTTAAAAAAATTTTATTGAAGTATAGTTGCTGTACAATATGTTACAGGTTTACAATCCAGTGATTCACAATTTTTTAAGGTTATACTCCATTTATAGTTATTATAAAATATTGGCTGTATTCCCCGTGTTAGTAGCCGTGTAGCTTATTTTATACCTAGTAGTTTGTACCTCTTGTTTCCCTCCCTCTATGTTATCCCTCCCTCCTTCCCTCTCCCCATTGGTAACCACTAGTTATATCTGTGAGTCTGCTTCTTTATTAATTCAAAACATAACAAAATAAAATTCTGATGATTCTGTATTATGCTGATTTTCTCATTCGACTAGTATTCTGGGTCATTTTACAATTTGTGGAATGTTATGACTCTCTTTCTCACTTTCCCAAATGCACAGGCCAGATTAACACTTACTGCCAGAACATCAAGGAGTTCACTGCTCAAAACTTAGGCAAACTCTTCATGGCCCAGGCTCTTCAAGAATACAACAACTAAGAAAAGGAAGTTTCCAGCAAAGGAGTTAACATGGACTCTTGAGATCACATTGGGGCAACTCTCAGAAGAAGCACACTTGCATATTGAAAAGTCTTTCTAGCAAATAATAAAATAAAACTAAAACAGTCTTGACTGCTTGCTCATTTGGTTTTAGATATATTCAGCTTCTTCTTTTTCTTTGCTTATACCTATATATTTCCAAACATAAAGCGGCCTTGACCAGAAGCTTCAGCAGGCTCAGGCTCCACCACCTGTGTTACCGCTGTGGCCCCGCGTTTCACCCCCCCAGTCCAGTGCTGCTTGTCCCGACGCCTGACCGGAGGTGCTGGCACCCGCCTTGGATTCTAGGACTTCTTCGCCCCCAAGTGAGCGCCTCTGGAGCCCCAGGCCTCCTGTGCTTGTCCTGGCACCCCTTGTGCCCTGGCGTGGAATCGTTTGGCATGCTTCCCGTGGGCCTGCCTTTTCATTTATTCAGGGGATGGTCACCCAGTCCCCATGCTCATAGGCCATTCACTGGGCACAAGAATTTAAAAAAAAAAAAAAATTCACTAAAGGACCATATTTTGTATGAAAATGAAATTCATTCTGTGTGTGTGTGTGTGTTTTAAATTGAGGACTTCATGTTTATTTTTTTTAATACCATGAAATATGATTCTGCTAATAGCAAGTTTTATGAGTGAAGAAAGAAGAATTGGGCGGCAAGAGCTACGTTGGTGGGGGGGTACTATTTAATAATTTTGTATTTGAAGCAAAATAAAAAATCCTGTATTTGTATAACATCAAAATCAGTGAGATTTACCAGCTGGTGGAGGTGTGTCTATGAGACTGTCATTGATGGTTTTCCCTTTGAAGACATGACCCCTGGGAAGATAATCAAAAGGAATGGATGACGGGTAAGAAGAGTTGAGAAATCTTTTTTTATTTTTATTTTTTGCAGCAACATTGTTTTGGAGGCAGCACTGGGGCTCTGGGATCAGCCAGCTGGATTGCATCCTGGCTCTTTTCCCTTTTGTGTGCCCTGAGGCAGATTGGGCATCACTCTGCTTATCCAGAGAAGGAGACAAGTGTGTTACCTGTAGGGTGCAGGGAGCGCTAACGGGGGCCCGTGGCGGGCAGTGGTTGGTGCGGAGCGGCCTCAGTGTGAACTGTGATGAAGGACATGCTCTGGGCTCTCTGTTCAGGATATTCATTTATTTGCAGGTTTTGCTTTTAAAAAGATCTGGCCCTTGAAGATCCTAGAATTCAAGTACACATGTAATTAATTTTCCTAGGATAAATTTCTAGAAGCAGACAGACTGGTGAAAGGGTATATTCTAAGGCCTTTTATTGCCCATATTGCCTTCAAGATAGGTTATACTGATTTGTACTCCCACCCACGGCGATTCCTTATTGGAGTGAACACATATTTGTGTGACTGTGTTAGGCAGAGGGGATTGTTGATACACAAAGCTGGTTCCCGCCTTTGCGGATGATATACTCTTGGTTCATTTCCCTGCATTCTAGTTGCCTAGATTTGGAGTTTTGTTGTGGATAAACAAAGCTCCCTTGAAGTATCAGTGAGCAAACTAAAAGTAAGTCTAGTCAGCTCAAACATAATCTTATGTACTGTTTTCCTTATGGTGTATGATTAATAGGATTTAATTGTATTTTTTAAAGATGTGGATCTTTCTGAAATTCTGTATGACTGTTTAGGTCCCCATAACTCGGTAATATGTGAGTACATACTTAACAGCAGATTTCAGTAGTTTTTGAGTTAGGAATTAGTGTAGTGGGAAAAACTGTTTAGGAAAACATGCCAATGGAAATTAAATCTCCGCGGTATGTAGTGCTAGAGAATAGCTTCTGTTCGGCATTTGATTTGAGTGCTGTGTTCTGACATTTTTCAGGAACAAATACATGTGGTTCATCTTCTATAAATATTTGCAATTTCTTCAAGTTGAAATGAGAAAAGCCCATAAACTGAGTACTAGGTCTAATAAATCATTCACTTACCCAAGAACAAAAGGAGCAGAAAAAACTAGCATGTTAATCTAATGGAAAATTAGATGTTACAAACCAAGAAAAGTAAAACCTATTTGATATTAACCCTATTTGATTTTAACTTATAAAGCGTTATCTATACTAGAAAATATAGCATTGTTCTTAATTGAAGATACCTGAGAGAATGAATCTTTAGCCTGCCCAAAATACCTTATTTTTTTAATATGGAGGTAAACTAAAGGAACTTTTTTCTCCATTTTTTGAAGCTTGGAAATAGAGATGTGGTTATCTAATGTTAACCTCATTAATGGAGCTTGGTGTAATTTCTCATCTATAGCATCTAAATATTTAAGTTTTAATGTCTTCTAAAATGTTGCTACACTGTCCATAGTATGTTTTTACAACATTCTTTGGAAAACCTATGTCAGCTTTACTTTCAAACCGTGCTGACCTTGAACTCTGGTGTGGATATCAGAGTGTTATGAAAGAATTTTTTATTTAGGTTGTAAATTCTATCTTATAGTAAACATTTCTGTTTCAAATTAAATATATAATATACCATTTATCAGTTTTCTCATTAGGCATCTTTTTCTACAATAGTTCTGCCATAGAGATGGGGCTGATAGTACTCAAATTGGGTCAAGCCCAATGCCTGTCAGGGCTTATTTTAGCAAATGACCGAAGTGCCCATCTATAGAAAGCATCATCAAGTTGTCTGCCAGCAGAGGCTTCCTTCTTTATTTGGCATGTGTGGAAGGGGTGACGGTGGTTAGTAGATAAGTAATGAAGGGGAGGATGAAGATCTGAATCTATTAATATTGACAGAGGAAAAAGCAGTGGATGGTTTCTGCATCCCACGTCCTAAGAATGTGCAGTGGAGGAGTTGAAACTGCTTAGTGGGCGGTGACTCCCAAATTGAAGTCTGAACCTCTTTGGATGGGTTGGAACAGGGGTTGATCTGACTCCACGTTACTTGAGGTAGGGAAGGAGGAATGAGGCGCCAGAGCTATTGCTGGAGCAAACAGCTGTGACCTAATACCCATCGCCTTGAGCTTTCTTTCTACATAGATGCACACTCCCTATAATGCATCTCAAGCCTGCTTGGCTCTGCAGTGTAACCCGGAATGGCTAGGCTGAAGCCTCTATAATGCTTTTAGGAACATAGTCCCTGGATGCGGAATGGTTTCCATGAGCCATCACCCCCAACTTGGGGAGTTTGGGCCATTCTGTAGGGGTTCAGTCTGTCCCAGATATTTCTTTAAATACCTACATCTTCCTTGTTCTCAGAGGCTGTTAAGCTCTCACATGAATTGTCATATGATCAGTTTATTAGAATCACAATTTGATTTGGTGGGATTGATTTTGAAGTCACTTGCATTTTCTTACAACTATGAGTTAGGCAATTTGTTTTCAATCCTTTCATTCAATCAATAGCTAGCATACTATCAAAGATTGGATAGCAGCCTCAGATTCTCACTAAGTTAATTAAATATTCCTTGGAAACTGTGTGATTTGAGGGGATAGTAGATGGGGTGCTGAATCCATGCTCACTCTAGGGACTTTTTGGAACTCCTTTTCAATAGGTTGCAGATAAACATTTAGTTTCTTTCCGTATGTATTCTCCCCTACCCCTCCAAAAAGAAGTGCTGTATAAGAGAATTGTAATTCACAGATGCTGTACTATAAAGAAATATAAAAATGATTTAACTCTTCTTTTAATCCAGAAATTACTGTTTTTACATTTGGCCAAAAGTGAAGGACTCCCACTTCATGAGACCCTTAACAATACAGGGTGGCTGATTTCCAAGTGTCCTTATTTACAGTCAAGTTGATTGCAGTAGGAGCGTATTCTTATTGCTTTTGTGTCAACCTCAAGACGTAAACCCAGGTGTCACTTCGGTTTCCTTTGGTAATATTTTTTTTCATTGACCCTTCTCCAGGGCACAGCCATTTCTGGCATCTTCCATCTTCCTTTGTGGACCTGGAGGCAAAGGGTTTGTTTAACTTTCAGCAGTGTTTACTGCTTCTGACGGTAAATGGTCCTTGCTTTTTCTTCTGAGACCGGAGTCTCTTCTTGCCAATGTTTTACTTTGTGTGTATTGGAAACAGTTCTTATTTTGTCAGATCCCATGGGTAATCTTTCCCCACCTTTGTTTATCTTGTCATTTGGCTTTTACTTGCTTAACCCATTCTTGAATTCAATCTGCCTATGATTCTTTAGTTTTGATTCTTGCCCTTCTCCATTTTGAGGCTTTTAAATTGCATTTCATTCTTCTTAAACAGTTATAAAGATTTTAATTTTTTCCCGGATGGAATCATGCGTCTCTGGATATCATAATTCTCCAGTCAGGCAGGCAAGTGTCCCAATAACCTCATCTGGATCAAAATGGTGAGGGTCTATTTTTCTCTTTGATGCATGCAGCCGCCATTACTGCTAATGAAAGGTCTTCATGTGCATTAAGGGGAAGCTAGACCTCTAATGAGATACAGAGGGGAATTACAGCTAATGATTTCCACTTCTAGCCCACTGTACTATAACAGAAATGCGCTCTCAGGAGGCAGTGGGCCAGAGAAATACAAAATGCATGTGCTGCCTACGTAAAATATCTAGTCTGGTCTTAATGGACGGGTGGTACTGTCTTGGCTTGTAGTCCCTCTGATGCCCGCTGAAGGGGGCCCCCCGTTACGGAGGCAGCAGACCCAGATACTTGGAAAAGAAGGTGGATAGACTAATTACATTGCCTTTGAAACAGCTTTTTAAAGAAGAATCTCCTGCAGCAATATATTGTTTTACAGCTCACAGAGTACTTGCTCGTGTATTTTGCTTAGGGTAGAAAAGGAGTACAGATGTGTTATGAAGCCACTGTTTTGGTACTTGGTAATTCCTGCTCAGGGATGATGAAACCCAACTTCAGAAAGCTGTGATTAACTAAAGGTCACACACTTGTAGGTGGCAGGACCCCAGGGCTGGAGCCCAGGCCTTGATTTCTCTTATGAAATCAAGCCTCAGCACAACCTCCCTCTTCAACGCAACTCTAGGGAGATAGTTCTCAATTCCACACAGCTTCCCATTTGTATGATATCTTCACTTCTGGGGTGACCTGCTCTCTCCCCTCCTCCCACCAGTTTTGGGGAACTGTTTTGCCCCCTAATTTATCCCACCCCCTAAAGTCATAGGATCCCAGTGGTGAGCTCCCAACGTCCATGTTTACAATTGGGCCAGAGTGGACACCTCACCCAATTAGTGACCCTTTTCTGATAAATAAGAATTGAGATTAAGAGATTCCAGTGTCCATTTGGGCTCATTTCTTGACAAGAGAATAACGTCTTGTTAACCGTTTTGTAATATAGGGCTGAGTAGCACAGAAGAGCTTAGGGGAAGAAGCAGAGAGGTACAAAGGTGGAAGAGTGCTTCCAAGTTCCTAACATTTGGATTTTCTGTTTCCAGTCTCTTTCTGAGGCCTGTTTGTATTCCTGCCCTTGAGTCTTAGAAAAACACTTTTGAATCTTCTTAATAACACTACCTTTTTTCCCCCTTCAAATTTGAGTTGGTTTCTGTTGTCTTTAACCTCAAAAATACCTAATCCAACTCATGTATATACTAAGGCTTGAATGGGATTGAGAAGGTACAGCCTTAAAAGCAGTAGAAAAATCAAAGTTATTTTGTGAATACCTTAATAACATTTTAGAGCAGGAGGGAACCCAGCCTGAGCTATTGGCCACCACACACACTATTTATTTATTAACATTTTATATTGGAGTACAGTTGATTAATGTTGTGTTAGTCTTAGGTGTACAACAAAGTGATTCAGTTATTCATAAATATGCATCTATTCTTTTTCAAATTCTTTACCCATTAGGTTGTTGCAGAATATTGAGCAGAGTTCCCTGTGCTGTACAGCAGGTCTTTGTTGGTTATCCATTTTAAATAGAGCAGTGGTACCACACACACTCTTATTTACAGATGAGGAAACAGGCTCCAAGAGCTTTAAATATTGTTTCCAAAATAGCCTAGATCATTCGCTCTTCTTTTGTATTATTCTGTGTCTCAGCATTTCTTCAAGAACTCAAGTGTTGCCCCTTCCTGCTGAACCCTTCTGTTTTCGAAATGCTCTCTGATGCCCCGTGGAGTTGAGGTGTGTTCTCTGAAGCATTTGGAGCACAAAGGTCACATACTCTCGAGAAAGAACAAGATGTTAGGGGCTAATTAAAAACCTTTTGTATCTCTTTCCCCCGTCACCCTGACTATTCCAGCTAGGAAGAGGATGGAAGAGGTGAGCTTTTGCTGCTTTGCTGGAGATTGGTGGGGTAAACAGGTGGTGGGGTATTCTAAATTTGGTCCGAGATGAAAACATTTCAGACAAACAAAATTAAGTTAGATTCTTTTGACAGTGAAATATTTCTTTAGAGATGCAGATGTCAGTTTTATTAAAGTACAAATCAGCAATGGAGAGAAGGATACTTGGTGGGGGGAGGGGTGTGTGTTTAAAAGCTCCTCGTGACAGAACACTTTGGAACGCTATGACTCACCTTTGCCTCTGCCTTCAGAACTTAGAATGAAATGGACTATGGAGTCCTTTGCTTCCCCCTCCCAAACTTAGGGGAGGGAGGAACTGGAGCAGTTTGTTAGGAACAAAGACATTTGCATTTGTGATGTTCATGTCATTCTGCTCATGCTTCTGTGAATTCGCAAATGTATAGAAATTCAGAAATCATCTGGGGTAGGAGAAGGAGAAAGGGAAGGTGTTGATTTTGCATTTTGATGAAGCCCTGATGTGGCAGATCTCAGATGACAATCTCCCGTCTTGTATGGAAGGACCGTAGCAGCTGTGCAGTGGTGCTCTGCTGAAAGTGATGAGAGGCTGGCCGTGCACATCCTCCGTGGATTCTGAATACATTTAGTGTGAGCAGTAAATCACTGCTCCCAGTTTAAGCACCATTGGACAAAAAGATGATTTTTCTCCTGATGCTCTTATGTACTAGATGCTTGCCTCTCATTACCTTTAGGAAGAAGTCAGCCAACCAACCAGCCAACCAATTAAGAGCGACATTTTTCCTTAAAAAGAATCGAGTGTTGCTTCTTCTGTCGGTGCAGCGCCTCTGAGTCTCTCGCTATGTCTAACTTGGCAAGTGGGTTTTAGCTTTGCAAATGGAGCATCACTGTGGGATGAAGGTAGAATCACAAACTTACACTCTCTAAATGGTGACTGTTGTATGTTTTCCTCCGTACTATATTGTATTAATGTTGGAGCACCTTCTGGTGGTCGTTCAGCAGACACACGTGTCACACAGGGTTCTGAGCCCTGGGGCTGGAATTGCAGGCAGTCCTGACCTGAAGGGACTTATCCTTAGGCAGTGGTTCTCTGAGTGTGGCCCCGGAGGAGCATCACCTGTGAGCTTGTCAGAAATGCAAATTCTTGAGCCTTTGAGGGTGGAGCGCCCTGGTGCTTCAGAGGCTTGTGAAAGATTGCTTTGGAACAGTGGCCCCTGAATCTGGCTGTGTGTCATTATTGCCTGGGGAGTTTAAAGTCAGGTCTGAAATAGGCCTGGGAATCGTTTTCTTTTTTTAAGCGGATTTTGGGAGGACATAATGCAATGAATTACTTTAGAGTAGCCATGTCTGTGAGAGGTTTAGAGTAGTAGTCAGGTCAGGTTCTGGAGAAGGATTCCAGACAGAGCATAAAGGAGCCAGGCCCGCAGGCATGCTTGGCTAGAACCAGCACAGAGGAGGAGGTGGGAGAGAAGGAGAAGGAGGCAGTGGGAAGAAGACGAAGGGATGGAGAAGACGAAAGCCCGGAGAGAGCCTTGTATGCAGGTGCCAGGGAGCCTTTTCATTGAGTCACCAGCATTTCAAAGCAGGTGTACGCAGGGGACTTCCTTGGTGGTCCGGTGGCTAAGACTCCAAGCTCCTAAGGCAGGGGGCCCGGGTTCGATCTCAGGTCAGGGAACTAGATCCCATATGCTGCAGACCCAGCACAGCCAAATAAGTAAGTAAGTAAATAAATATTACAAAGCAGGTGCGCAGGGAGCCTGAGACAATAGCAATAGCAGGGCTTTGTGTACCTGACTGCTGATGGCAGTGGCTACCTAGAGGCAGAGGTGTTAACACTGCAGAGAAGGAAACAAACATGTGCCTCTTAACATCCTTGAACTGAGCGAAGGCTGAGTGACATGAGTTCTGTTAAGAAATCTACTTGAATCCCGGCAGCAGGGAGGAAAGGAGTTGTAACAATCTGCCTTCTACCTTTATCCATGGCTCCCCCTAATTAGGGTCAAGGAGTCCAATTTTATGAAAAACAGAGACGATTCAAATATATATTATTTTTCTAGCAAAAATGTAATTGCTGAACACTGGCCCCATAGTTGATGGTGCAAACATATTGATGTTGGAAAAAAAAAATCACGCTGTATGCTATCTCCACAGCCAATTGGAATCCTGCGCAATTCTGTTTGAGCGGATAGCTCTGAAATATGACCCATTACGTCTTTTGAGGTTTCTTGTATATTTAGGCACCAGTGATAGAGTGTTACACCAGCGTATGAGTTATTCGCATTTGGTGGTGGGATTTCTTCTTCAGCACCTTTATAAAATTGGCAGGGAGGCTGCTTTTTTAGCAACTGCAAGTTCCTGGTGCAAAGAATCTTTGGGATAGAGACTGCGTGGCCTGTGTGGGGAAGGCATATCTGCATACCTTGAGGCCATTGAAACAAGTCATTGGAGGCATTGAGAATAGAGTTCTCATCTTGCTTGCTGCCAATATCCTTTTCTTCCTCTCTTTTTGCAGTGTTTTCTGAAATTGTCTTTTTTTTTTTTTTAAGAAAAGCATATAGAAATTTAGATTTAATTTGTCACAGCTTGCATTTCAAACTCTGGAAAAATGAGAAGTAATTGGAAGATAACAGTAGCATCTGCCTAACCAGTTGTTTCAAAATATGGCAATAAAATATTAAACTCGAGGCTTGCTATTTTTGTGCCCTGATGTCTGTCATTGGTTATGATAAATTTCTAACCTCCCCACCAAATTAATATTTTAGGAGGGGTCAGGGGAAGATGCATATGACAACTATGGACTTATATTATTCCTGAAGAAAATTTGTAATAAATGAGACCCTGACTGTAAATTTTATATGTACTATCCATTATTTTCTTTTAAAAAGAAAGGAACAAAACAAAATAAAACCCCGCTAAGCGTATCTATACCATGTTGTTTAATTGACCTAGACTGAAAGCCAGTCGCAGATTTTGGACACTGCCATTGGGAGAAAGCCTGCAAC
Organism: Hippopotamus amphibius kiboko; assembly: GCF_030028045.1. Classification (NCBI taxonomy): domain Eukaryota; kingdom Metazoa; phylum Chordata; class Mammalia; order Artiodactyla; family Hippopotamidae; genus Hippopotamus; species Hippopotamus amphibius. The sequence continues at coordinate 152,517,910 of NC_080190.1, read as the reverse complement.
TGATTCGGCACATAAATCCTATGAAGAATTTGGATTTAGAGGGAGAGCAAGCAGTTTTGATGGAAGATGCAGTTTATTTGCATTACAAATGGGAGGTATGGGATGGTTAAAGTGTATTAAATGAATATCCAACGCCACACAAGGATGAAATTTCATTATTCCTGCAAATGGAATTAGCCAGCAGCAACAGCAAGAACTATCCAGATTATTTTAGTGCAAATGGAGTTCCATTTGCCAGTGGAGCAAGGTACCGTGTGTCTCAAATTGAGCATGCCCAGAGCAGTTGTGTGGGCGTTCTGAGGAGGCAGGAGGTGGCTGCAGCCAGAGGACTGAGGAGGACAATGCCTGTGAAATGTTGCAAGTTCTTTGATGGGGATGGAGGAAGCAGAGGTGTTTCTGGCCAAGGAAGACTAGTTTTGTGGGATATTTTTAGGTGCTACTTGGGGGAGGGAGGATCCCCAGAACTTTTCTGGTTGAATAAATTTGAAAAAGGCTTGCCTAAAGAGACTCAGATTAGTTCTTTACTTCAATATTAGCACAACCTTTAATACACAAAGTGAAGTGTAAAGTTTTAAGAAGAAGCATTATAGCTAGTGGCTGCCCTAGGCAGAGTACTGGTTAATAGCTGAGTGCTTTCACTTAACTGAGTGCGGATGGGTCAGTTGCTCCTGTGTTCTCATTTTTAAAATGGAGATAATAGTGTTAGCTTGACCTACATGAAATTGCCAGTATTTGACCTACAAAAAATAGCAATTTCTTATTGCTCAGTCCAGTGCTATTAGCACAATATGTCTTTGTTTAATAATGCATACCTCATAGGATTGTTGGGAGAATTAAATAGGATAACGTGGGTGTAAAAATTAATAAGTAGAAACCTCAATTAAAATAGAGTCAGGAGGCCAGAAGAGGGTGCTCTCACATCCTGTGATCATAGCTGAGCCCTACCATAGCAGAGCCCAACAGGAAGAAGAAAGACTTCCTCTACTTGCTTGGCAAGAGCTCAGCCAATAAGAGACTGTCACAACTCAGCCTGGGAAAAGCCACTGTACTCTGAACTCTCAGTTGCCCCAGTGGGCTCTGTTCACTGTAGCCCTCCCAACTTCCTTTCCCCCTTTTTAAAAGAGTTCTCCTCTCCCTGCTCTGTGGGGACTTGCAGACAGCTTACTGTGGTTGTAGAATTCCAATTCTCTGTTGATCCCAAATAAATGCAGTTTTGCTGGACAAATAACTGGCGGTCTCTTTGTTTTAGGTCAACATGGGTAAAGCTCTTTGCACTCCCAGGAGCAAGCGTTCCTGAAGGGCTGTTGGTCGTGTGGGCTGTGTGACTGAATCAGAGTGACCACAGAGCTCCAGGACGGATGGGATTGCAGGCGAAGGTGGTTAGAGAGCTAGGTCAGCGAGCTTTTGTCTATAGAGGTCTAGACAGTAGATATTTTAGGTTTTGTGGGGGTGTGGTCTCAATGGCAACTATTCAACTCAGAGGCCTTGTCGTGGGAAAACAACCTTGGATAATATGCAAAGGAATAGGTGTGGCTGTGTTCCAATAAAACTTTATTTACAAAAATCAGGCAATGGCCTGGATTTGGCTCTAGGGCTGTAGTTTTCTGACCCTTACTTTAGACAAAGGAAAGCAGTGGGTTGTAGAGGCAAGAAGACTGAATTGGGTATTTGGAGACTTGATCTGCCACTGGCTGTGTCAAGTTGACTTTGTTGAGCCTTTATCAAGTATTTTTTGCCCTAATAAGCTCATAAACTGAGGACAGCATGGAAGGAGATGGCATAAAGTCAGCCTAAAACCTGTGCAAACATATAGTATTAGTTTTCTAGGGTGATTGTGCATTTATTCATTTGTTCCCCAAATCCTTTTTTAGTATCCTCTGTGAATCAGTACTTTGGGGACATTGTGGTAAGACAGATATTGTCTATGTCCATATGGAACACACTTTTCTCTTGGTATTTATTTATGGAGTATTGTTATATGATTTAAATGGAAAATGGGGTTGTAAGAATTATTGATTCCTCTACTTTTTACAGAAAACCCTTTGTCCTGAGTTGAAGAGAGTGAGCTAAATGAGAAGGTGAGTCCCTCAAACATAACCTAGTCTAGAAGAGAAGAGATTGACTTTTCCCAAGAGCCTTACTAAATAGGACTTAGGATGAAGTCAGGCTTAGTTGGTATTTGAGCTTTAGCTGCAGTCCTGTGTATAAGAATACTATATTCTGTTTATACAGCAGACTCCACTTCCAGCCACAGATGTTTCCGGCACCTGGTTAATTTCTCCAGGAAAGCCCAATGCTCATTAAGACTCCCACGTCCCAGCGCTAAGTTTTATGAGTGGGGAAACTGAGGTACTGAAACTGGTTATGGGATTGGCTCAGATCACTGGACATAGGACTCCGGCCAACACAACTGGCAAGTCCTAGGAATGGGACCGAGGTCTCCCTCCCTGGGACTACCTGACTCTCCAAAGCAGCTGAGACTTCTCAGACCCCCGACTCCAATTAGGCTTAAGAAGCATTAGAGGGACCCGAGACCCTGCTGGGAGAGAACCCGTTTTGACAAAGGAGAGACTTGAATCAGGAAACCAGATGCTGCTTCAGGGCAAAAGAAGTTTGGCAGCATCCGAGCTGTGAGTTGGAAGGCTGCCGTCTGTCAAAGACAAGCGGGGCAATGTGGAAACAGGGTCTCTTTTCTTTCTTTCACAAGCTGGTTTCTTCCGTCCCTTGAGTGGCCTGTATTAAGGTTGTCTCTCAGGGGAGAAGTGTCCTGGAACCAAATGGATTCCCGTCTAGAGGGTTGTGATAGCGTTTGTCACTTGCAGTTTTTCTGAGCAGTGGTTACCAAATGGGAGGGCACAGCGGAACCTCCAGGAGTGTCCTCAGTGGGGTTGGGGGGTGGGAGTGTTAGGTTTAGTTTGAATACACTTTTTAACATTATGGTTTAATTTTGTATTTGGGGAAATTAAAAAAAGGGAATCTGTTGGTTTTGTAACTTGCCCATCTTGGCATTTGCCAAAAGGGAAGCTCAATCAAATTCCCTTGGTCACTTGGGATAACTAGTCAGTCTGAAGATTGTTGGGAGATAGGGAGATTTTAACGTTTATCAAAAGGAGATTTTAATGTTTATTAATTTAAAAAAATAGAAGGCTGAAATAAAAATAGACTGTTTCCTAGTTGCCTGGCTAAAACAACAAGCTCAGAGTAAGGGGATTCTGGACAGAATCACAGTGAGAATGTGAAGACTAAAAATAATAAAATACCTCGTCTTTGAAAGGGCTGATGCCAGCTTTCATCAGGGACAAGAGAAGTTAGCAAGTGGGCTTTGCACTGTGGATGGAAAGCCAGCTGATTTGGTTTCTCCAGAACTGGTGACAGCCAGGAGTGTCGGTGCAAGAGTGTGTCTATCCCTGTGACCTCAGGTCCCTGAAGCCCGACTCCAGCAAATAAGTCATGGATGTTCCCGGGTGATGCAGGGTCCAAGCTAAGCAGGACATCAACAACTCAGGATGCAGAGGTTAGACTCCACCCCTGATGTGGTGCAAAAGGTTTATCAGCTCCTTCTTTGAAAGGCTAGGAGGAGGCACGGGATATCAGGAACAGAACTAGTGTTTATATATGATAGTTTTAAGCCACCAAGATTTGAGGATTTTTATCACCACAGCAAAATTTTATCCTGATATACTAAATCTCAATTTTCTCATCTGTAAAATGGGCGTAAGATTAACCCTGTACTGCTGTTGTGAGAATTCAATAAATTAATGCTTATAAATTGTGTGGTCAGTGCCTAACACATATGAAGTGCTCAGTAAAATGTAGCTGTGTTGGTGCTGATGTTGCAGTGTTGAGAACAGCTTTTTCTCTTCAGCCACTGGTATGGTCACTCTCACAATACAGAGGCTCTGCTCTGTGGAATGGGGCACTGGTATTGATTCTACAGGGCATATTCCTGGTGGTATTTTCCCAGAGGATGAGTTAGATACGCTCTGATTCACCCATGCTCTCTCAACTGATCTTCACCATGTCCGCGAGCATGTATTCATTTTACACATATAACTGAACACTTGTTATACACCAGGGCTTGTTCCAGGCCCTGGGGAAACAGTGGGGAGTAAGCAGGAATTACTGCTGGTGTCGGGGCGAGTCCTCCAGGTCCTTAGGAAGCAGATGCCCTTCGAGAGAGAAAGGAGGGAGCTGGAGGGGTGGGGAGAGCCTTCCGACGGGCTGGTAAAGGAGAGAGGGCAGGGAAGAACACTGGGTAGCCAGAGTCTCAGACTGCAGCCCAGTTCTGGGAAAGTTTTGGCCAGGTGAATAGGGAGCCCTTAAGTGACATTGCCTGTCAGAGGAGTCCCACATCTGACGGGAACGACCTGCATTCTGTGCTGACCTTGGTCAGTGGCTGGGAAGAGCCCACGGGAGGCGAGGCCTTGGCACGACGCCATGGTGGATGCAGGTGAGCTCAGCAGCTGGGGCCAGTGGTCACTCACCCTCCCTGCAGCAAGAGACCTGAGGGGTGGCCGCACTGCCTGCCTGGCGTGGACAGTCTGGAGGGGGAGACAGGCGTGAAACAAACAGTCACATAAGCAACCAGTGATTTGCAGTTGTGATTGGAGCCATGGAGGAGACGTATAGGAGGCCAACAAGGTGGTATCACAGACAGCCTGCTATTAAGAAAGTCGGGAAGGCTTCCTGGAGGAAGGGATTTCCTGGGGCTGAGTTTGGAAAGACAAGCAGTAGTTGGCCAGATAAAGAGGGACTAGAAGAGTGTTCCAGAGAGAGTGAGAGGCTGGGGCTAGGGACCTTCCAGGGAGAGAGAGAGAGAGGGAGAGATGATGTCTGACACATTGTTGTAGAAATTCTTGGGGTTCAAAAAAGGTTTATTCCTGTTTTTTCCTCATGTTCTCTCCTTTGGGATTCAATGGTTCCATTTTTTTTCTCCCGGGAAAAAGAGCCCCCACTCCCACCCCAAGCATACACTCTTAAGGAGACCCAACTGAGACCTTGTACATAAAGTATCAAAGAAGTCTGGGTTTATCTGCTCATTGGTGGGGGCCAGGTCATTGAGACGTGTAGGTCTTATTGATGAGACTTTATCAAGTCCTTGGTACCAAGGGCCTGTCGGTATTGAGAGAGGCCCCAGTCATCTCTCCTCTTCTAAAAAATGATGAAATGCCAAAACAGGTTATAAAATTAGTCCTGCAAGTGTGTCTCAAGGACACAGTATGGCATGCTAATATTTGGAGACTGACAGCAAGAGTCCAAGCATAAGGCCCATGGCGTCTCAGGTACCTGACCCTGCTGCCTCCCAGCCATAGGCCCTGTTGAGTCCTCGGCGTGTGGGTGGCTCTGTGTAGATGGCAGAGAATGGCTTGTGTACGCTGACAAACAGGTTTGTGCGGATCACAGTTGAGTGAGAGGGACCAGGAGCTCTTCCAATTTTCCTAGGAGACTTTTCCTGAAATCCATGGCTTTTCTTAAACTACAAACCTAGCTGATTTCTTTAATAGGCCAGTGTCCTTAAAATCTGTTCCCCTTCACCTATCCACCACATCCGGACCCTCTGACCTTGATAATCAAGGATACCTGTCATTAGAGCGTCTCAGATGATTCATGGCCTCCTGGGACAGGAGGCCCCACCTTGAGCTCTAACGTTGTCTGTTTCCGTTTAGTTCCCGTGACCCTGTTGGAGGCTGTTGTCTTGTCCTCTTCCGCCTTAAATATATTAGCAATACATATGCATCGCAGTGGCTTTCTTTTGGAGGAAAATACCATTTCTAATATTACTTAGAAGAAATCAGTTCTGCGTGATGTGTTAAATTCCGTTTTATGCCCATCCATGCACCTGAAGAATGATTCTTACTAGATTAGAATTTGTCTTAGGCTGTATTAGCATCTAGCATTCTATCAGCTCTTTCTCGGAAGGAAGACTCCCTCCCACGCACCCTCCATAGCTCATTTCCAAGTCTGTACATCTCATGTGCATCTGCTGTTGCTTTACCCGGCCCTGAGTAGCCGCTGACAGTGATTGGCAGAAGAGTGTTTCCAAGAAATATTAAACAAACAAACAAACAAACAAAAAGAATGAGGAAGAAAGAGCTGAGGAAAGAGAGGGAGAAAAGTGTACCAACTGGAGAACTTTTCCTGATGGATGACAAAGAACAAACAGGCCTCTGCTCGCTTCCTGTGATTGATTGTACAGATCAAGATGTTGGCCCTTTGAGTTACAGCTACCAGCTGGTATTTGCTGTATCACCCATATGACACCCTTACTTGGAACTGATAAATCCTGTATTCAAAGTGCTGACTGGAGAGTTTCTGGCTTGCATTTTTCAGCCCCTACTGTTCTTGGCTTTTAGGCACAAGAATTCAGGGTTTGTAAGGGAGGAAGGGCGGATATGGTGATGCCATAGTTTCCATAGCCTGCCCTACCACATCAGCTATGGTTTAGGCAAGATTTAGGAGTTAGACACAATTTACAAGTGAGAACACCAAGGTCCAGAGACAGTGGGAGGGCCAGCTTTCGCCTTCTCATCACTGTGTTGTCTCTACTCTTCTTTCCTTTTGGAAGAGAAATCTTAGGTAGTGTCTACACAGCGTTAGAGAAACCACGTGGAAAATATATAAGCCCCAGAGAATAAACCTTCAGGTGCTGCAGGTAGATACCTTTTGTGACATGATCTTTCTAAAATGGAGCCCTGAAAATGGCCCTCCCCCTGTTGCAAATGCTTCTGTGTTGGTGCATTGCTCCCTGCTTACGCCCCACCTTGAGCTCTGACATTACCCCCTGCAATTTGGTGGACAAGGGATTTGGTGAACCAGCCCCCGCATACCCTCTAACATCCTCTGGTGCTGCTTCCCTCACACACACCTTATGCACCATGAGAGATGTCACGCAGGGTCCCACCAGGAAAGTAGGAACCCTTGTGAATTCTTAAAACAGAGGGGATTGAATGCAAGGACCACGTGGGCCTGTCCAGCAGGAACCACTGATGAGACAGAACTGCCTGAGTCAGAGAAGAAGGGAGAGAGATATCCTGGCTTTTTCTTTCTCTTTCCTTCCTGTCTTAGTCTGCTCAGGCTGCCATAATGGAAATACCACAGCCTGAGTGGCTTAAACAACAGATGTTTATTTTCACAGTCCTGGAGGCTAAGAGTCCACGATCAAGGTGCTGTCAGAGTTGGTTCTTGGTGAGGCTCTCTTTCTGGCTTGCAAACTGCTGCTTCTTGCAGTGTGTTCACATGGTCTTTCCTCTGTGTGTGCAGAGAGAGAGGGGGCGCACTCTGGTGTCTCTTCCTCTTGTTAGAAGGACTCCAGTCCTATCAGATGAGAGCCTTCCCTTTTGATCTCATTTTACCATAATTACCTCCTTAAAGTCCCCACCTCCAAACACAGTCACATTGGGAGTAAGAGTTTTAACGAATGAATTTTGAGAGGATATATATTTAGTCCATTATGCTTCCTGTCTCCTACCAGCACCTCCATGGGTCAAGTCAGTGGCTGATGTGGGAACCCGGGAGATGCAGCCCACTGGGGCCAGGGGCTGTGTGATAAAGAACAAGGCAGCGGGTCAGTATCCACGGGGTGTGTGTACATGAGTAGGGGGTTTATGCTCAAAACTGAGGTTCCATTTGAAGGGAAATGGGAGAATGGATTACAGTTGGGCAACCAATAGTGTCCACCTCAGAGTCATACTGAATCTCTTTCTGTTTCTGGAACTAACCATGTTTCTTGCCTTGTTCAAGCTTTTTCTTTGCCTGGAACTCTCCCTATCCCCCTTTTCTCTTTACTAGCCCTTTGCCTGGCTGAGTTCTCATCATCAATGCCATCTCCTCTATTGGTTATAGGTTTTCATTTAGTTGACAGTACCAGGCACTGTTCTAGGCTCTAGTGACATCAGAGTCAACAAGGTTCCTGCCTTCATGAAGCTTATGTTCTAGTGGCAGGGGAGAGGAATAAATCGTGAGTAAAGACATAGTATTTCAGATGGGAATAATTAAATGGGAAAAATCAGTCAGGGTAAGGAAGACAGGGAGTGCCCTAGCTACGGGTAGTATGTCTATTTGATGCTAAGTTGGCCAAGAAAACCTCAGAAGTAAGTAGTGTCTAAGCAGAGAAGTTAAGAACAGGAGGCATGAGGGTTTCTGAAGACTGAATAATGCCCCCCCCCCCCCAATTATGTCCACAACCTAATCCCCAGAACTTGGGACTATGCTGCCTTACATGGTGAAAGGGATTTTGCAGATGTAATTAATAATTTGAGATGGGGAAAGTATCTTGAGTTTTTTTTTCGTGGACACAAGGTCATCACAAGGATTTTTATAACAGGGAAACAAAAAGTCAGAGTCAGTCTTAGGAGATATGATGACCAAAGTAGGACGTTTGAGTGATGTGAGGAAGGACCAGGAGTGAAGAAATGCAGGTGGCCTCTAGGAGCTGGTAAAGGTAAGGAGACGGATTCTTTTCTGAAGCTTCCAGAAGGAATGTAGCCCTGCTGATTCCTTTATTTTAGATTTCCAACCTCCAGAATGGTAAGAGAATGTGTTTATGTTGTGTTAAGCTGCTAAGTCTGTAGAAATTTCTTGCAGCAGCAACAGGAAACTCATACACTAGTCCCTGGGGGAAGAGTATTCCTGACAGAGGAACAGAAGGTGCAAATGCCCTGTTGTGGGAAGGTACCTGGTGTGTTGTTCCAGTTGTTGGTTATTTCCACAGTTAAAAAAATTCATTTACATGAAATCTTTTACTGAGCACTTGTCCCAAGATAAGCATTTTTCGTCATTCCCCACCCCCACGCTTCCTGGGCCTCCCTCACTGTTAAAATTGATCGTTTGTTTATGTTTCTCCTCCTTGGATGATAAACTCCTTGAGTGCAGGGGCCTTGCGTTTTTCATTACTTTGTCCCCAGCACTGACATAGAGTAAATACTTTAAAAACTGCTGCATTTTAAAAGTTGGAGACTCTTTGGGAAACTTCCCTCCATGCAGATAAACCCATAGGACCATATGATGGCCAGTAGAGTAATATGCTAACACGCCTAGGGTATTATCTACCCACTGTGGTCCAGAAATTTGTGGATTAGGCAGAGAAGGGTATGATAGGGGCACAGACCGACTATTCTCAAAATTTTCTTAACTCTCAGCTGGGCCGTGACATATTTGATCAGGTTCCCTCTTCATCCATGGGAGGTAGGCCTGTTCTTTGTATGACGGGTGTTAGTGGGGTCACTCATTAATGGCCATGAGGTGGAGGGGACCACTGTGTCTGGTGAGGGGAGACTTAGGCCCTCAAGGTCATCACCTCATTAAAGATTTTGCCGCTAACTTCCTGTGTGATCCTTTCTGAGCCAAGCTGCCATGGTAACTGGGGAAGTTATCAAAATCCTCCTGTAGGTCTGAGGATGCACTCTCCCCACTGTGCGTCTCTCTGGGGTGGTCTTTGGCTCTTGTCTGCCTCCTAGCTCAAGCACAAGCCTCACCAGCTGGGGAGAGGCACTTTCATCAGAACCCTTGGAAGCTGTTCAGGGAGGTTGTATGCTGATTTTCAGGCTGTCTGCGCACCAGCATCTTCATTATTTCACACTCTAAATACTTGAAACTGCCATTGGGTCACCCTCAGCTCCCTGCAATTAACCATTGGCTTTGAGAATCCAGCTGTGCTCAGCATTTTAGTGATGATTACAGATGCAGGGAAAGAGGTTGAGGCTCTTGGGTAAGAGTTGTTACTGGAGGAAGGAGGGAAGGAGAGAAGGCATCAGAAGGAAGATGCGTGTCTGGGTGTGCATGCAGGGGAGAGCGGGGTGCTGGAGAGAGGGAAGGGGAACAGGAGAGAAAGTCCAGAAGTGTAGGGGAGGGCAGGGGATGGTCTGAACACTGGTCATTAGGACAGGATGGGGACAGGACAGGAAGAAAGGGCTCACAGGGAGTGGGGAAATGCAGTGAGGACTTGGAGAAGGTGTGCTGGGCGCATGTGTACACACCAGTTCGTGTGTTGGGGTTGTACTTAGAGTTGGAGGAAGGCTGGAGGGATGTTTATAGAGTACCAGAAACAGAGTGAGGGCCTCTACATTTGTTATCTCTCAGATTTCTCTCAAAATGTGTATGTGGTAGGCATTATTCTAAAAAAAATTTGTTTTTTTGGGCCATGCTGCATGGCATGCGGGATCTTAGTTCCCCAACCAGGGATCGAAACTGTGCCCCCTACAGTGGAAGCACTGAGTCTTAAACACTGGACCACCAGGGAAGTCCCTATAATTCTCAATTTTACAGATGAGGAAGCGAAAGCTCAGAAAGGTTAAGTATGGGGATAGATGTATAAATACAGCTGATTCACTTTGGTGTACAGAAAAAAACTGGTGCAACAGTGTAAAGCAATTATATTCTAATAAAGAGCTTAAAAAAAAAAAAAGGAAAGGTTAAGCAACTTACCAGGAGGGCATATGGCAAGGTAGTAAATGGCAAGTCAAGATTCAAACCCAGCTCGTTGCGACCCGTGGTCCGCTCAGGTAATTATCACACATTTAAAAAGCTAACAGATAATACTGGGCAGTGTATCTGCCCCTTGGAGTTTCAGAGCCCTGAACAGGCTAGTTTGTGATGCAGTGACAAGTGACACCATCTTGGTGACTGGCGAGCCAATGGTGTATCTTGCACTCATGCTTCGTGTTCTTTGTGGGTGGCTTCAATCCATGACCCAGACTGATGAACAGCCTCTACCCCGAAAGCTGTGTTGCTTGTAGTGAAGGGAAAAGAGAATATGGCAGACTCTCAGCTGGCTCTTAAAGTCTCTGCTTGGAAATGGAACACATCTCCTCTGCTCACGTTTCTCTGGCAAAATCAAGTGGCTGCTGCCAATGGGGCAGGGAAGTAAATCTTCCCCCAGGGAGGGCATTAGATGCTTTTGAATATCAGTATGTTGGAACACAAGCAGTGAGCAGGGATCCATGAGCCCCCGCCATTCCTGGGGCAGTTCTGGCCTTGGGTGTGGCTGTGCATGGGTGGTTCCAGGTGGTCTACACCAGGACAGGAACAGTAGATGGGAAGAGGGGCAGAAGGACTCTCTTAAGTCCAGGAGCTGTGTTACCATGGGATTACTTAAGCCCTTGATCCTGTTTCTCCATTGGTAAAGTGGGGGTAATAATATCTTGCTCTCGGGGTTGTTGGGCATCAGGGGAGATTGTAGATACGGGGCTGCACGTATCAAATGGTCAACAAAAGTTATGTTTCTCCACCAGCCATTCATCCTGGCTCAGCAAGGACTAAACAAGGGAGGAGGCTGTGTGTTGAAGGTGAAGGAGTTTGGCAGATAAACACAGGTGATTAAAAGCCCTTGCAGGCAAGGAGATGCAACTGAAGGCATGAAAGATTAAGAGGATCCAACAGTGGAATCAGCAGCCGGTGGATAACGTGTTGATGGTGTGTAAGTGGTCACTGGTGATGCTGCAAAGCTGGCTGTGCGTGGCTTCCTCCGAAACGCTCGTTAGACTTGAGTAATGGCCCATCTGCCTGCACTTCTGGAGGCAGACTTCCACGCAAGACTGGTGAATGGACAGCCCGTGACTGGAAGATCAGTGCAAGGTGGAGGCCTCTTTCAAACGGTCACCTCTTTGAGGACAATCTTGACGCAGAAACAAAGCCCTAAGAGGGAACTTGTATGTTAATCCCTCACTCAGGAGAGCCCTGGGATTCACTGCAACACAGTGGGTGATGCCAGCATCACAAGGGGCTCACCTGTACACATGTTTGGCAGTTTCGTGGAGCTTCTTTCACACAATCCTCAGACACCAAATGAATCAAGCTACTCAGGGACTCATAGTTTATAAAGGCAAGAACTGGCTTGCTTCTCTGTTGGTATCTTGCAGCTCTGCTTGTTGATGTATTTTCCCTTGGCTGGCAAGAGTTTCTGACACCCATTGGTCAAGCGTTGTGGATAATTAGCGTCACTCCACCATCCTTCAAGATGCGTCATCAGGAGGCCTTCCCACCACCACACAACACTAGATGTGTTCTCCTTTGTTTGAGGCTGTGGGGCAATTTACCTGGACTTCTCTGAGGGTGACCTTGAAAAAGCTGCTCACTCTCTTTTTATCTTATTTTTTTTTTATTATAAAATGGGCATAACTGATAGTACCTAGGATTGTTGTAGGAATGGAATAAGGTTATCTTTAAGTTCTCAGTGCAGTGTCTGGCACATAGTAGAACTTCAATAACTGCTTTCTTCTCCCTCTCCCCCCACTTCTTCTCCCCCTCCCTCCCTCCCTTCCTCCACCTCTTCTTTTTCCTCCATTATTATTGTTTCTCCTTCCCCTCCCCCTCCCCTACCACCACCTTCTTCCTCTTCTGCTTCTTTTTCTCCCTCCCCTCCTCCCCTTCCTCCTCCTTCTCCTTCATCTCTTTCTTCTCCTCCAGCTTCTCCTTGTGTTCTTCCTCCTCTTCTTGTTCCCTCCCACTTTTCTTTTTCTCCTTATTATTGTTTAGTTTTTAGAGTTTGGTGAACATTATTCCATATCAAGCTTCTTTGTGGTTTCTTCTAATATTCTCAGCTCTAAACATGACATGTACCAGTCAGAGTCTCAGCAAGAAACAGATTATGTAATCATATTGGGCAGATTGAGGAGTCTTTAATAAAGAAACTATTTCTAAAGGCTTGGGAAGGGTGTAGGGCAACCACAAGGGGTATAGCGAATTTCTGAACCTAGCAGCTGTAGCTATTGGTCAAACCCCTAGGTCTGAAGGGGCAATGAGAGTGTATCAGTTGAATTTTGCTACAGACAACCTCAGTATCTCAGTAGCTTATGGCAACAAACATTCATTCCTTGTGCCTGTTACCTGAAGGGTGTAGACTGGTGGTGATTCTGCGTGACTCTGCTGGCCTCAGCTGGGTTCATTTGGGCTCAACTGAACCTAGCTAGACTTGGCTGACCTCCACGTATCCTCTCATTTTAGAATCCAGGCTGACAGTAGTCTTTCATTGAGACTGTTATGATGGAGGGTAAGATAAGAGGGGCAGAGCCCAACTATGCAAGAACACCTGTAACACTTCTGCTCTGATGAGATGAATGGCACACCTGCTTCTGTTCCATTGACCAAAGCAAGGCATTTTTAAATGGTCAAGTCCAAAAAAATCAGCAGAGTGAGGGTTATACTCTTGAGAGTGAAAATGAAAATTTGTGAACAATTGGTACAGTTGATCATGGGGAGGGAGTGATTACTGGAACCTGGAGAGAGAGAGAGTGAGCTATGAAGAGAGGGCTGCCTGACGGGAGTAGTGACTCCGCGGTGAGGGAGCAGTCAGCCACGGGGCACAGAGGAGGGAAATGGGGGGATAAATGCCTCCCTCCCTCCAGTCTCAGGCCAGGTCTTCCTGTGTCTGTACCCAACTAGAAACCAAAGGCAAGAACGCTTATTCTGTATCTTTGCTGGTCACTTTCCTGGGACAGATGGTAGGGTGGAAAACGTTAGGGAGTAAATCTGGGGAAGGAAATGGAAGATGATTTGGTTCTTACTCAAGGGCATCATAATCTGATTCAGGATAAGAATATTAGCATTGCAGAAAACGTTCCACAAGTGTTTCTTAAAACCCAGCAACCCCTCATTCCTAAATGACTTAGGAGGAATTCCAGGCTGACGGTTCATGAAGTTAAAATGGGGGAAAAAATTAAGAAGGCAATAAATCTTCCTGGAGATCATGCTATAAATCTAGGGGAAAACTCTTTTGGGTGACGTAAGGCATAACCTTTAACAGCTAATAGTCTAAAAACTGTTTGCATCTGACCATTCTGAGTCCCTAAGTGGTTTCCATTCCAACAATGTCATTTATCTTGTGATATTTACTTTATTGTGGTAAGTTGCAATTTTTTTCCCCTCAGTGCGTCTGTGATAAAATAAACTCGCCAGAGTAAGATGAATGCCAGTCTATTAGCAGATGTCACTTAGAAGGGAATGGAGCTAAGTTGGCCCAGCAAGAGGTATAAAAGTTTTGCATTCCTCACCACCAGGCTGGAAGAGATGCTCAACTCCACATTTACATGTTGTTACTGCCACATGATGTAAGATCTCTAAATTCCAAAAGATTCTTGAGCATGATGGTGAAACAGGGCAAGGGATCTCTGTAATGCCCTGCATCTTTCTGTTAACCTTTGTCTCCTCAAAATTTTTTTTCCCAATTCTTCCAGAACATGGTACCCTCATTTTTCCCCTGGTTGTCCAGATACCCTGGACTCCAGGACCTGGAATTCCCCATCAGATCTGCTTTCTGTAGGGAACAAGGATGCTCAGAATCTTCTGCCCCTATTCTCACCTCTGCCCAATAAGGGTGCAGAATTCTGCCTGCCCTTCCATTCTGCTCTCCACCCATTTTCTAGCTTCCTTTTTCTCACTGCAATACAAGCGAAAGAGCCGCGACTCTGGGTGGTCAGAGCCCAAGACATTGATGCAAACTCATTGTTCATTCTCTCTCTCTGCCTGATTCCCGTGTATGTGATAAGTTCTCCTGAGGGTCCTGCCTCCAGGTGGTAACCCTGCCCAAGGACCCCTGTTACAGGTTGGCCATCCTCTTCCATTTGGCTGCTCAAATCAGAAGCTTGGAGTCTGCTGACAGATCCCACCATCTCTGTTGGCATCGTAGGAAATCTAAACTTCATGCACCTCCCCAGTTTACCTTAGAAGCCACTTTATGGGAGTGTCAGAGGCTTGTTCTATTTTTAAAAGAATAATGTTTTGTTTTATTTGATATTTGTTGCTGTGTGAATGCTTTCTTAGCCAACAACTCCAGAGGAGAGAGGGAGTTTGGGAGTAAGATTTGGGCACAAAACCTCATCCCAAACCTAAGCCCTTTCCTTAGGCTTTATTTCACCCCCCTTTCCATTCCTACAAAGTGTAGTTGAGTGGATACCAAGCACAGAGGACTTAGTGTTGAAAGAACTGGGTTCTAGTACAGCCTTGACATGAATTCAACTCAGAGATGAGACTTTGAATGAATTATTTAATGCCTCTGAATGTTTTCCATTATGACAGGATTTCATTGCAGCTAACATAAACCAGTCTAGCTACTTTTTAACCAGAAAGGGAATTAGGTGCTCATAAGGTCCTTGAATGGTTGGGAGAGTAGACTGAGACTTCAGGAGTGACGTCCAGAATCATCCTGCTTGGGGAGCTGCCACCTTGGCCACAGTCATGAAGCTAGAGAATTGGGAGGCTGACACAGCAAATGATGGGTCCACGAATACAGTGGGTTGTAATCCAGGCATGGATTACAATGGCAACCACTGCCTTAAGAACTATGTTACAGTTTCCAGATCCACCTCTGTAAAACACGAACCACAGAACTCTCTCTCTTACCTCCGTGAGGTCAGCAACTGGATACGGGGACTTCTGTCACTGCTACTGCAGGAAACCCAGTGCCCCCATGAAGCTGATCAGCAGCAACATCAGAAGGACCTGAAATGAGACCTTTACCTTCATTACATTTAACAAATGTCATCCCGTCGTATATGGCTGGCCAACCTAAATTATGTTCAAATTTTAACTGCAAGAGATGATGGGAAATACCATTTTCAGTTTTTCAGTCTTTGCAGTTCGAGAAGGCATGCTAAGGTAGTGAGTGGGTATAGAACTTTTTTGCCTGGAAACCAAAGTTAAAAATACATTTTAATCAACACACTCAGATTGTGTGTGTGTGTATGTGTGTGTGCGTGCACACGTGCATATATGGCTTCACAACATTTTACAAAATAGTATTAACTTTATATGTAATACACTCTTACACTTTCTAGTCTACCTGTTCTATTCTATTCCATTCTATCCTATCCTAGCCTATCCTATCCATCTCTTCTACCTATCCCATCCCATCCCATCCCATCCCATCCCATCCCATCCCATCCCATCCCATCCCATCCCATCCCATCCCATCCCATCCCATCCCATCCCATCTCTTCTACCGATTCGATTCGATTCGATTCGATTCGATTCTACTCAACTCTGCTTCACCCTACCCAACCCGATGCAACCCTGCTCTATCCAGTTCTATGCTATTCTATTTCATGCCACTCTCATGTTTTATTCTGCCCCATTCCATTCTATTTCATGATTTTAAAAAAGCTGGTTGTGATAATTTTTAGATTTACTAAGTGATTATAGTCTCGAGTTGATAAACCCTGTACTAGAGTAAGAGTGGTTGCTGGCCCCAGTGTACCATACCCACTGCATAGGGAAATTCCTGGAAAGGTTTTTCTGCATTGCAGAGCTCTAGATTCTGTAAGATGGCACCATCTTGGCTCCTAGTGCCAGGGAACCTCCTCTGCTTTCACAAGTTGCTGCAATAGTTTGATATGACAAATTACTGAATGTGTGTTAATTGGTTGGATTGCCTTTCTTTTCAAAGAGTATGAAGGAGTTTTCACACTGGCCTCCTCCAGTTGTTTCCTTACTCCTTACTCCAATGCAGTGTTCTGAATTGTGGGGATTATGGAAGTGGGAACACATTTCCGAACCCAGTGATCATGCTATGGTGGAGGCCAGCTATCACTGCTGTGCCGAAGGCTCTTTTTTCTTGCTACCAGGTGGTTGGTGGGATGGGGCTTTTATAAGGATCTCTGAAACCTGCAGTGGGAAGATGTGAGTGAGTCTTTTCATGGCATGGTCTTGAAAGTCTTTTCAAGAGTCTTTTCTTCTCAGTCTGGCAGCAAGCACTCAGCCCACGCAGGTAATAACTCAGCCCCTGTGCTGTTTCCTAGTGAGGGGCTAAGTGCCTTGGGTTCCAAATCACGAAGAGACAGAGAGAGAAGGAGAGAGAGAGAATGATGATGATGATGGTGGTGGTGTGGCAGTGGCGGCAGCCACAATCCCCACTTGCCTACAGTTCTAACTAGAAGAGATTTCTTTCTCCTTATCTGCTGATTCAATGCATTAACCACAATTTCCCTCTTGGTTATTCATGATTTCTAGATCTAATACTTAAGGTTAGTTACTAATCCTTCCTCTTCCATCTAGTAAGCTCTTATTTATCCCTCAAACACCAGTTCAAATTGCAGCTTTTGGGGGGAAGCTCTGACTCTATCAGGCATCATGGGCCCCTCCTCTGTGCTCCCAACAGCACTATTAACATTTCGTAGTAGTTTTTATTGCATCTCATGAGTTGTTTTGTCTGTGCCTCCTCTAAGGTTAATTGTTGTGAATGCAGAGCTCTGCCATTTTCATTTTTTTGCCTGCAATGTTTGATTCTCAAATAAATGTTGAATAAACAAACAAGTAACTATCCCAATAGTGCCCTTCAAAACCTGTTTGTGTTTTGTTAAAAATATCAATAGTTTCTTTGTGCATGTAGCTTTAAAAATGTTAAGTAGGACACAACTAGGTTTTTTAATAGAAAAAAAATTTTGCAATTCTATAATTCAGTAGACAAAAAAAGGAGGAGATACAAAGAAGACAGATTCTTCCTCTCTGGGAACCTCCACCTAGAAGTGGAGACCAGAAATAGCAATAGCCTTTACTGAGCACTTACTCATGAGGCAGATCTGCAGTGGTTGCTTGTCAACCATGACTTTTAATCCTCTTGCTAGCCCATGTTGGTGTTACTATCTTCATTTTGCAGGTGAAGAAAATGAGGACCAGGGAATCTAAGTCAAGAGCATCTCACTTACCAGTGGGAGACGTGGGGGTGGTAGGGGGTGTACAGAGAAGCTCTTGCCCGCTTCTAATATCACAGATCTGCTCCACCTACGATGTGACTTTACATCTTGACTCTGAGAGAAAGCACTATAAAAATATGTCTGAATCATAACAATAGAAAATAACATGGGACTTGAATTAGCTCCATATATTGTACAATATAAGGCATGTTCATATTTGTTTTTGGAACAAATATTGCCAGCTGATTTCGGTTATGATAAAAATTCAAGACAAACACAAACTGTGGCCCCACAAATGGTGAGTGATCGATCTTTTCCACGTTAGATCCATTCCCCTCCTCTGTGAGCCCTCTTTCTTCCCACTCCTCCAGGCATGTTTTTCCCATCAGTCCTTGTGGTAGAAACTGTTAGTTATCTCCTAATAGCCAATTCCTCTTTGCCCTTGGTAACAAGAACCGTGATTTCCAGCTGAACATATTACTACCAGCTAAAAGACTATATTCTCCAGCTTTCCTTGCAGCAATGTGAGTATGTTTAGTGGGAATGATGGTGAAAATTGTAGAAAATGTGCTCAAAGAGAGAAAGTGGTCCCTTCTTCTGTTTTCTATCCTTTAGCCTGAAACTCAGATGATTCATTTGGCCCATAAGGTAATGAGGTTTTAAGAGGTGGATTGACACACTAGAAAGCGGACAGAACTGGGACAATGACGTGAGTTTCCAACTTACCAGCATGGAGTTCTTTGTCGAACATGGTATTTGATGTTGCCTGGGATTTCAGTTCAGATTCTCCAAGAAGTAGATGCCAAGTTAGGATTAAATGTGCAAGAATTTTCTTAGGAGAAACACCTGTATTAGAGAAAATGGGGAGGGAGCTGGAAAAGCTTGGGAGAGTTAACAGACCCTGATGCAAGGCTAACTCCAAGTGAAGAAAAGAGGGAGGGGAGTTTGGGCAGACATGCCCTAGCCTGCTGTCTAGCCTGAGGAAGCCCTGGCAAGGCTGCTGGTAAGTCTTTGAACCACAGTTAGCCATCACAGGAGTCCTGTGTTTCCCAGAAATAGGTTGGCCTTGGTACCCCTAATGTATAAGTATCTCACAGGAATTGTGGCCTCAGCGCAAATGCAGCAGTGGTTTTCAGAGCTGCATCCCTTGGTGAATTATGCTCCTTGTAGTTAGAGATCTACAAGATATAGTCTCATGGCTGTCACACCTGACATTGATCCTCTGGCAACCCTTTTATATCCCATAATATCATTTATGCTTGTGTGCATCCAGTTTGTGTTTTTATAGAAAGTAGACAGGTGGGTACTTTCTTTGTATGGGGACCGTCACAGCTGTCTTCCATTTCTTATGACTTCACAGTGGATCTGAGCCATGCAGTTGAACCAATCGAGGTGCCCTTTAATGGGGAGAGGTCCAGTCATTGAACCTGATAGACATGGCCCTAAATGTAAACCATGGAATCAAAGCAATCTCATTTACCTGCCTTTCCCACATTTATTTGGGGACAAGTCAACAGGATTGCTGGTTAAGCTTGCTGACATTTTCTAGAAAGCTGTACTACATGAGACCTTATGCAAATTCCAACGAATCGTTGGATTTCCATATGTTTCTCTGCTTGCTCCTTAAAGTCAGGGCTGCAGGGCAGATGGGGGACAGAAACACGCATTGTGTACTGTGGACTCTGAGCCCCACACATGATCCACAGCACAACATAGCACCTGGCGGGATTCAGAGACTCAAGCTTCTTAGGGGCTGCACGCATTTCCTCTGCTCAGTGACTCCCCCGCGTTCTCCAGACCCAGAAATCCTGTGGGCTGAGCACATGTGCCCTGTGGAAGAGGTAAAGCTCTCCAGTCGGGATTGGGCCAGGTGGAAAGAAGCAAAGTCTGCAACCACAGGTACTGCCTACCTGACTCCCTATTTTCTGTTCCTGCGTGCTGGTGCTCATATTGCCAGAGGGGGGTGAATTTACCTTACATTCAACAAACATTGATAGAATACCACTTACGTGGGGCCACAGAGATGAACAGAACATGATTTTCATTCTCAGGTAGCTCACGATGTGGTGGGTTGATGGTTCCTAAACAGAGAAGTAAATCCAGTGTGATGTGGGCAGTGTGAGAGGAATGAGAGAGAGAGAGAGAAAATATGCTACTAGACGTCAGAGGAAGAATATCCAACTCAGGTGGCAGGTCTCAGGCGAGTCTTTCTGGAAGAAGCAGGATCTGAGTCTTAAAGAAAAAGCAGGAATTTACCAGTTAAGGATGGGCTGGGACAGTGGCTGGAGCTAGTGAAAAAGCAGGGGAGTGATTGAGAGGGAGAAGTAGAGGTGGCCAGTCAGTGTAGGGCCTTCCGTGATGCAGAGGCGGAACAAGGAGTTTAGATTTTATTTTAAATGCAGGGGGAAGCCGTGGGCATTTGTCACACAGGGGGGTGAGAGTATCTGAGTTTTGTTTTAGAATATTGCCTTGGCTGCTCTGTGGAGAATGGACCATGGGAAAGCAAGAATGGGAGCAGGGAGAGCCATTCTGCTAGTTTATAATAGTCCAGGGAAAGAGGATGGTGCTCTGGATTAGGAGAGTAACCAGAGAGGTGGATATAAGTTATCAAACTCATGACATATTTTGGAGGACGTGCCTATGGATGTAGGTGACAGATTGGATGTGTGTATGGAAAGGGCAGGGGATGATGAAACAAAAGGAGTGATCGAGCATGACTCCTAAGTTTTTGGATATGTGATGTTTCCTTTTACTGAGATGGAGGAGGGGCAGATTTTGGAAGTAGAGCAGGAAATCATGAGCTTTCTTTGGGAAATGCTAATTTGGGGTGGCCTGCAAGAGATACACGCTGATGTGTCAGATAGGCAATTGCATATATGACTAGCTCAGAGGGGAGGTCAGGACTAGATGGTCAAGTTGGGGGTCATGAAGACATTGGGGCCATTTGGAGACCCAGGCCTGCATGAGATCACCAATGAAGAGATAGTGTAGACCAAGAGGTGAGGCTGTAACAGAGTTGGATGCGCTGACATTTTTCAGACAGGCATGTTGAGAACCTGCCAGGCAATGTGCTGGTGCTTGGCAGGCATCATTTTCTTCAGCCACTTAGGCTCCATGTGTTCCGTAGGAGACCAGCAGTCATCACTCTGCTTTGCTTCTCAAATCTGACCATAATTGGATAATCTAGTCGCACTGCTCAAGCACTTCTAAACTGTTGGCTACATCAAATAAAGGATGACCCTTTTATGACTGTGAGTTTTCACACAAGAGGGCTGCTTCCTAGAACTTACCATGAGAAGAAAGAAACAAGACAGGCAGCTGGGTGAAAGAGGGAAGCATTTGACTAAGAGGAAGCCTCCTCACCACACCTGATAGAAATGCTTGGCAATGAACCCCTGAAGAAAGGAAAGCCAGGAGCATTACTGCTGCTGGAAATATTAGGGGCATGCTGCCTTATTATAAGTTCTTGTCTAATTTAGTCACTGATCTTACTCAAGGGAGTTGGTCACTACAGTAGAGTGTGACAGATAAAAAAGAAGTGGGATTTTATCTTTCCTTATCTTACCTCTACTTTCTACTTCCAAATCCAAATGGAGCCTATAGATATAAATATATAACTTTTCTCTCAAGCTAATTGAGTAGATCAGAAATTATGGAGCATATCATCTTGAAATATAACAGGGTGCAGATTAGAAGTGAAGTTGACAATGTGTCCTGTAAGAAGACCTACACAGTGATTACTCCAGCAAGTGAAATATAGGTGACCACCTTTGGGAACAGCTAGAATTGTCATGTGCTGACATCAGTAAGAGGTTAGAGAATGGATATTGACACTCAGTTTCTGTCTCTTGTAAGAACATACCTAAATGTATATGGACAGCTGCTGGTAGTAAATACTGAAGTTTCCCTGTTCTACCCCTTGTTTTCTTATATATTTATATTTGTGTACCTTTAACCATTTTAACAGGAAGATATACATGGTCTATATTTCAGATCAGGGGTTCTCTGAATTCTGTATAGTCTCCATTTTTATTTCTCTCAATAAATTCTGAACTCATAAGTAGAAGACCTGGGGTCGCTCCTTTTCTCTTTTGCTAACTGATGATACTGGGTAAGTCATTGAGCCTTACTGTTTCAATTTCTTAACTAGTAAAAAAAAAGTGGGGGATTGATGAGGTGTGATGTAAAGGTTAGCCAATATTCCAGAAGCAGAAACCCTGTGAGGGTTCTATAAAATTTGTGTAGATATGGAGTATTTATAAAGAATGTAGAAAACCAGCAGGAGCATTTAGAGATCATGCTGTTCTAGGTCATCAGACAAAATATTCCATCCGTGAGTTGGCTTAGGTTGCAAACTATGTATTGTCTTTAAAAACAGCAAATTAGATGCCCCCAAACCAATTCTTTTAATTGAAATAATAGAGAAATAGCAAACTTTGCAAATGGGCAGGAGTGAGTTATTTCTGCAGCTATGTCTAAAGTTTTATTTTCATATTTTATTTTTATGAATTCTTTGGGCTACTGCATAGAAAGTCAAATTTGGAGCACTTATTCAACAAACTTTTATTGAGCACTTACTATGTGCCTCTGTGCTAGGCACTAGAGATAAGAAAGCAAACATAAGAAGCTAGATGATGTCCCTGTCCTCATAGAGATAACAGTCTGATGGGAGATACAGACAAGGGAAGAGCCACAATGCAGTGTGGGAAGTACATCCAGAGAAGAAATACAGAGGAGAGAGTCTAATGCAGATTGGGAGAGGACCACATCAAGGAAGGTTCTTAGTTGGCAAGGGCTACCATACCAAAATACCGGAGATGGGTGACTTAAGCAACAGAGATGTATTTTCTCACCGTTCTGGAAGCTAGAAGTTGCAAGTCAACATGCTGGCCAGTTAAGTTCCTGGTGAGAACCTTGTACTTGACTTCTAGATTGCTGCCTTCTCACTGTGTCCTCACACAGCAGAGAGAGAGAGAGCGCATGTGAGCTCTAGTATCTCTTCTTATAAGGGCACTAATCCCAGTGTGAGGGCCCCACCCTCATGATCTCACCTAAACCTGATTACCTCCCAAAGGCCCCATCTCCAAATATCACCACATAGGGGCTTAGGGATTCAATATGAATTTGGGGAGGGGAACAATTCAGTCTATAGCAGAGGCTTCCTGGAAGAAGTGAGATCTAAGTTCACACCTCCTGAAGGAGTGTATTGGGGAGGGTAGATTGGCATGGGGAAAGATTGGGGCAGGAAGTGAGAAATGTTCCAGCTGAGCATCCCAGGTTACTCACTATTTTCCTACTTCCTGTGTTTTTAAGCAGGATGTTCTCACTGCCTGGAGGCTCCTGTTTCCTCAGCCTCTGCCTGATGACCTTATACCTGTGTCTCTGCAATCCCAACACATGGTCTCCTTCACAAGTGCGCCCCCACCCCAAGGCATTGTCCTCCGTGCTCCCTTAGCAGATGTTGGTGCTTCTCTGGAGAACTCATTTTGGTCCATCCTCTCTCATATTCACTTATGTACAACTTGGTTTTCTTCTTGAGCTGATAAGGAAACACAGCTGTACGTAAGTAAATACGAGATAGGATGGACCAAAGTGAGCAAAGGCAGGGCTTCATTTGTGTATGTGTGCCACCCCAACAGTATCTAGCATGGTGCTACCATACACTGATCCTTTTGCTTTTGCTTTGCAACACATTAGCCTCAAAACTTAGCGGCTAAAAAGAATAAAGCTTTGATTTGGCTGGTGGTTCTGAGGGCTGTCTGGCAGGCTCCTCTGGTTTGGGCAAGGAGCTGAAGGGTCAATGATCTTCGCTGGGCTCTTCCGAGTGTCTGTGGACAGCAGGCAGGCAGACTGGAGGCTGGTTGACTTGAACAGCTTCACTCACCTGTCTGGGAGTTGACAGGCTGCAAACAGGGTCACCTTGATTTTCCTCCGTGTGGTCCTCCGTGATCCGGCCTCTGATTACCTTCTTAATACTTTGTCCATGGGCCCTATGGGCCAACCATTTGTATTTGTCCACTTCCCCTCAGAGGGCAGGGACCATGTGTGTTTTGATAAGTGCCATTCACCCTTATTGGATGAATAAGTGAAGAATCTCTGTGCAGCTGCCCGGAATAAACAACCCTTACTAATGGAGATAAGAGTGAGAACATCACCATGCCGTTTATACCTCCATCACAAAGGACAGGCTCCCTCGGTGCCTTGACACCCCCACACCACCTCATCCTTCAAGGCTCCGTCCAGGTGTCAGCTCTCTGGAAGCTTTTCATCACTCCCTAGCCAAATTCACCAGACTGTCTTCCATGTTTTCACAGCACTTTGGACAGAGCTTTATGATAGCACAAGTCGCATGATTCTACTTATTGTTTATGTGTCTCTTTCACAACTAAACTGTGAGGTCCTTGAGGTGATGCAGTAAGGTGGAATCTGCTTATAACATGCCATCGGGTCTGCATTTGAATCCTGAGTTCAATCATTTATTATTGTGTGACCCTCTATAAAATGGGGTTCAGTCAATAACATTTATTTGACAAATATTTATGGAGTTCCTACTGTGTGCCGGGTGTGAAGCTGGTACTGAGGATGGAGTGGACCTTTGATCTAGAAAAGGAATGAACAGAGAAGCACACAAATGAGTTCCTACTTACAGTCTGTGATATGTGATATGAAAGGAAATAACAGGAGACCCTATTAACAGGTGGGCCAGGAAGGCTTCTGCAAGGAGGTGACTTCTACTTTGAGACCAAAGGCGAAGAGAAGTCAACCACGTGAAGGTTGGATAAAGTGTTGTAAGTAGCAGGAGTGGGGGGTGTGGAGCCTGAGTGGAAGAAAGAGCCGAAGGAACGCTAATAACAGCTCAAGGCTGGGGAGCAAGGGATGGGTTTGGAGAAACATCTGTCTTGTGAGTCGCTGCACCCTCCTGTCTATGGCGGGCATGTCATAGGTACTTAGTAAACACCTGTGGAATGGATGAATGCATAATTGGAAGTTTGACATCAGTCCTGGTCCTCAGCTGAGAGCTGGGCTAGAACAGGGTAAGAGAGAATTACCTGTGGTACTTTTCTTTGTCTTCTTACCCCCATCCTAGTTTTGTCAACAGACCACGGCACGCAGACCTATTTTAACAGGTTGGGCAATGTGGAAATCACCCCCGAAATGAGTTTAGTTTGTTCTCGTTACTCACCTCCATCCCAGTTCCCTGGGCTGGGTGCTTGCTTCCACAGGACAGGGTTGCCACATCAAGTGATAACATCCCTCTTGCCACTACCTCTCAATACCTAGCTGTCCATCTGGGCTGTCTCTTTTGCCCAATCACAGGACGGGTGAACTGGAGTCTTTAAGGATCCAAAATGCCAGCTGGGGGAGCATGCCCCACCCCTCCTTATGTCAAGCTCTGTTCCATGCATAGCCAGTCAGCACTCTTTTACCTCGGATTGTCTGGCCACCACTTAAATGGAGTACTTCCTAATCCCCCCCACAGCCAGCTCTCTGTCAGATACAAAATGGTGAGTGATAGAACCCAGTGCTTAAAACTGAATCTGTTTCCCTGTGACTAGGGCTTTGTCACTGGGCCAAGATTGTCTGCTGAACCCCTTCCCAATTAGGGTGAGAGCTTTCCCAGAAGGCCTCTCACTCCCTTATGCAAATATCCTACTGGCAGCCCGGCCCCACTAGCTCATTAAATCTGTTTAGATGTATTTGAATCCCAGAGGTGAACACTGCTTAGGCTCCGTCTGGGATGTCTAGTAGGTTCGAGGCTGCTTTCTGTTTCCTCCCCCGCCCCCCAAAAACCTTTATTTTTCCTTCTCTCTCTGAGGAAAAGTCTGGTAAAGGCATTTGAGATACAGATCACTGATGTAGCATAATGTTTTACATCTGCAAGAAGCAAAGCTGAAAGTCAAGGGAATGACTCCTTAAGTGTAGGAAAGAGCATATTTTTGGATGTTCTTAAACTCATATAATGTAGGCAACTCTCCCTTTCACCCATGCTTATAGCTGTTCCTTCATTATATTGTGCTTGGGTACTGTAGGGGTAGGCAGAGCTGAGGCCAACAGCAGCAGCTGTGCCAGCAAGCAAATCCCAGGGAATCACTCTCGAACTAAAAGGAGGTTGGGTTGATCTGTGTGTCCACCTGTCATATCCAGACATACGTGTGTCCAAACTCGGACTCTGGAGCCAGGCATACTGGGTGTGGCATCCCATCTGATCCCTTACCAGGTTCGTGAACATAGGTCTCATTGCCTCTCTGTACCTTGATTTCCTCATCTGTGAAATGGGTAGAATAATAGTTAAGAGCACTGACTTCATAGTCAGACTCAGTCACTTACTACCTCTGTGAGTTTAAGCAAGTTCTTTCACTTTGCTGCACCTGTTTCCTCATCAAATGGTGATCCTAAGAGTCTACCGACATTATCCGGTTGTAAGGATGACACGAGTTGATACACAAAAAGTACTTTGCAGTGCCTGACATGGCATGAGCACTGTGGGGATGTTTGCTATTACTGTTGATATTATTAACATTAGTGCCCACCTCATAGACCGTGTGAGAAGGAAGGAGATAGAGAGCTTGCCTGGCACGTGGTGAATTTCAGCTGCTGCTCTTACAGCACTGGCTCAACTTAGCATATGAGATTATGCATTCAATTCTAGGTGAGCTTCCTAAGGTGAAGTTTACAAGTTTAGGAGAGGGAGGGCTCTCCAACTTGCTTTTCCCTTCCACACACTTACTCTAATGACCCAGTTTTCTCCAGGAACTTCTGTGAGGAATGTCAAAAGCTTTCATGCGTGTAGGAGCTGCCCTTAATCCCTGATAAGGGGAAGAAAGGAATACAGCTGAGCGATATGAGAGCCTGGTGGGTTTATGGTGTCATGTTAAGGGTGTTCTGATTTCTCTGCTCTATAAAACACCCCATATAAACTGTAAAATAAAATATTTACATTTTTACATACCTGGAAGTACTAGGTGGGTAGAGCAAAGTGATTTGGTAGATTTCCAAATCTCCGGGGCTCCGGGGATTCTGGTTTTGCTTTACCTGATGCACACTGATACTATGTAGATTTCACGGAAAGCACAATTTACTGCTTAAGTTATTTTTAGTTGGGGATGGGAGTGTGCAGGAGACTCCATTGGCTCGGGGAAGAGAGGCTGCTGTGGCACTTGGAGTGAAGAGTCTGAGAGGGTAGGCCCTCAAGTTTTTGATAACAGGAGCAGGGGGAGAATTTATATGTGGATATACATATATATAAATAAAAGAGTAATTTTTCTGTTTATATGGAAAGGAATTTTAAAGGCATACAACTTCTAGAAATTTAGACTTACAGCTGGTTAGTTTTCTGAGCCATCATGAAGGCAGAGCAAACACCCTGCCAAAGTTGAGTCATACACTGATAGCTATAGCTTGGAAAGGGGAGAGCGAAGGTCTGACTTAATAAGCTGACAGATAAGTCAAACACCCACAAATGGTAATTTACAGCTGCAAAGGGCAGTGTTTTAAAAACACCCTAGTGAATTATATGTTTCTGGAAAAGGCACTATGCATCTGAAAAATTATGTTCTTTGGTAACACTTTAGACACTATTGTTTTGGCCCTATCACCTCACTAAGGTTATAAATAACACAGTCCTTTTTACTTTTATTTTCCTAGATTAGCCGATTGCCACTAGCTCTGGTTCCTGGCTGTAAGGGAGCTGCATTCTGTCCGCTGTAATGTTGTTTCTGTCACCTCGAGGGGATGCTGCGGGGTGTGCTTCTCAGGTGCCCGCACGGGAGCTGAGGGGCTTGGGTATCCTCTCTTCCGACCCGGCTCACCGGTTGCTCTCCTCTACCTACTCCGTGGACCACCATATTGGAAGGAAGGCGTGGCTGTTTCCTGCTCCTTCGTTCACTCAGTTACTGGCTGTCCACTGCAAGCCTTTCTGCTTCATCAGAAGCCTTATGCTTGGAGGAGGCACGTGCAGGTGTGCCCCACAGGAGGTACCGCCCCCCCAGGTGCCAGGGAAGTTAGCAACACAGTCTTGTTCAGGCCTCAGAGGCAGAAGCAGGCCGGTGACCGACCTGCCACCCTGCCTGGACTGCCGCCTGCTTGCACACCTCACGACTGCTGCTGGCAAGTCAAACAGCGCTTGTGATAAGAAAGGGAGTGGGTCTGGGAATTTCTTGAGCCCTGGGGACCTGGCCAGCCCCCCGGGGTCTGGAGAATCTTGTGACTCACATGATGAAATCAACAACATTGTTAAAGTAAATCCAGAGCTGCATCTTTACACGCAAACTGATGATATCAGTTTGCGGCCTAGAATTATAAGCAGAAGCCCCCAGAACTGCAATCTGATGTCTCACCCGTGGAGTGGACGCACTGCCCAGGACCCTCCCAACTGGGGCTCCAGATTGCTGTTCCAGGGACTTTTCAGTGCTGCTTGGAGCTGGATGTAGGTGCTTCCCCAATTCGGTGATGTATGAACCTCTGTCTTTACTACACTATACTTACTTAGTGTACTGTAATCTTTGTTAATTCAATAAACTCTCTCTCTAAATTCTGGTTAACTGAGTGGTTATTTTGCCAGCAGATCCTATGAACCTGGGAACTGAAAGTAAGGCTTTCGGCAAAACACCAAGCCGTGCATCGACCTGAAGGAAAGGGCACCTTTGTCTAATGTACACAGAAGAGCTTTGTCGACTAGTAGAGGGTGCTGGTTAGGAGCACTGGGGACCGGCAGGAGAATCTTTGTTTCAAGGGGCATCGTTGTCTCACTGTCATTCAGCTGTCAAACATGATGACAGTAGGATTTGGGCTTGAGGTGCTTTCCTCTCGCGTTAGTTTGGTTAAGCAGAGATTCTTGAGAATGATTACAGCATCAATGGTGACAATGACAACAGCAAACGGTGGTAGATTGCATTTCCCACAGTTGGCTGCAACAGACTCTTCATCCTGTTTTGATTCTACATGTGCACTTGCCACTCCCTTATCAGAAGATGGAGCCGATTTCTCTGTCCCTGGGGTCCTGCTGGTGCTCTGACCAATAGAATGTGGTGGACATGACACCGACACTCCCAGGACAGCCCTTACCTGGCCTGGCAGCCTCCACTTTCAGCCTCTCGGAAGATGCCTGCTGTGGAGAGAGTGAGACTTCTGTGTGATCACCAAATTGTGAGAAACCCCAGCCGTGTGGTGGTGGGGGTCGGGGGAGGCTGGAGGAGGAGATGCCACGTGAGAGTGGGGCCTGGGAAGAGGCCTAGGAGCACGGGAGGGAGAGGCATACCCCTATGTGGAGAAGGCAGCTTAGAATGGTAGCCCAGTCGAGCCTTCAGATGACTCCAGCCCCAGCTGTGCTCTGGCTGTACCCGCACAAGAGTCCCTGAGACGCACGCGCCTAGCTGCAGTGGTCAACCCACAGAACCGTGAGAGAAGACATTGTCATTTTAAGTTTTGGGAGGACTTATTTTCCTGCAATGTCAGCAAAAGTATCCTCCCCACCTCCTGTCACTTCCTCTGAAAACAAAACTCCGTGTTTCAAACCGAGTATTCTTTTGCTTCTGCAACTTTATTGCCAGGAACTCAAGCCATGGAGGAAACGAAGAACATAGGATGTGACCAAGTCTTGTTGGAATAGACTACTGGTAAGTGGTGTCCAAGTTTTCTCACAAGCAAGTTTGGGGGCTGTATTTCCTTATTTCCCATTTTATCCTGTTTCTACCTGTCCCACTCTTTGACATAAGACACGTGGGAATGTAGGAACTCCATTCATTCATGTATTTATTTAGGTATTGACTTAGAGATGTGACAGTTACTGGGAGCCCAGGACTCCTGGCTGTGGGGAGTCGGAGCAGAAGGAGGACCTTCCCTGCCTTTGTGAGCCTTGCCTCCTGGTCAGGGGGCCGGTGCATGAGGAAAAGTAATGACAGTACATGGTAACACCACCGGAAAGGCACCTGGGAAGTATTTCAGAGGAAAGGAAATGTCCACCCTCCCTCTCCCGGGCCACATGGAAAAGAAAACTCAGGAGGACCTAACTGGCCTGAGTCCACACTGCCCCCCTGTGCCTGGGATGCTCTTTGTGAGGGATGAGTCCTGCTTTGTGGTTGGTGAGGATGGAGTATTGTAATCAATGGAGCGGCCGGCCACAGCTCGTTAGCAGTGCTGACCTCGGGACCGACTCCTACCTTGACAGTTTGAAACCACGTTCCTTCCTGCTCCACCCGAACACCTCCGGGCTCAAGTTGCAGGGGCATTTATGGTCTGACATGCTTGATTTTCCCTGCCTTGTGTTGTCCATGCATTGTTTCATAGGTACCTATTTGGCCTCCTTAATGAGGCCGGAAATGTCTCGAGGGTCTTAGTCTTTTATTTCTTGTATGGGTGGTATTAGACACTTAGAACTCAATAATCACGTAACAGTCAATTGGTGAATAAGGAACTGGGCTGGACGGATCACAAAAACTCAAAAATAAAAGGGTTCAGGTACTGAGAGAAGGTCTTAGAGACATTTAGTCATTTGCAGAACTCTTAGCATCTGTCAGGCATGGGGCTGAGCACTTTCTAGTCGTTAACTTACAGAATCTTTTACAACTCAATAAGGTAGGTAACATCATTCTATTTTATAGCTGGGGAAACTGAATCCTAGAGGTTAAATTACCCTGGTCAAGATCACATAGCTAGTTAAGTGGTAGGCCTGGGTTTCGAATCCACGGTGCTTCAATTCTGAGGTTTATGCTTCTACCATGACATTCTAGCACCTTTGGAGTCTGATGTGCCAGTCAACTTGGGGGAGGGGGAGTGGTGTCTGTCAAATACAGTGCAGTTTTTATGTGGCTGGCTTCCCAGTTTCCCCATACTTTCCAGTTCTAAAGCTTATATGCTTGAGCTTACATTTAGCAATCTCTCATTGCCAGCTCCTAAGTTAGTTTGGATATCAGATCCAAAAATTTGGATCCAATGTGTATATTTCTTGTGGAAGCAAAAAGTGCAAACCTTCCAGCATCTGTTACTTATAATTGCTCTGCATTAAATTACAATTTTGGATTTAAATTTGAAAAAGTGCACTTCAGTACCAAGACTTTGATGTGGAAATGAACAAGGGTAAGAAGTAACTGATATCCTCCGTATTTTTCTTTGAAAGAGGGAGATGTGTGAAAAAAAAAATCAAAGTCAAGGGAAGGTGCCCTGGTACTTGTTCTTAGTCTTTGGAAGAGATCGTGGAATGCCATGCTTGTGCTGGTATCAAGGACCAGAATTTACATATGCCTCCTTACATCTAGACTGTTTAGTCCCCAAATTTTACCTCAGATGCTGCCTGATTCACAGTCTCAATCTTCTTCTGCTTGGGAGACCCCAAAGGAAGTCAATATCACTTGCCCTCATTTCTCGATCATGGTCCTTTGATTAGCACATCTGTCCTTATAAATGAAGTTAAGGTAACATGGATGAGAGAAGCTCATACAAAATCAACAAGAAAAAGACTAACTGGACAGAAATATGGGTAAAAGATGTAAAGGGGGTGTATTAGTCTACATAACAAAATACCAAATTTGGTGGCTTAAACAATGGAAATTTATTTCTCACAGATCAGGAGGCTGAGAAGTCCAAGATCAAGGTGCCCACAAGGCAGGTTGAATTCTGAGGGCTCTTTCTGTGGCTCATACGTGGCCACCATCTCACTGTGTGCTCAGATGATCTCTTCTTTGTGTGAGCATGGGGAGAGAAAGAGAGATCTTTCTGGTATCTCTTCTTATAAGGACACTAATTTTATCAGATCAGGGCCCCACCCTTATGACCTCATTTAATCTTAATTACTTCCTCAGAGGCCTCATCTCAAATTCAGCCACACTGGAAGTTAGTGCTTCAACATATGAGTTTTGGAGCAATGAAAACATTCATCCCATAACACAGGGCAGTCACACAAAGAGTAATACAAATAGTAAACATGGATTATTTTTTAATAACAGTAATAATAGCTAACATTAATTTGGAGATTACTATATTCCAAGCATTGTTCTAAGCCCATGATGTCTCTTTACTCATGAAGTTCTTACAGGAAGTCTGTGACAAGGTAGTTTCCACTGCTATCTCATTTGACAGAAGGGGAGACTGATGCATAGAGAAGTTAGGCAACTTGGCCAGAGTCACACAGCTAGGACAAGGCACCTCCAGAATTCAAACTCAGGATCTGGCCCCTGAGCCTGGGCTCTTAACAGCTCTCTTAGATGCTCAGACTTGTCCACAGGTAGAAATGAAAAAAGACACCAGTTTTTAGCTATTGGATTCATAACAATGAAAAAGCTAGGTATATCTAGAATGTCATTTTTACACACCTTTGGTGGAAATGGAAACTTTGGAAGGGCAATTTGACAATATCTATTGAAATTAAGTATGTGTGCTTTCATACTTGGAGCCAACAATTCCACTTCTGGAAAATCACTTCCTTACAAAATTATGCCGAGATATCAGTGCACGAATATTCACTGCAGCATTATTTGAGTTAGTCAGAAACTCAGCATCAAAGTAAATGTCAATCAATAGGCAGAGGTTAAAGAAACTGTGATAATTTGATGAAATGTGGATCTGTGAGCACTGACATGGAACTATCACCAGCATAAACTGATATGTTGTACTGGTTTGTTAGGGGCGCCATAACAGAATACCACAGACTAGGTGACCTAAACAACAGAAATATACTTTCTCAAAGTTCTGGAGACTGGAAGTCCAAGGTCAAGGTGCTAGCAGGGTTGGTTTCCTCCAAGGCCTCTCTCCTTGGCTTGCCAATGGCCACCCTCTTGCTGCCCCTTCACATGGTTGTTCCTTTGTGCACGTGTGCCCTTGTGGTTCTTAATTTCCTCTTCTCATAAGGACACTAGTTAGATTGGATTAGGACCCACCCCCAAGGGCCTCATTTTACCTTAATTACCTCTGTAAAGGCCTCATCTCCAAATAAAGTCACATTCCTAGGTGCTTGGAATTGGGGATTCAACATAGGAATTTGTCAGGAGCACTATTCATACCGTAACATAGGCGAAAAAGGATAGATAACCTTGTGATTCATATAATCTTTTATGTATAATTTAAGATACATAAAGGCTGGCATATGCTTTGAAAATTTGTCCAAAGAACTCTTACACTTACTTTTGGGGTAAAAAACTGGATGAGCCTGAAGTGTGGTTGAGGGTAAAGTTCTATTTTACTTACACACTTTCCTGTATTTAATATTCTAATCACGTGGAAGCATTGCTTCTTATTTTCTTGTTCAAATGTCAGCAAGAGCTACCTAGATAGAAGGATTATGCCTCATTTTAACTTTTGCTTTTAATTTTTCTGATGAAAATCTTCATAAATATTATTAAAATTAAAAAATATTCCAAAAAAGGAAGAACAACAAAAAATTGAGGATTAATGGGCTTCATGTATATAGAGAGATTTAGCAGTTTATAGTTAACTTTCTCTCATTGTTTCCAGTGTGTTGTGGTATATTGATGATCTTTGGAAAAAAAAAAAAAAACTTCTATGAAGTTTCATAACCTGTGATCCCATCCCTACTTTTCTGGTATTATTTTGATTTGGAAAGTTTTCCTGTAGGTTACCTATGTGGGGGAAGTGTTGCGCCTTCTCTTTACTGGAAGTAGTCCAAAAAGAAAAAAAAAGAGGTTACTATCAATAACTATCTACATTCTATTGATCTGCTTTAGGGATTTAAACATAGCAAATTACTAATCACTATCCACTTTCTGTTACCAGCAGGTTCCTGGGTCACCTCAGAGCATCAGCCTGTTCATTAAATATCAAAGAATTTTAACATGTGTTTGTTTGAAGGACATGTGATTAGGAGGACAGCAAAGGAGAAGCTACACTTTCTCCAAAGTGAAATCTCCATCATTTTCCCATTATTTGCTGCTGGGCATTGACATGCTACTACTTCCCTGAAAGAGCAAAGAGGCATCTGAATTGGAGTAGTTTCATGGTTTTGCTCCATGAGGAAGGGAGAGGGGGAAGAAATGACACATATTAAGGGCCAACCATGCACCAAATGCTTAAGCAGGATTCTTTGTATTTTCCTTCATAAATAGAGTTACAGATGTAGAAAACAAACTTATGGTTACCAGGGTGGTGGGGGTTGGGGAGTTGCAGATAAATTGGAAGATTGGGATTGACACATACACACTACTGTATATAAAATAGATAACTGATAAGGACCTGCTCTATAGCACAGGGAACTCTACTCCAACTCTATAATGACAAAGATTCTCTCACGTCACTTTCACAGCCACCCTGTGAAGTGTTATTATTTCCCATTTACAGATGGGAAAACAGAATCAGACCGGTTAAGGGACAATTTCAAAGTCTAGCATCCAGGGTATGGGCGGATCCAGGATGCCTTACCGGGTCTTTGGATTCAGGCACACGTGTTCATCCCCTCCTCTGGCAGTGTTCACTACCACGGGCTCTGCAGGCCCTCGAGCTATCAGGCTTTGGGGCATCATGAGACGGAGCAGGACAGCAGGTCAAGGAAAACCGTGCTTTCCTTGGAAACAGTGCAAGGAAGAAGCCTCACTCAACGCAAGGGAGATGCTGGTTAGAACCTTGAGGGCTACTTCTTGAGGACTTTCCCCCAACCCCTCCCTTTTACAAAAGGGGAAAATGAGGCCCAGCCAGCTGAAGTGAGTTTTACTTTTATTTCTCATATTCCCAATTTCTTCTTTCTTTTTGTAAATTTAAAGAATGATCTCTGCAATGCAGGCGGATAGTTTGCCAGTGGATTCTCTGTGGGCTGTGTGGCCTTATTTTCTTTTTATCAGTCAGTTGCCTAGATCTTTAGTATCATCCCATGTTTTCCTTTCAAGATTTCATTAAGAAATTAAACTTAAAAAATGCTTATTTGTTTTATTATATGTATTCTCATAGTAAAAAATTAAAAATATACAGAAATGTAAAACAAAATGAAATTTGAGGTAGTTTCTCATTCCAGAAAGAAAAGTTTGGGATATAACTTCCCAGATATTTTACTGTGATATGAATGAATACACCCCAAACTGAAGCCTGAGGCAAAAGGAAAAAATCAATGATACTGATCTTGTCTTTGCTTAAAATTTTGATATTTTCTTCATGGATTTTTTGGCATTACTTTGATTTTTAAAGCATTACATTGAAATATTATTTATCTTGATACCGGACTTTTTGGCATCCCTTAAATTTTGCACCTGAGGTGAATTCTGCTGTTCTCCTGTCTCATTTGTCTCACCCTAGCCCTGGCCCTGGAATACACACGTTTTTATTAAAAAGGTTTTTCATTTTCTTTTTTTTTTTTGGCTTATTTTACAAAATAAAAAAAAAATCATACTATAGTACAATGAGTTTGCACATCTACAGCATTTACTATATAACTCTGTAGAATCTTTGTGCCTTACAGGGGTTAATCCTCACAATAGCTCAATGGGGGAGGATACCGTTTATATCATTTCCCTTTTGCAGACAGAAAAACTGAGGCATGGAGAGTTCAAGTGCTCAAGGCCACCCAACCCATAAGTGGCTGAGCTGGGATTTGGACTCAAGCAGTGGGACTCCTAGGGTGTTTGTTCTAACCTACCATGTACTTCTCCCTCTGTCTCTCTCTTTGCACACACTGTCCTGTCACCTATGTTGTTTTCCTTACTGTATCATAGGCATCTTTCAATTTCTCTATGGAAGACTCTACTCCATCTTTGGATTCCCAATATAAATGGAAATAGCAAGAAAAAACAAAACAAAAATCCAAACCTCTCTCAACAGCACCTTGATAACCCCTCCCCCTTAGCCAGCAGCATTCCAACCCCCCACCCCGCCCCCAATCCCTTTCTGCCCTTTGACTATCAAGACCATTTCTCTCAAATGGACTTTTGACCATTGTGGCTGTGGCTTCCTGTCTTTTGTGCCAGTGCTCTTATTCTGAAGATAATTTACTGGTGCCAGCAATCTGGCTGCTGTGTATTCAGAGCAAGCCACCTCTTCACGAGCTCAGGGGAAACATTTGGAGCACAGATTGCAAAGCACCTGAATTTGAAATGTTTATTTCTTGGCTGGCTTTTATTTTCTTCCAACTATCAAAGGAACTCTGGCTGAAGCTGACGCATTAATCACTTGTCTAATTTCATTTCTTAAAACCCAGTTATTTTTAAATAAGTAACATGATTTACTGCCCTTTTTGATTTAGAATCCTGTTCAAAATGCAGAGTGGTGTCTGCCTCTTTGTTAGCATAGTCTTGAGGTGCTTTTTCATTTGCTTTTTCATAATAATTAAGCGCTTATGGTTCTTTCATCTAAAATGCATGTTCATTATTGATACGGTTCATGCACTCCAGACCATTTAGTTTAGGTATTGGTTATTTCTAGTAAAATGCAATATGGTTGGTATCCCTAGATAAATAGGGTAAGAGGAATACCCTCACCTGTTCTGATTATTTTGCAATATACTCCCTTTCCACTTGTGGATAGTTAGCAAATTCTGCAAATGAGGTCACCAGTTCAATTCCTAGACGGCTCAGTTCCATGGTCAGCGTTTGCACTCTGACTTTGCGATATGGAACACTGATCACAAAGCATGTGTGTGTGTGTGTGTGTGTGTGCGTGTGTGTCCGTGTCCCTTCTAATCTTTCATCACTTCTTATGGTCTCAGTAAGTAGCGGGCAAAGCAGTGTCCGGTCCTTCACGCCAGGGGCTGAGAACAGAACCTGATAGGTTTGTGTGTATCACCGCGGGAGGGTGCTTGGGATGGAGGTAGTGGGTAAGTTATGGGCTAAAGTATCCCCATACCCCACCCCCAGATTCACCCGTTGAATTCCTAACCCCCAGTATCTCAGAATGTGACTGTATGTGGATGTAGTGTCTTTAAAGAGGTAATTAAATTAAAATGAGGAGACTATGACTGGTGTCCTTATAAGAAGAGATCAGGACACAGTCACGCTCAGAGGGAAGTGAAGACACGGGGAGAAGAGAGTTCATCTACAAGACAAGCAGAGGGGCCTCAGAAGACACCAACCCTGTCAACATCTTGACCTCAGATTTCCAGCCTCCAGAATGGTGAGAAAATACGCTTCTGTTGTTTAAGCCACTCAGTCTGTGGGACTTTGTTATGGCAGCGCCAGGAATCTAATTCAGGTGGAAAGTGGGTAAAACCGGGTGGACTTTTGAAATGAATTACATACGTTTTTGGTAAGCCAGTCCAGTGAAAGATCTCATGAATTTCACTTCCCTGTAATTTACCTACCTGTAAATAGATTTCCTGTCCTTGGATTGTTGCGATTCCCCATGTTATAATAAAGTAGGCTTTTGTAGCCTAAATGGACTACGTGTACTGAGTGGTTGGAAAATCCAGTGAATCAGCTCCGAGGAATGGGCTGTGGAGCAGAGCTCTCCTACGGCTGCTGCTGGAAGAGAGGGCACCCCTCCCATATGGGTGGATGGGGAGGAGAACCATGGTTCCCACGTGAGAAGCACTGTGGTCTCCTTTCGCTTTTACTACAAACTTGCATAACATATTATATTATCTTTCATTTCTAAATGAGAAAACCGAGGGCATGGCAATGATAAGAACTTAAGACTGAAGTAGTTCTGCCTGTATGCAAACTCCACATTGCTTTTTTATTACACCATGATGCCTCTAATTTTTTTTTTAAATATTATTGCTTTGGTCCCTATGATGCTAATTTTATGTGTCCCCTTGACTAGGATACAGTGCCTAGTTGTTTAGTCAAACGCCAGTCTTGTAGTTGCTGTGAAGGTATTTGTTAGATATGATTAATATTTATGATCAATAGACTTTGAGTAAAACAGATTACCCTCTCTTTAGTCAATGGGCCTCATTCAATCAGCTGAAGGCCTTAGAGCAAAGACTGAAGTTTCCTTGAGAAGGATAAATTCTGACTCAAGACTGCAGCATGGTAAGCTGCTTGAGTTTCCAGCCTGCTCACTTGCTTTGTGGATTTCGCACTCAAGACTGCAACATCAACTCTTACCTGAATTTCTAGCTTGCCGGTCTGCCCTACAGATTTGGGACTTGCCAGGCCCTGCAATTGTGTGAGCCAATTCTTAAAATCTCTCTCTTTCTCTCTGTCCTATTGGTTTTGTTTCTAGGGAGAACCTGACTAATACAATCTTTAATAAATTGAGTCTTCAGCTTGGAAGGTAGGAAGTTTCACTATTGCATTAGAGTAAGTTATGTGCTGTAACAAACAATCCCCAAATCTCAGTGGGTTGGACACAATTAAAATTTTATTTCCCATGTATCATGATCCAATAAAATATTGGCAGGTTGGCCTTCTCCATGGTGATTAGGGAACTAGGCTTCTACCCAGTGGCTCTGCCGTCTTTCAGGGGTTTTGTGGTTCTCCCGGGATCCTCTGCATCTGGCTGGGAGGGGAGGCAGTGGGGGTGGAGGTTCTCACCAGGGTTGTTAGAGGCCAGGCCTGCAGGTGGCACACACTTTCTCCCATATTTCACTGCCCAGAGCTCTGCCATGTGGCCTCTCCTGGCTGCCAGGACACTATGACATGTATTCTTCCTGAGAGAGCCCAGAAAGGAGAGGAGAAATGCATTTATTGGAGAGCAGTGGGCTTTCTTTGTCACACCCAACAACTGCCAACGTGGCTGCAGACATGATCAAGATAGAAAAAAACATCAACAGAATAAATGGATGTTGTTTTTGTTTTCCTCAGCATTTACCTTTATTTTCCTACACATTTATATGTTCATTCCTTAATTGATTGTTTTTAAGGGTTATCTATTGATATCCCCCTATAGAAAAGAGAAAAGTTTTAGTGTCCAACCAGCCTTGGATGTTGTTTTTGAATGGGAACACAGGATGTTTCTACATGTGTATTATTTTTAAAGTTAATTCATGGATTTATAATTTTAATACATAGGTACATAATTCTGGTCAAAATAACCATAGGATTCTTGCCCTGGAAATTACCAAAAATCTTCCCCAAAATTTATTTGGAAAGATAATGGAGTATATAACCGAAGAAAGCTTTGAGCGAGAAGAGCAGTTAAGGTGGAAATCTGTTTCCACCACGTATTAGACAAGGATATACAATAACACATTGCATCTGAGATACCATTTAATACGAGGTGGTAATGACCAGTGCTCGTGACCTAGAAAAATGAATAGGCTCATACTCTGCTGGTGGCATTGTGATTTGGTACAATCTTTCAAAAAGCAGTGTGAGGAGGTCTGTATATATTATATAAGTTTATCAGGAGCCATAAAAATGTTTCTACTCTTTGACCCAGTAACATTGACTCTAGGACTTTATTCCAAAGAAAAATTCAGCTTAAAAAAAAGCTATATGTAAAGATGTATTAGTTGCATTATTAGTCTTAATGGGGAAAAATTGGTGTCGAATTTACAAATACCTAGTAATTATCTCTAATGAGAGTCCTCCTCTTTTTGTAAATACCAACGTCTCACCAGCCACTGGTAGAATAAGAACTGAAGAATCGAATTTGGCTTTAAATTGACAAGAAAAAGCTGAGGCGGAGCATGGCTGCACTTGCATATCTGCTCACCACTGTGGAATCATACTGTCTTTGTAGATCTAAACAGAAATTTCTTTTTCTCTCCCTGGTCTGGAAAGCACACTATGGTCATTATTAAGACAATTTTCCTAACTCTAAAAAGCCTCAATCCTGCTTGCCTTTGGAGATTCTCTTGGGGGAACAGAAAAGAAAAAAAAAGATTAAAGTAAAGCCCAGCCTTACTAATGTTTGCCCCTGGCAAACAGATGCCCTGGGAAGGAAACCAGGTGAGGATTGGACAGAACAGGGCTGTGATTTGTGCATGTGCAGAAGACTCCGACAGGGAGAAGACAGTCTGGCTGCTTCTTGTAAGTCACGGACATCTTTGTGGATTAACCCTTTGTCCCAAGATGTGTGAGGTGGGATGCTAGGGCCCCTTTGCTGGGAGCATAAAGAGGCTCTGGGCCCCATTCCCTCCTCCTTCTCACTTCTTGAAGGACCAGAAGCTAGTGTACAGAAAGCAGTGGGGGAGGATTCTGTGAGCATCTGGACACTCTCTGCCTGTAGGATGTCTGTGGCGGTGGATCCACTGGGAGGTGCTAGTTGAGCAAAAGGGCAGAGGGTAGGGAGGGCAGCCCACCTGAGGTCCTGGTCCTGCTGACGAAAGCACATCTCCCCTGGAGGCGTCTGTCTTCTCTTCTGCCCTCTCCTGAGCTACCCCAGGGAGACAAGCCCCTCTTGACTCCCCAGGTTCTCTGAGGAGTCAACCCGGCGGCCTGACTATCTAATACACTTTTTAAAAAAGGTCTCTCTGTAGAAGACACAAGTGGGAACAGATTTACCAAGAGCAATGGCAATAGAGACAGAAATCATCACAGCAAACACAATAATTATAGGATTGCCAAAGACACAACAACAACTCTTTCCCAATGCCTCCCACTGTCCTGGCTAGACGCCCTGGTTCCTGGGCCCCGGGGCCTGGGGGCGTGACGACTGTGGTCCCTGCACTCAGTGATGGGCCTGCACCCGATGGTTGCACGGGCCCTGCCTGGCGTCCTGGGCCTGCACACCTCCCTCCCGGTGGTGGTAGGAGCTTTAAATAAACACAGCCGAGGGGAAGAGAGGGCAATAGCAGCCTGTGTTCTCACACCACACACAACAAGGCTCCTTGTGGCTACAGTACAGGGAGCTGCCCTTCCAGCTGCCCCAAACATTTTCCCTTCCAAGAAAGCACTTTACAAATGATACCTTGGACAACAGCAGCAGTTTTGAGTCGCCAGCCACATAGGGAGCTGGAGGTTTGGGAAAGTCCCTCAGTGCTGGTGGAGGCAGGCGG
Organism: Hippopotamus amphibius kiboko; assembly: GCF_030028045.1. Lineage (NCBI taxonomy): Eukaryota > Metazoa > Chordata > Mammalia > Artiodactyla > Hippopotamidae > Hippopotamus > Hippopotamus amphibius. The sequence continues at coordinate 152,477,479 of NC_080190.1, read as the reverse complement.
CAACTCGGAGGCCGGGACACAGCGTCCCTGTGGTCTCCGGGTATGATCCAGGTGCTAGCTTTCTCTCCTCTTCTCAGGAGAGGGCTGGCGCGGTGGTGGGTCCTGGCCAGCTGGCCAGCCCAGGATCTGTGTGAATGTCTTAGCTTTGCCAGGTTAGCTGGACAGTCTTTGTTCTCTCTCTTCCTCTTTCCCATTCCTCATCTCTTTCTCTCTCCTTCCATCTTATTTTCATTTACTATGCACCTAAATGCGGGACATTTAAGAGGCTGCAAAGAAGTAAAGGCATGCTTTCATCTCCCAAGGAGTGAGAGCCTGGCACTGGGGACTGTTACCTGGACTAGGAGAAAAAAGGGTCCTTGATTCTGGAACTTCTCTGTCACAGATTAGTGGTATGACCTTGGGCGGGTCACAGAACATTTTTTGATTTCCCCATCTGTCAAATAGGGGGTCATACAAGGTTATCCCATCCTTTCCTAAACTCTGAGTTTTTATGGTGTCAAGTAAGTAGTGTGTTCACTTGGTGGAGAAAGACGGGTTGCAGAGTTCTTAGAGAAGGCTTTATGGAAAAGATGGGACTTGAGTTAACTCCCAAATGATGTGTAGAGAATAAGAGCAGAGAGAAAACAACCTACAAATCCAAGAGACTAGAGGGGTTTGGGAGGAGGAAGTTATGAGAAAGTTCTGGGTTAGGATGTGTGCAGGAGGAATTGAAAGGAAGGGGCAGGTGAAGCAAATATTGTGAAAGATAGATCTTGGATGTGGGGAAATGAGAGAAAAAGTCACACCAAGTGGTGTATTGACTGTAAACCCAGACCCTCTCAGTCATGGTGGTATCATTGATGGAACTGGAGGACAATTAATGGAGTTGGTCTGATGGAGGAGATGCTGAATTGACTTTCAGATGCGTTGAATATGAGATGAGAACAGAACATCCATTGGAAATGTCCAGGGTGCCGTCAAAAGTGTATAACCAGCCCTCCAGAGGAAGTTCTCCAAATGAATGGCTTTCAAAGACTGGGGAGTTGCCTGGTTAGAAATTGATGCTGAGGTGATGAAACGGAATGAGAGCTTTGACAAAATGTGAGGAGAAGGAAGAACAGAGCATTGAGGGATGAGATTTGGGGACTGCCCATCATCATTCAAGGAGAAGCCAACAAAGGAGACAGAAGAAGAATCAGAGACAGGAGTAGAGAGAGAAGTTGGAGGAGGGAGACAATTTCCAGGCAGGTGGGGAATGTATCTAGTATCACCCCAAGATAAAGGAGACCCGAGAAAATGCTGTGGGATGGCAAACAGGTGCTCAGTGTTGCACTTTCCTAGTTTTATTATTATTATTATTATTTTCTTTTTTTAGAAATTAATTTTTATTAGAGTATAGTTGATTTACAATGTGTTAGTTTCAGGTGTACAGCAAAATGAATCAGTCATACATGTATCCACTCTTTTTTAGATTCTGTCTCCAAATAGGTCATTACAGAGTATTGAGTAGAGTCCTCTGTGCTGTTCAATAGGTTCTTAGTAGTTATCTATTTTATATATAGTAGTGTGTATATATCAATCTCGATCTCCCAATTTCCTGGTTTTATTATTAATTCTGTCTCTGTCTTTTATGGAAACGTCTGATGGGACATTTAGGGAAGTTTGGTGGAATTAGCTTCTCTAAGGGTCCTTTTGCTTGTTCATTTATTCTTAAGAGAGGACCTGGAGGAAATTGAGTTGGAGCGTGGAAAACCCTTATTTTAAAATATTATTGCTAGATTTATAGTCAGTTTAGTGCTAGTGACTCCTTCATTCCTTAAAGATTAATATCTAAGTTGAGATTGAAACATAATAAGTATTCTAATTTTGGGGGATAGGGCATGCCACAGGCCACTTTGGGTACCTGAATCAAGTATGACTCTTCTCCCCAGAAAAATACACAAACATTAGCATACAAATATAGGTGCAGGTTCCCAAAAGCCCTTATGAGGCCACATGCCCAAGTAAAGAACTTTTAAACATGACCCAGCTCCCTACATTACATAACCTCTCTGAGCCCATTTTCCTTATTTGACGAATAAGGGCAATCCCTTGTACAATGAAGATTAAGTGAACAAATACAAAGTGCTCCGAACAAAATGTAGCACACGATGAGCCCTCAGTAACTGTTATCCGTTATGGTTGCAGTTACATCATTAGATGAAATTTCCTCAACTGAATGACGGTTTTCTGGACGAAGCTCTTTTTTCTTAAAATTGTCGTTCACTCACGCACACATTCACGTGCTCATTTTCTTTGTCACCTTTTGTTAATTTGTTCTAGGATCTAGGGAATCAAAAAAAACTAAAGCTGTGACCCTCATCACCAAACCTCTCTCATCCTCGTGACTTGCAAACGGATACTTACTTTCCTCCAAATGGTTCAGCATCAGGGTTTCAAGTAAGAAAAGGGCTAAGAGGTAGGTCTGGAGCAAAAGACAGTGTTTCTGTTGGTAAGATTTTGGAAGAAGATGGGTGTATTATGTTACATGCATTGAGATCTTAATGTGTTTGGAATCCACTAATTTGGAATTGATGAGAGTGGAATTAAATCTTAGATTGAATAGTAGCAGCACCTTCTACTGTTCTAAAATGAAATTTATTAAACAAAGTAATCATACAAAGAACCAAGGAGACTGCTCCTTAGATGCACTGTTGATAAAACTCTGGTTTAACTTCTATTGCAGCATCTTGGAGCTTATAGTCATTTGCTTACATTAGACTGTGAGCTCCTGGAGGACAGGGAGTCGATCTCATTCAGTTTTGTGCCTGTTACTGACTAAATGTCGGTGTGATTGTATTTTAAGGGGGAAGGAACTTTCCCACTCACTCTTCAAGTCATTGCAACAGAACACATTTACATCTAATCATTAAACCAGAATTGCTGATGATTATCTGTTCATTAAGGTGTCTACCTGGCAAACACCTTGTTAATCTATGGTTTGTATTGTTCTAGAAAGTATTAAGATAACTTTGAAAATATTGAATAACTCAGAAGTTTCACTAACTCTAAATGACCTTACCTATTAGATTAAATTAGTGTCATGTTCCTACATACTCGTTTAGAAAAGCTTTTCTTTTGGAAGGAAAATGGAAGAAAAGCCTAAGAATTGACTTATCTTTGGTGTGTTTGGGGTTCATAAAGGGCTTCCTTAAACATTTTTTTAATTAAAATTCCTTTGAAATAGTTTTATGTACCACTTGAGTCCCATTATGTATTTTTTACATTAGGGCTGAACAAGCTTCTGAATATAAAATCAAACTGGGATTTGCTCCTGAACAATATGAAGGGAAAAACAGATGTTTTTTTCACGATTGTATCTGGGTTTATTAGGAAAATGTACTTTGAGTTAAAACATTTTTCATAAGAACTAAAGACAAGGTGCCCAATTTTACTGAATAAGGTAGAATGTGAGACAAAACCCACACTTCTTGGTCTGGCTCCTGGGTCTGGATCCCGTGTCCAAGTTCAACTTACTTTTCTAATCTATCTTTCCATGTTTCCCTAATCATATCCTCTGATCCACCCAGACACGTCTGTTTGCATTTCCCCAAACTCATGTGCTTTCCAGCCTGTTCCCCCTACCCCTCACAGCTCACTGAATTCCTCCCCCAACCCCAGGATTTGACATTCAGATGAAATTCTGCCATCCTTTGAGAAATTGTCTCATTCCCCCACCCACGCTTCGTTTTTTTTTTTTTTTTTTTTTTGGGGGGGGGTACACCAGGTTCAATCATCTGTTTTTATACACATATCCCCATTTTCCCTCCCTTCCTTGACTCCCCCCCCTCGAGTCCCCCCCACCCTCCCTGCCCCAGTCACGCTTCGTTTTAAATTAATGGTTATTGAATGATTACTCCAGGCCAGTCGCTGTGCTAAGCACTTTACAGGTATTATCACAACAACCCTGTGAGGTAGATAATGTAATTAGCCCCATTTTACAGGCAGAGAAACAGGTTTTGAATGGCAAATTAATTTTCTCAAGATCATATAGCTAGGAAATGACAGCCAGGATGTCAACCCATTTCTATCTGATAATTTTGCGTAAGAGCATGGCACAAGGGTAGGGAGCAAGGTAAAAATGAAAAAACAGATCCTAACATCAATCCTTCTGGACCTGGGATGGGTTAGCTTATAGTCTAATTACAGACCACCCCTCCGTCTCATAGCTTAATGGAATGTGTTCTGTTTCTCATGCGACATGCGCAGTGCTGGCCAGCAGGGGGCTCTGTCATCACTCAGGGCTTCTAATGAGAGAGCTCCACCTTGATAAGGACTTCTTGCGAGATCACTGCAAAAGGGGAAGACAGAGAGGTGAATCTGGCACCAGCACTGAAAGTGTTCACTGGGAAGTGACTTATGACACTTCTGCCGACATTTCACTGGACGAAGCAAGTCATATGGCCAAGCCCTATGTCAGTGGGGTGGAAAGTGTCATTGCACCATCTTTCTGGAAGGAGAACCAGAAATAGTTGCTGCACAGCATCCAAACGACCCTGGTGCCTGGATAGGCTTCATCAGAGTGCAGGTCCTGGTTCAGCACTGGGATGGTGACAGCACAGCATTGTGGAGTTTGCAGACATGATGGAGTGATACAAGTGGAGCTACCGCATTCTCTTCCCTTCAGGAATCATTCATTCCAGTGCCGAAAGACAGATGATTCACTGAAAAGATGCCCAGAGAAAACACCATCATTTAAAAATACTATCATAAAAAAAATTTCCTACTCATCTGATTATGCAAACAAAGAGCAATTATGTGGTTGTGTGTTATCAGGGGAAACAAACTCCCCTTGAGTTTCTGTCCAAGCTTGATAGATACAAGCTTTTGGGCCATTTTCATCTCCAAAAATGTCCATGTGCAAGATCTCTTATTCACAATCCACAGTTCATAATATTTTATCAAGCTCCAACATTAAAACCAATTTACCTGTTTCCCCTTAAGTATCATTTTGTGTTTTTTTTTTTTTCCCTCTCTTCAGAGTTTGAGTTAAGAACCCTCTTCAGGTAGATAAGAAAGCTTTCATTTTCCAATTTGATTAATAAGTGCTTTTTCAATTTTGTGTCTTGAGAATTGGAAATGAAGTTATTTTAGACAGTTTCTGATGCTTCCTGGCTTGGTCATGAAAGTAAGAAGTAAATGGATTTGAATCCATTCTCTTCCCTTCCCTTGTCTTCTCCCTCTCCTCCTTTTCTCCCCTCATCTCCTTCTGTCTCCTTGCCTCACACACCTCTCCTCTCCTTCCCCCTCTCCACTCCCCTCTCCCTATCTCCTGTACAATCTCCATTTTGCCAGCTCCAAATGCACCTTCTATTGACCAACTCTTCTTCCTAAGGTCAGTGCCTCACATCACTTCCTTGTTCCTTCATGCCAGTTTGTGTCCCTGGAACAAACTTCTATTCTGTCAAGTACTTTCTCTTCAGATCTGTAATGGAAACGTATTTCTGTGATTATTTGCAGGGTTATTTGTTCAATGTCTGTTCTCGCAATAAAACCGCCAGCTCCAGGAACGCAGGCGCCAGGATCTCGTGTTCGTTTCTGTGACTAGAGATCCAACCACAACACCTGAGCCGTGACAGGTGCTCAGGAATGGTTTGGATACCTATTAAGTCAGCAGTGCTCTTACTTTCCCCTCAACCTTAAGGTTGGGTAACTTGGTGGTTGTTTTGGAGGGGAGTTGAGACCTGCAGGCTAACTCAGATGGGAATGAAGAGACAGCAGAGAATCCCTGTAAAATGAGAACAGCAGCAACAAAAGTACCTGCTCAGCACCATCCTGCGCCACGTGATGCTGTTTTGTGGATGGCGGTCAAGTGACATTTTACACCAATATCAGCTTATGGCTTCAAAACTCTGAGATTTAAAAGCGGTATTGATGGAGTGGTACATGGGAGGAAAAGAGGGAGAAAACCCCATTTTTTCCACCAGTTACGTAAGGTCCTTTTCTGCCTGCCAGCACGTCTGATATGATAGTCTGAAAGCACCATTTTCTTGGTAAAACAAACACAGACTTCTCTTTAAAAACACCTTTTGATACTTTATGAGCAGGGCTGGTGTATGTAACCGATCAAGACCAACATATGGCTTATTATGACATTTAACTGATTAAAATAGTCTAGACATAAACTTGAGATTTCAGAAATGTTTAAGTAAGAAATACATTTTAATGTACAGTAGATGTGTACTTAGTCCGAGGCCACCTGTATCCCTACAGGAATTACAGAGCAGGAAGTACTTTTGACTCAAGAAGTGTGTCTGAAAATTAAGGTTGTAAATTAACAACAGCTTGTCTATTAGATTATTTCAGCCATAAAGGACTCAGTATGTTTCAAAATGCTCGTGATTTTCAATACATTTCTGTGGTTCGATTTAATAAAGAGTGATGCTGGGAATGGCTTTGGCCTGAAGGTCTGCAAAAGCTCATTTTTAGAAAATCCCAGAGAATAAATAGTAGCTGGTAGTTAGGCTGTGGTAAAACACACCTGTGGCTAATGGAAAAGGAAACGTTTGAGCCGCCCCTTGGCAGTGGCCTCGGAGCCTGCACCGGGGGGAGGGGTGGGGAGGGTGTGCTGTGGCTTCGTGGTCAGTGCTCGGCCTTGGTCCCAGTGCCAGGAGTGCCAGGGATCTCCTCCTGCCTCGTGTGCCTTGGGGACAGCAGCCATGCTCTCTGGTGCTGTTTTCCTGGCCTCTAACTTGTGAATAAGGGGTCTAATTAACACACAGCCTGGCTGTGAGGATTAATTGGCTGATATTTGGGGCCAAGCACTTTGGAGTATCTTATGAGGAGTTGTAGGGCAATCCTGAGGCTTGGTGTAGGTTGTGATTTTTGATTCGTTTTTCTATCAGTGTTGACCTCTTCTGGGTGTGTAGGAGGTGAGTGAGGTCAGGGAAAGATGTGGGGGTGGGGTGGTCAGGGGATGGTGCTTCTCTGGCTTTTAGAGAGAGAGAGGGAGAATTTGAAGAAGAAAAAAAGAGGAGAAAGAAGAGGAGGAGGAAGAGGAGGAGAAGGGAGAGAGAGAGAGGAGAAGAGAAAAGAAGTAAAGAGAAGAGAGAGTAAATACTTCTGAGGTCTCTGAGGGCCCAATTCCCAGGTCTCTTTGGGAAATACTGGAATTGACTGGGACTGGACCAGCGTAGAAGAGAACGTGGTATTTTTGCCTTTCTCCTGCAGCCAAACTATTGAGCTGGCAGGAAGACATGGAGCTCATGGTGACCTGAAGCCCATTCCCTGTACTTGTTTGCCAAAGTATTCATTCTGTCCGTGCATGTGAATTCTGCTAACCTTTTCCTTTCTGGAGTGTTCTGTGGCCAGGAGAGCAGCATGGTGGCCAGGAGAATGAGGTCCTTCTCCTGGTTTGTGAGTTACTGTGTGACTCTCAGTGGTACTCTGTGCTCCTCACTGGTTTCCTCCTTTGAGAAATGAGGAGGAGTGTATGAGCTGGGGAGGTGTAGCAGTTAGCTTTCGCTGCATGACAAACCACCCTGAAACTCTGTGGCTTCAAACAGCAAATATTTATTTAACTCACAGTTCTGTGGGTTGGCATTTGGGCTTGGACTCCTCTGGGTGGTTTTGCGGGTTGGGTCTGGGCTTTGCTGACCTCAGCTGGGCTTGCTCATGTGTCTGCGGTCAGCTGGGGGGGCAGCTGGGGTCGGCTATCTTACTACGGCCACGTCTGGATTATGGGATGACTGGAGCCTTTCTTCCCGAGCTTGCTCATCCTCCAGCAGGCTAGCCCAAGCTGATTCATGTGGTGGTCAAAGGTACTAAAAAAAAAAAAAAAAAAAAAAAGTGGAAACTGCAAGGTCTCTGGAGGCCTAGGCTCAGAACTGGCACGATCAAGTCTCATACCAGCCCAGGCTGGAGGGTGGGGAAATAGACTACGCTTCTCAATGGCCACAGCTGCAGAGAACTGTGGCCAGTATTTTCTCCAAGCTACCATGTCAAGACAATGAATAGAAATTAGGATGAATAGGAGAACAGCACCTATTTTTTTGAGTTTGGCTTTAAGAATTTGAGGTTGCAAGTCTTGGCTGGTGCTTTGAATTCATTATGTGATTTTAAATAAGTTTTTCAACATTTTTGTTTTGATTTTCACCACTGTACTAGCTTCTTTTGCTTGTACATCACTAAGAAAGTAATGTTCAAGTGGTTAATGAAGATTTTATAGAGAGATTTGCAAAACCACCAGGCCTGTTGAATAATGGACATTTAGTAAATAACTATAGCACATAAAGATTAATACATGTATTAATACATACTTAGGTCTTTTAAACATTTTTTGCAACACAAAATCTTACTTACTGTAGAAATGTAGAAAGAGGATATAAAGAGATGAAAATAGAAGTGATCTTTGGCTCCATCTCCAGTGGTAATAATGTATACTGGTTAATTTTTTGATGTAGTTCCTTTAAGACTTTTTTTCAGTGTACATATGGGTGTGTCCACTGCAAACCTGGGATCTTGCTGTGATACTGTTTTTATAATCCGCTCTTTTGCTTTGATAGATATAGATTTACTACCTCATATTTGATGACTGCACAGTATTCTAGTGCACGTATGTGCTGCAATTTACTGAACCTATCCCCCATTGCTGGACATTTAAATATTTTCTGGCTTTTAAACATTATTTTTTAAAACATCAGACAAACATTTTAGTGCTAAAGTCTTTGAAAACCTTTGTCGGGTATAAGAAATGTTTTTGGTCTCCGTCCCTTGCTCCTGGAACTGAGCCCCTGATATCCTCAGAATTTCCTGAGGGAGAGGAGCATCTTTCTTCATTCATAAGGCAGCCCTTTTGAACACACCTGACTTGATGCTAATGAGATGGGGACCTACATAGCTTCAGGATGGAGACGGTCACCAGAAAGACCAAGTAATTAGAAGACTGGAACTTTCAGCCCCCCTCACCGACCCCTGAAAAGGGAAAGAGCAGAGGCTGCTGATTAAGCTCTGTAAAACCTCTTGCACAGTGAGATTTGATGAACATCTGGATTAGTAAACAGCATCCACACGTCAGAAGGGTGTCACCCCCTAGTTTCACAGGGATAGAAACTCTCGTGCTTTGGACCCTTCCGGATCTCACCCTATGTACATGCTTCTCATCTGGCTGTTTATTGGTATGCTTCATAATATCCTTTGTCATAAAGTAGTAATCTAGTAAGCAAACAGTTGTTTTTTGTTTGTTTGTTTGTTTTGAGTTGTATGAGCCATTCTAGAAATCAGCTGAACCTGAGGAGGGGGTCAAAGGACTCTCTGATTTATGGGCAGTGGGTCAGAAGACAGGTAACAACCTGGACTTTTGATTGGCATCTGAAGTAGGGGGGATAGCCTTCTGGGACTGAGCCCTTAACCTGTGAGATCTGATGCTAACTCCAGGTAGAGAGTGCCGGAATTGAGTTAAATGTGTAGGACATCCGGTAGGTATATGCTGAGAACTGGAGAATTGCCTGGTGGTGTTGGAAAACACTCCACCATTCTTAAATATATCCTTAGGATATATTTCTAGTAGTGGTGTTGCTGTGTCAAAGGGTAGATGTATTTTTAAAACTTTTGATTCATTCTTAAAAAACTCAAGAAAATTCAACCATTTGTTCACACATGACTCATTGATAAGAATGCCTACGTTCTTTGGTCTGTGACGTTCAACACAGACGTGTAAATGGTTCTGAATCCTTCTGTGATGACTCTATATCTCATCAGAGTTTATACAACTCTCAAGATGAACAAAGTGCAGAGCTGGAGAAAATCCCAAAGGTCATTGAGTCTAACCCCATGGGCAAAGCTCAAATGCTCACACCTTCTCATTGCATTCACTATAAAGTATTGGGTTTAAGAAACACAACAGACATAACACTGAGGTGTATCTGACAAACATCAGCCTCACTTAGAGCTGTTGAGCGTGACTGAGTTTCTGCTCTTTCTAGGACGATGGAAGGGAGGAGAACAGACTTCCAAATGGCCCTGGTTTCCCAAAAGGAGCAAAACAACTTCTGTAGCCCAGTTACTCCTGTCTCTCAACCCAACAGGCTAAAATCATCAGCAGAATCTCTGCTCAGTGCTGGGGTTTTGAGAGAGACTACAAATGGAGAGCAAGAGCATTTTTCTATCAAAAGGAAAAATAATGAAAAATAAATTAAACACATCTGGAATAAGCATAAGAAATAGATTAATTCCACTAGAATTTTTTGGCCATTATTTGCAAATTTTAGAAGCTGGGACAACCAGCACTTCTTAATTGCCTTCAACGTTCAGAGTTCTAATCTGTGTCTTTTGGTTGGCATGCAGTTCAAGCTCGGAGAATGGAATTATAAAAACAAAATAAACATAGAACCGTCCGTCCATCAGTCCTACTTTTTCCTGGATCCTGCTTCTTCTTTCAAAGGGAGGATAGATTCCAAGCTGGTAGTAGTATGTGACCACGCTCCTATAAATACGTGAGATTGCCAATTTCCCAACAAGTCTAGTGACAGGCTCACACCTGGCATTTACTCCTTCCTTTTTTTTTTTAAAACATTTTATTTATTTATTATAAATCTATTTATTTATTTTTTTTATTTATTGGCTGCATTGGGTCTTCGTTGCTGCACACAGGCTTTCTCTAGTTGCGGTGAGCAGGGGCTTCTCTTGGTTGTGGAGCAGGGGCTCTAGGCATGTGGGCTTCAGTAGTTGCGGCTCACGAGCTTAGTTGCTCCGCGGCATGTGCAATCTTCCTGGACCAGGACTTGAACCCGTGTCTCCTGCATTGGCAGACGAATTCTTTTTTTTTTTTTTAAAGAACTTTTATTGAGATACAGTTAACAGACAATAAACAGCACATATTTAGAGTGTACAATTTGGTATCCCAATCTCCCAATTCATTCCCCCTCAACTCTCCCCGCTTTCCCCACTTGGTGTCCATGTGTTTGTTTTCTACACCTGTGTCTATTTCTGCCTTGCATTTCCTCTTTCATAGTTGTTAGCATTTGCCTTATGTATTGAGGTGCTCCTATATTGGGTGCATATGTATTTATAATTGTTATCTCCTCTTCTTGGATGGATCCCTTGATCTTTATGTAATGTCCTTTCTTGTCTCTTGTAACATTTTTTATTTTAAAGTCTATTTTATCTGATATGAGTATTGCTACTCCAGCTTTCTTTTGATTTTCATTTGCATGGAATATCTTTTTCCATCCCCTCACTTTCAGTCTGTATGTGTCCCTAGGTCTGAAGTGGGTCTCTTGTAGACAGCATATATATGGGTCTTGTTTTTGTATCCATTCAGACAGTCTGTGTCTTCTGGTTGGTGCATTTAGTCCATTTACATTCAAGGTAATTGTCGATATGTATGTTCCCAGTACCATTTTCTTAATTGTTTTGTTGTTGTTTTTTTAGGTCCTTTTCTTCTCTTATGTTTCCTGTTTAGAGAAGTTCCTTTAGCATTTGTTGTAGGGCTGGTTTGGTGGTGCTGAATTCTCTTAGCTGTGGCTTGTCTGTAAAGCTTTTGATTTCTCCATCGAATCTGAATGAGATCCTTGCTGGGTAGAATATTCTTGGTTGTAGGTTCTTCCCTCTCATCACTTGAAATATATCATGCCACTCCCTTCTGGCTTGCAGAGTTTCTGCTGAGAAGTCAGCTGTTAACCTTATGGGAGTGCCCTTGTATATTATTTGTCGTTTTTCCCTTGTTGCTTTTAATAACATTTCTCTGTCTTTAATTTTTGTCAACTTGACTACTATATGTCTTGGTGTGTTTCTCCTTGGGTTTATCCTGCCTGGGACTCTCTGCACTTCCTGGACTTGGGTAGCTATTTCCTTCCCCATGTTAGGGAAGTTTTCAACTATAATCTCCTCCAATATTTTCTCAGGTTCTTTCTCTCTCTCGTCTCCTTCTGGGACCCCTATAATGCGAATGTTGGTGCGTTTAACATTGTCCCAGAGGTCTCTTAGGCTGTCTTCAGTTATTTTCATTCTTTTTCTTTATTCTTTTCCGCATCAGTGATTATCAACATTCTGTCTTCCAGGTCACTTATTCTCCCTTCTGCCTCAGTTAATCTGCTATTGGTTCCTTCTAGTGTATTTTTCATTTCCATTATTGTGTTGCATATCTCTGTTTGTTTGCTCTTTAATTCTTCTAGGTCTTTGGTAAACTTTTCGATCTTTGCATCCAGTCTTTTTTCAAAGTCCTGGATCATCTTCACTATCATTATTCTGAATTCTTTTTCTGGAAGGGTGCCTATCTCCTCTTCATTTAGTTGTTTTTCTGGGGCTTTATCCTGTCCCTTCATCTGGTACAAAGTCCTCTGATTTTTCATTTTCTCTATCTTTCTGTGGCTGTGGTGTTCAGTTCCACAAGACGGAATGCTGCTGATACTGCTTGATTCTGCTGTCTGCCCTCTTGTGGAGGAAGCTCTCTAGGAGGCTCACGGGTGCTTCCTGATGGGAGGGACTGATGGTGGGTAGGGCTGGGTGGGTGGAGCTCAGTAAAGCTTTAATCTGCTTGTCTGCTAATGCGTGGGGCTGTGTTCACACCTTGTTGGTTGTTTGGCCTGAGGCCACCTAGTGCTGGAGCCCACAGGTTCTTTGGTGGGGCTAATGGCAGACTCTGGGAGGGCTCACACCAATAAGCACTTCCCAAAACCCCTGCTGCCAGTGCCCCTGTCTCCTCGGTGAGCCACAGCTGCTCCCCACCTCTGCAGGCAACCCTCCCACACCAGCAGGTAGGTCTGGTTCAGTCTCCTATGGGGTCACTGCTCCTTCCCCCTGGGTCCTGGTGGACACATTTTTTTGTGTGCCCTCCAAGAGTGGAGTCTCTGTTTCCCCCAGTCCTGTGGAGGTCCTGCAATCAAATCCCTCTGGCTTTCAGAGTCTGATTCTCTGGGGATTCCTCCTCCCATTGCTGGACTCCCAGGTTGGGAAGCCTGATGTGGGGCTCAGAACTCTCACTTTAGTGGGTGGACTTCTGCAGTATAACTGTTCTCCAGTTTGTGAGTCACCCACCCAGCATTTATGGGATTTGATTTTAATGCGATTGTGCCCCTCCTACCGTCTCATTGCAGCTTCTCCTTTGTCTCTGGATGTGGGGTGTCTTTTTTGGTGAGTTCCAGTGTCTTTCTGTCGATGATTGTTCAGTAGTTAGTTGTAATTCTGGTGCTCTTGCAAGAGGGAGTGAGTGCACGTCCTCCTACTCCGCCATCTTCATCCTTAATCCATTGCAGGTGAATTCTTAAGCACTGAGCTACCAGCGATGTCCTGCTCATTTCTTCTAATAATCAAAGCATTTTGACGGGGTCAGGCTTGTCAGCCCGACTCCTTCTTCTCTGACAATGAGTTCTCTTCTAAAAGGCTCTCATTCAATACAATTTCCTGATGGGTCGACCTCACCAGAAACACCAAAGTAGATTTGAGTCATGCTTGGTGAACACGGCTTTGCCTCAAGCTGAGGATTCTGGTGCACTGTTTTTGAAAAAATAACATTTACAAAATTCTCAGTGTTTTTGACCCCACTCCCATTTTCCTCAGAAATCCCCAACAACATTCACTTAGGGGTTCCCTTGTGTCCTCATGAAATTCACTGGGGAATGGAGACTTGAATCACTTATAATCGTGACCCGCTTTGTTAACAGTCTCTCCCATTTTTTTAAAAACAGCAAAGATGTAAGTACAAAGAATAACCACAGAGTTTTATGTTTCTTATTACCCGCTGACACTGTCTTTCCGATTTAGCAGTTTTGAACTTCCATGTTTCTCTATCTTACTTGAATGTGATGAGAAAACCCTTTTTGTTTTCCTAAACATTTGTTTCTAGGTGTAGTTCCTTCAGAGTATGTTCTATGGCAGTGTTATTATAAGATTATTAATCACAACAACAACGATAGTAACATAATGGTGGCATTTCAGTACTCTCAATATCCTGACGGCTTATTAACTTGGAGAAGTTCTGGATCTGCCAGAGTTGGCAGAAAATGTCTTCCGGGATTTCAAGGTAGACTTTGAAGACGTGGGAAATGAACTTAGAAATGCCGTGGTTAAAAATTTCTCAAGGTCAGGGCAATTTTATTTGTAACAAATGGCTGGAAAACTCTTGTTTTGAGGGGAATCTAGAGAATATATATGTGCTTTCAAAACCCAAGTCCTCGTTCAAACATCCTTTCTTCTGGATTGTGTTTCCTGACTCTTCATTTTGCATGTTTTCTCTCTGCTCTGACCCCTTAAGGCACTCTGTTTCATTTCTTCCATGGCAATAGTCCCTGTATTTTGTCTTAGGATTCTTTGAAGCAGGGGTCTTGGCTCAGCCATCTTCCCATCCCTAGCTCGTAACAGTGTCTGGACACAGTAGGAATCAATGCTGGTTGAATGAAGGCACAGAATGGAGAACGAAGGACTACTTGCAAGCACAACTTGCCCAGAGGCAAGCTCTCCAGAACATAAATAGGTGTGCATAGGAGACAAACACTAAAATAAAAGAAATGAAAAGGAGCTGAAGTCTTGAAAATCTCAAGTTTACACCTTCTCAGTTGTTTCTCAGTGAATTCAGTTTGATTTAATCTAATGTCATGTATTAAACATCATTAGTGGTCTTCGCTCTGTGGGGTGTCATGTCAGTCTCGGCCTGTGAGTGGTGATGCTATCAGCTAGGAATGCCCGAGGTGCTCGCCAGGGCCCATTACTACCTGTATTGAGCACTGCCCCCTGCCCTCCAAGGGACATTCCCCCCACGGGAGCCAACGCTGTGGCTGAACCAAACCTTGTGATTCTTATTATGACTGTAGGACGCATCTCAGCAACAACCATCAGGGAACTTTGAAGAAGAAAATGTGTTATTCTCAGGTGTTGGAGGGTACATGGCATGGCCAAGGGTCACACAGTGAGACTGTAGGTCCAAAGGGAGCTTGCAGATCTGGGGCTCTGCCTTTATTAACGTCTGAAGGTGGGGTGTCTAGGGTTTAGCAGGTTCACTCTTTATTGGTGAATTTAAAACACAAGAGTGGGAATTAGGGAGTGGGAAGGGAGAAGTGGATCATTCAGTGGTCAGTTATCTAGGTTACCAAGGGCTTTTAAAAAGGGAACTTCATGGTGGCGGTGCCCTGGGTCTTTATCCAGTTGGTTTGCTAGGAGATGTGTCATATGGCTGGCACTGTGTTTCTTTGAGGTGGATGTCTTTGAACTGGATCCCTTGGCGATCATAAAGCTTAATGTCAGGCCCTTACACTACAGAGGAATATCAGTAAAAATAAAATCCTGTATCCATCCTCAAAGTAGCCACGGTCCAGCAGAGTGGACAAGTGCGTAACAAATTATTACAGGACTTCATAATTAGCTCTAAGCAAGATGTTCAAGACTTAGAGGTAGTGCACAGAAAGGCCTGACCCTGTGATGGGGGAGTGGAGGGTCTGCAAATTTCCAAAGACTCATCTCTTTGGGTTGTCTGGAAGTTTTCCAGCTAGACAAGAAATATAGGTTGTGTGGTGTGTGGTAAGCTTGTTCCAGGCAGAGTTAACAGAATAAAGGCACAGAATCATAGAGCAGCATGAAATGTTTGGGGAAATAAAAATAGTTGTTGGAACATGGAGTACAGGTTGAAGAATATCAAAAGATGGAGCTTGGGAGGAAGGGAGAGGTTGAAACATGAAAGCCCTTTTCCTTCAGTAAGAAGTTTGGTCAGTAGTTTTCAAATTGTGCTTCCTTTAAAGCAGGAACTTAACTTCTGAGAGGACAGACTCTCTTTTCCTTACATTGTGCTATAAGAAATTATTTAAAAAGCAATTTGTCTTTCTTTTTCCAGGATAAAAGTTCCCTGAGAGTTGGAGCTTCACCTGTAGTGTGTACTGTCATGTGATTTTTCATCCAGTTTACTGGTCTTGTGGATGCAGAATAATCTTTGACTTTCTTTGCGAGAGAACCAAACTTTGTATAAATTCCATAGACAAAAGTGGTGATTCAGACAAAAGGCAAATTTGATGTTAAAAT
The DNA here is from genome assembly GCF_030028045.1 of Hippopotamus amphibius kiboko. Taxonomy (NCBI): domain Eukaryota; kingdom Metazoa; phylum Chordata; class Mammalia; order Artiodactyla; family Hippopotamidae; genus Hippopotamus; species Hippopotamus amphibius. The sequence goes on along the minus strand of NC_080190.1, from coordinate 152,461,516 downwards.
AGAGTGTACGCTATTGGTGGGAACGTAAATTGATGCAGCCACTGTGGAAAGCAGTATGGGGGTTCCTCAAAAAATTTAAAATAGAATCAACATATGATCTAGCAATCCCACTCCTGGGTATGTATCCAAAAAAATTAAAATGAGGATCTCAAAGAGACATCTGTACTCATGTTCATTGCAGCATTTTTCATAATTGCTAAGATGTGGAAACAACTAAATGTCCATCGAGAGATAAAGAAAACGTTGTGAATTCGTACAGTAGGATATTAGTGAACCTTAAAAAAAAGAAGGAAATCTTGTTGTATGCAACGACGTGGTTGATTACCCTGCTGGACATTATACTAAGTGAAACAAGCTGGGCACGGAAGGAAAAGTTCTGCATGATCCCACTTACATGAAATACCTAAAATATTCAAGAAAGAGTAGATTTGTGGTTACCAGGAGTTGAGCAGAGAGGGAAATGAGGTATGTGTCTTCAGTGGGTATGTGTCAGTTACACAAGATGAGTAAGTTCTGGAGATCTGTTGTACAACTTTGTGCCTATGGTTAGCAATACTGTACTGTATGCTGAAAAATTTGTTAAGAGAGCAGAGCTCAATTAAGTATTATTACTACAAAAAGGAAAGAAAGAAAGGACGGAAGGAAGGAAGGAGGGAGGGAGAGAGGAAGATGGGCTCTACAACCAGGCAGAACCAGTTGAAATCCTGCCTGTGTCAAATATTAGATATCCAACCTAGGGCAGGTTATTTATTCTGAGTCTCAGTTTCCTTGTTTGAGAAAAGGGAATAAGACTATCTGGGGGTGATAATATCTGTTTTCCAGGCTTTGATGTGAGGATGAAACAGAAAAACACGTTTGTACACATTTAGTGCTATCATGCTAAAATGCTAGTCTTCTATGAAAATGCTTTGTTTAGTTCTAGGGGTGGTAGTAATTGCCAACCTTCTAAAGCATTTTTTAACAGTACTTGGCTGCTAAGAAGTTACTAATTCTTATAAGTCTCTCCATTTTTTTAAAGTAATTTTAAACCAAATAGATAATTTAAGTTTGTTACTGTATTAGGTGTCCTGGAGAGAAAAGTAGAAAATAACCTAAATGATAAGAAGTAGAGACTGGCAGAGAAGACTTTATTGGCTGTTCCATCCACCCACACATCCACCCATCTAACCATCCACCCACCCATCCATCCATCCATCCATCCATCCATCCATCCATCCATCCACCCATCCATCTTCATTCATATCAATCTATCCAGTAGGGACACACACACACACACACACACACTCTTTTTCTCTGTTTGCTTTACTGTAAGTTTCTTCTTTGTGTTAGATGAGATTTTGAAAGGTTGAGAAAAAAACTTTTGGGAAGAGAAATAGCTGGAGAGCTTTGAAGGGGCACAGAGCTGATTCTGTGCAATGAAGGAGGAAGGCTTTTCTGACAGTAGCTATAATGAAGCTTGTCCTGACTCCTCACTCTCTGGTTTTGAAACTCTGGGCAAATTGCTTAAACTTGCTAAAACCTCAGTTTCCTCACAAATCTGAATCTGGGTAATAAACCTATCTGGAGTGCTATGGAGAGGATGAACTGAGTTAATGTCCCTAACAGAGAGCTTGCCACAAAGTAGGCACTCAAATTGTATATATGTATGTCCAAATCTATGTCTGTCTGTCTATCTATCTTTCTATCTAATCTATCTGAGCTATCTATTCATCTATCAATCTATAAATGAGATTTGAATTAAAAATTTGTTTAGCCACTTTAGACAATTATTTATCATCAAAAAAAAAAATCCTAAATGTTATCATGAGCTTGGTGGCAGAACTTGCTGTTAAGATGGTCATTGAATTTACCCAGAATATGCTTATATTAATTTTACATAATTCTTGAAAGGGAAGCAAATAAAAGTAAACATCTTTTCGTAGTTCTCAAAGGCCCCTAAAAATACATTCTATGGCCTATGAGGAGCCAGTGATTTGCACTTGAAAACACTGAACTAAATTATTTTAAATTCCTCTTTCAGTACTAAGATTCAACCTTTTTTCCTGAGGCGGTGGTGAAATTAAAAAACAAAAAGAACAAAGTTAATAAGAAAAGAGTGTTCTGAGTAATATGTGTTCACTGCCATGTTTGTTATCTCGTTTAACTCTTTTGACAATCCTCTGAGAGAGGTATTATTATTTTTGTATCTTAAAAATGGTGTAATTGGGGTTTACATTGATAAAATAACTTGCCTTCAGTGAAAGCAAAAGAACTTGTATTTTAACCTAGGTATGCGATTGATGTGTTTTACAATTTTACTGTTGCATTTGAGAAAGAAAATTACTTTGTAATCATTCACTCATGCATTCAAGAAGCAAGCATTTATTGAGAAGCCACCATGTACAAAGCACTGAGACATCTCTAAGGGATACACTGGCTCTATATTCTACCTTCCAGAAGGTAAAGTGAATGGAGACCTTTAGAACTGTGTGATGTGGTATCCCTACACAGATGCATTTTGCCTTTATGAAATAAAAAGAAGGGATTTATTTTATTTTATTTTTAAAAAAGCTTTTATTTTATATTGGAGTATAGCTGATTTACAGTGTTGTGTTAGTTTCAAGTGTGCAGCAAAGTGATTCAGTTATACATATACATATATCTATTCTTTTTTTCAAATTCTTTTCCCATTTAGGTTATAACAGAGTACTGAGTAGAGTTCCTTGTGCTCTACAGTACTTCCTTGTTGGGTATCTATTTTAAACACAGTAGTACTTAAATACAGTATCTATTTAAAATACAGTGTATAAGAAGAGATTGATTTATCATGAAGGATGAGAGATGAAGAATCTGTGAAAGCAGGTAAGAACATATTTTACTCGGTTCTGCCAAATCTTATCTATAACAGTACTATCTCCACAATGCCATTCTGTAATGTTGAAGATCTCCATCCTCTTGGCACCATTTTGTCCTTACATAACAGCACTTCATTGTTTTGGGGAACAGCTCCCACCTCCCCAACCCTAGCATGTCTGGATGTGATGAAAGCTGACATGTTCTCATTGGACTCCACGTACCTGGCCACAGAAATTGTTCTAGAGAAGACGGCTGGCCCAGACACAGTATCTCAGGCTCACTTCCTGCCACAGGGCGTAGCCGAAGGATGGAGAGATGATCCAAGCCCAACCAGAGTCATCCTCTGGGATTTTGCAGCTTGAAACTAAGAGAATAAGGGCCCTTTTCTCTCTCATGACAAAACAGGAAGACGTGAGCCAGGAGCTGCTTGTTGGTGGCCCTGGTTCCTGCCTCCTGAGAACCCCAGACGGAAGGAACAAAGCCGATGGCACAGAGAAGCGGAAACCAGAAGTGAAGAAAATCCTGACCGGCTGAGGCCCAGAGGCCCCCCGAGTTGCTTCTGTCCCTGCCTTCCCAAGCTTCCCATCGGCGGGCTTCTCGGCATCATTCCTACGAATCCCTTCTTCTGCAAAAGCTGGTCTGAGTTTGAGTTTTGCTACTTGCCATCTGGACGGGTGTGTGTCACACTTGGAAAGGGGGAGCCGCAGAGCTAGGGTGTTTTGTAAGCCACGTCACCCTCCACGTGCAGGTCTGAATCAGGGAGGGCAACACAAGGGGTGGAAAAGAAGCCTTGAATCCAGCCGTCCTCTCCTCAGGTACCTGATAGGAGCCGCAGATGGGTTGCGGGAACTCTGTCCGTGATCTTCTAGAATCTTGGGCAATAGATTAGGGAACACTGACGACTCAAGAAGAAAAAATAAAGGAGCAGAGCAGTCCAGTCACCTCTGTTCCCTTCATTTCCGTTTCCTCTGACATCAACCTCTGTCTTGTAATAATAGATCAGTTGACACATTTAGTGCTTCCACACGTCAGGCACTGTTCCAGCAAGGCCAGTATTATATTTAACCTCACTTTACAGATGAGGAAACTGAGACATAGAGATTAAGCAAGTTGTCCACAGCAGGGTCAAGTTTAATCCCAGGTGGCCTGGCTCTAAAGTTTCTGCTAATAACCTCGTTTAGCAAGCCTGGCCTTCTAGGTCATTTCTATTCTCTCCACTACCTCCACTTATTGCCAATATAGTTAGTATGTGGCTGTTGCCACCACATACTTTCCTTTATCTTGTTATTTATCCCATATCCTCAACCTGACACCATGAAGCCAGTGGCCATGCCTTCTGTCTTTTAGTCACCCAAGGCTCCAGAATGAATGCCCAGTGTAAAGGCAGTACATGATGACAATATCATATTCCATGCTTTTAAAAATCAGACAGCTCTGTTAGCAACTTTCATATATAATACACAGCAGTGTTAGTTATCTTTGTCATGTTGTCCATTATATCCCTAGTACTCATTTATTTTATAACTGGAAGTTTGTACCTTTTGACCTCCTTCATCCAATGCCCCCTTCCTGCTGCCCCCCTAACCCTATAACCACAAATCTGATCTCTTTTTATGTTTGTTTGTTTTTGAAGTATAATTGACCTACAATACTATGTTAGTTCCTGTTACATGACATAGTGATTTGATATTTCTATACATTTCAAAATGATCACCATAAGTCTAGTTATAAGCTTATCACCATGCAAAAATACTAATGCCAATTATATCTCAATAAACCTGGAAGGAAAAAAGGGAAAAAAATCAGGGAACTCTAGACATGAATACAAACACCTTACAGAGCTTTTAGGGGAGGATAAATGAAGAAGAAGTTATTTTTTCCTTTTCCTTTCAGGTTTCTTTTTGATATTCCAAAAAAACACTACAAGAAAGTTTTCATAATAACAGCTTCCCCCTTTCCCTACCATCCTCCTCTCCATGTTGAACGTTTCGCTACAAAGAATGTCCCATTTGAAAACTAGCATTGTTCTACATATGACTTTCTCAGGATCCAATTAGCCAGGGCCCGCTGGCTCTGGGACGTACAATGGATAATTTTAACGTATGACCTTGTGTTTATTTGCACTATGGGATCAGCAAATAAGCAGTTAGAAGATGTTTGCCCTTGAAAAACATGTTAGAGAATTAACTGCTGGTTTGAGATGGTATCTGCCATGTTTGAGCCCCAAACACATTTTATACCTGAGTTAAGTCTCTGAAAACAGGGATTTGGTAATTGAAGCACTGACCTGATGTTATCACTGATAATAGGCAGACAGGCCCAGCTCTCTGAGCAGGGAGAATTTACAGACTGCAGAGAGTGCAAAGCACAGGGCGGGGGATAGTGGAAAATTTGAAGAAACATTCTTTTAGGCGCATCTGTGTCCACACCCTCACTTGTCTAAAGTAGTTGTATGGAGTCGTTTCCTTTTTTTTTCTTTCTTTTTCCCCTTTGAGCCTGTACTTCTTTTAAAATCTTAATCTGAAAATTATACCATTGAAAATAAAATTCAGAAATCTATTCACCAAAACAGCAACACAGAGCTGTGATTGATGAGAAACCCAAAGGCCGATGTTTTGGTTGCAAAATTTAATTCTAGGACTTTATTTTTGTGTTTTTTTTTTAAACAACTTGTGTTTTTACTTTTCCTTTCTCGTAGCTTTCCCCCCTCAAAACTAAATTATATCTTAGGCTTTTGAAATAGCTTCAAAGCGAAAGCCAGCGTTATTTTTGAAAAATAACTCCATCTTCTCTGAAGGTGGGGTGTTCGAGTTTATTTCAGGTTTTGAGGTGGGACACACCTCTGGGCCACAGGAGGGAAGATGTCCAACTGCTTTAGCAATTCCATCCCTCCTCTTTGTCCTTTCACAGATGACCACTAGGACCCCAAGATCCACTTCCCCTTCCCCACCATGAGAACACATGTTACTTTTATTCAAAAGGATGTATTGACTGGCAGCAAGAGTAAGGTGTCCCCTGCCTCTGCATATTTTCATTAGCCTAAGTCTTTTTGCTCTCAATAGACATCTCTGTGACAGACGCTTGCCTCTTCCCCAGGGACCGCTGAGAGGTCTGTAGACTCCTGCCTCGCTCTGCCCCTAAGTGCTCCTCAACTTGCTTCCCTGGTGCCCACTGGAATTTTGTATTTTGTGCGCCAGGCCAGCAGAAGTGCCAGCCGGCACCTCAGGCCTGGCAGGTGGCCAGAGAGGCTGAAGCAGGGCACGGCACACTCTCAGGTTCCTGGGCAGCCACTTTGCACAGAGGGAAGGACAGCAACCACCAGCCTCCAAATGAGACCATCCAAACAAACAAACAAACAAACAAACGCCAAATAAAAACACAGATAAAAGAAACCACACACACTCAGAAAGACATGAAGCGAAAACTCAAGAATGCTGTTGTCTGGGGCTTTCACCAGCCGTGTGCCTGGTGTCCCACAGAGTTGATGGGGAGGATGGGTGGTTTTGAGATTCCTGTGGTCTGCATACACACCCTCATCACCAAGTTGTGACTGGAAAAAAGCGGTCACGGTACAGGGCTCTGATTTATTTCCTGATAAAATAACCTTTACTCTCTGAGGCTAAACGTCCCTTCCCAGCTTTCAGAGAACCAGTCTTTATTCCTGTCCACCAAAGCCTTCTGCAAATTAGGTCATTCTGTCTGTGGCCCTGGAGTCTCAGCTCCCACCCTGCCTGCCAACACTACAGTGTTTCCTTCTCCGTGTTTCCCCAGCTACGCCAAATGTCGACGTGGAGGATGGTCACAGGCTAATTATAGAATTTCTTTAAGTGGAAGGAATTAGTTGTCATTTGGAGCCAACAGAAAAACCCCTTGTTTGCTGTTGGGAAAGGATAGATTTTGATAGGAAATCTCCTTCCTGCCCAGCTCCCCACGCATTTTCATTTCTCTTACTGAATATTTCACATCTAATTGGAAGCCTGTCCCAAATTATCTTGATGCCTCAAAAGATAGCTGGAGCTGGCTGAACCTCGCGGTGCATTCCTGATCTCTTTGTTATGTCAACACCCTTCTTTAAATTAGTGCTACTTACTTTCTCATTGTAGGCATGTTCCCTATCTCACAGAGCAGGGGAGATGGAAATTCCACTTGGGCAATGAACATGTAGATGGTATCTGTTCTTTGTTGTATCCATTTCACCAAGTGTAAGAACTTCAAATATTGCCACTGGGCAAAACATATGTAACAACAATAGCATATTGAAGCGTAAGTGCTTGAAAATGCCAGTTTCTGTCCCCCTTCTTGAATTGCTTAGGCTATTATCTATGAGTTACAGGAGAAAAATGCTATTTCTAATCTCCTACAACCTCCTAGGGAGAGTGGATTTTGGTCCCAGAGGGCTCTTTGCTGAGTGTTTGTGTAGTGTGGTATACATGTTTGGAAGGGTTTGGGTAAAGCCATATTGCTCTAGAAAGGAGGAAAATACTAGGACCGGGATGATGGTAGGGGTCGTGGGGTCAGAAAAGAAGTATTTACATATATTTATAAAAATGCATAGTACGGTATGGCAAAGAGGCTTTGTAGAAGAGGCGTGTTGAATGCATGAAGTTGTAGGGTTTGGGGTACGTGATGTAAATTCTTCCACCCTTCACCTCCCACCTCTCTCCCTGCCCCTCATGAATTCTGCAGTAAAATTCACATTATTCACTAGTATCCCTAGTGTGAGTGGGTTATTTGGTGGGATGTGAAGTCCTGTGTATTTGGGCCTCAGGATGAAGGCAGGGTTACCCGAGCAGAGCTGTTGTTCTCCGACTCGCTCTCTTCTCTCCCACCTCTGTCTCTGCTCTCTTGATCGCTGTTCCGTTCCCTCTCTCGCCGCCTCTCTCTTTCTCTTTGCTAATTTAGAGGTTCTGAGGCATTAAGCTGTGTGTTCTTCTTTATGCTACACACTTTCTGAAGAGAATATAAAAGAGGATCCCACGGCATGGAAGCTTGTGTGTCGTGGACAACTTCTCTTGCATTTCATAACAGGAGGGTGATAATTGAAAAGAAAGGGGAGGCTGGAAAGGAGAAATGCAGCGTTTGGTTTTTTTTTTTTTTCTCTTTTAAACTGTTTTCGGAAGGAAATTGTCTGTTGGGGAAGATGGTCAAGTAAACAGTGGCAGGGTGATTTGTACGACAGTAAGCTCCCTTCATACGAATGAGTTCCATTCCAAGAGCACGTTCATAAGTCCAATTTGTTTGTAAGTCTAACAAACTAGGTTTGTTAGCCTAGGTACCCAACTAACTAACTAACTGGCTATATAGTACTGTACTGTAATAGGTTTATATACTTTTCACACAAATAATGCATAAAAAGGAAACAAGAAATAAAACATCTTTAATTTTACAGTACAGTACCTTGAAGAGTACAGTAGTACAGTACAATAGCTGACACTTCTTGGCAGTACCAGCTACATCACTGCTGCTTTTACTCTTGCTTCCGGATATCCTGAGCTTGAAATAAAGGTGCTCTACTACTGTACTCTATACAGTACTATATAGTAAAGTACACAAAAGCACAACCACTTGTAGAGGATGCATGCATGTTGTCATGTACTCCAGACATGTGAGCTAACTTACGTGATTGTACGTGAACAAACGTTTGCATCTTTGAAAGTTCACAACTTGAAGGTTCATATATAGGGGACTTGCTGTATAGTGGAGTTATAAATAAGAGAGTTACTGGATTGGAGAAGAAGGTACAGACTTCAAGCAAGGGTGAGGAAGAGCAATTGAACCTCAACCCTATGGTGGCCCGGTTGTGTGTCCCTGGCTCCATGCTGCACTCACTGTATGTACCCAGAGATCCCCCCTTGAGAGCTGGCTTTAGTAAGATCTCCCTGTGACTTTGGATAGTTCCAGAGCAGAACCTGGGGGAACTTTCAGAACAGAACCTGGATGAACTTCCCAAACCAGAATCTGGAGGAACTTCTAGAACAAAACCTGGAAGCAAGAAGAAAGGGAGCTGGGAGGACCAAAGAGATGAAAGATGACCCTTGTGGCTAGCCTCAGGCATCGTTAGCTAACATTAGTCCTAGGCCCACTGAGCACACCACTGATAACCTCTGTGTGCTGTTTTTGGAGGGGGATCAGGACAGAATGAGAGGCAGGCCAGCCCTGAGAAATCTGTGGTCAAAATCCCAGCTTTTTTTCTTACTAGCTGTGTGATCGTGGGTCACTTAAACTCTTGGAGCTTCATGCTACGTATTTTTTTCAGTGAACGGTTTCCATGACCTATTTCATAGAAGAGTGTCTCTGATTCATAAATGAGTATAACTTCCACCACAGTTTTAGTAGGTTTTAACTATGTTAGGTTTTAACAAGGTTGATATGAAAGGAACTATATGATAACAAATTGTGATTATAATTTTGTTATCAAAAATATCAGTAAATAATTCTCAGAGCTTTATTAAGGCTGGAAATCTGTATTTTTTCCCTATGAAGAAAGATTTATTAGACAATGTTAGAAAATTGCTACCGCTGCAATTTTTTTAAATAAAGCACGTATTAAAAGAGCTAATTACTATGTGCTACAACTCTGAATACGGTATACTTTGAACAAGAGAAATTGCTCAAATGTGCTGTAGAAGCAGTCTCTTCTTCTCAACGTAAACAGCTCCTGGCTTTAGAGCAGCATTGGGGCTGAATCACCAAAAGCATCTTTGTTTATTTTTCTCTGCAGAGACATAGTTAATGAGAGCGCTGAGAACTGGGGCTTCGACCAGTTCTGATGTTAACCCCATGAGGCTAATTTTGTATTTGATAGCTCATTTCATTGGGTCCAGAATCTTGGGCGTATATTGGAGTAGAAGATATCACTTTCAGAGCCAGACTCTGAGAGTGTCTGCTTCCAGAAAACTGGCTTAAGGAGAGGCTTAGCTCTGTGGAGGTTTGGGGTGGGTGGGAAGATTGTGACTGCTTCAGGGCAGATTTTTGGGTCTTGTTTGGTCTTAGAAGTGGGTGACTTTTTTGGTTTGAACAAGCTGGTTTGGAGCTGAACTAGGTACCTCCTTTCCTGGACTGATCTACCTGTATTCCTTATTTTCATTCCACACTCTCTCCAGACACCAACTCCCAGCTTCGCGCTCCAAGTCCAAAATATCTAACTGTAGCATTCAAGACCCAGCATGTCCATCTCTAGTCCACATTTCTCCTTGCTACATCTCTCTCATTGGCCTCACAGGCCACACTTCTATCACAGCAAATCACGTTTTTTTCCCCTTCAGAGGAAGCCACTTATATTTTCTGCTCCTCCCCTTTGCTTATGCTGCGCTCACTGCTTGGAATGCTCCACCCCCATCCTTGCCATCTCTGCTGGTTAAAATCTACCCATTATTCAGGGCCCAGCTGCAATGTTACCTCCTCTGAAGCCTTTCCTGTGTCCACAGGGGGGACTAATTACTCTCTTTTGTAGCCTTTCTTTTATGTATCGAAATGAAATGTAGTCCAACAGTGAAGTCATCCTCTCCCCGACCTGTGGTTAGATTGTAGGCACTTTGAGGACAGCGGCATGAGACCTACCTGGAGGAGGAAAACCCAGCTAGGGGAGCATTTTGTTAAAGGTGTTCTCATCTGGTTTTGTCCATCTTACATACTGAAAAATGCCTAAAGTCTTCAATGTATAGCTTGATTAATTGTTACTTATGTATGCATATACACCTACCCCCTCATCTGCCATCCAAACGAAGGTGTACAGAACATGATCAGAATTTAAAAAGTCTTCCTTGGACCCCTCCCAGTCAGTCAATAACCCCCTTCCCCAACTTAGGCATCAACTATCCTGACTTCAATCACTATAGTTTAGTTTTGCCTATTTTTAAAAAAAAATTATTTATTTACTTTTTTATTTTATAGGCTGCCTTTGGTCTCCGTTGCTGCGTGCGGGCTTTCTGTAGTTGTGGAGAGTGGGGGCTACTCTATATTGTGGTGTGCAGGCTTCTTGTTTTGGTGGCTTCTCTTGTTGAAGAGCATGGGCTCTATGTGAGTGGGCTTCATTAGTTGCAGCGCATGGGCTCAGTAGTTGTGGTTCAAGGCTCTAGAGCACAGGCTCAGTAATTGTGGTGCATGGGCTTAGTTGCTCCACGGCATGTGAGATCTTCCTGGACCAGGGCTCGAACCCGTGTCCCCTGCATTGGCAGGTGGTTTCTTAACCTTTGTGCCACCAGGGAAGCCCCCAGTTTTGCCTATTTTTGAACTTCATATAATCAAATTATATATTATACACTCTGACATTTTCCACTCGACTTATGTCTGTGAGATTTATCCATGTTGCTCCATTTATCAGTGGCGCTTGTCACTTTTTATTGCTGAGTAGTATTCCACTGTATGAATTTACCACATTTTATTTACATTTTCTACTTTTTATGAATGTTTGGATTGTTTCTAAGCTTTGGCTCTTACAAATAAAGCAGCTATGAACATCCTCCACATGTATGTATCTTGGTGGTCGTGAGCACTCATTTCTGTAGGGGCTATATCAGGAGAGTTGCTGGGTCAAGGGACATATGTATGTTTAGTTTTATTAGGCTCTACAAAATTTTCTCCCAAGTGGATGTATTGATTCCCACTCCCATCAGCAATGTAAGAAAGTTCTACTTGCTCCACATTCTTGTCGGCATTTGGTATCATCAGTCTTTTACATTTTAGCCATTCTGGGGAATGTGTTGTTGTGTCTCACTGTAGTTGTAACTGGTTTTTTTTTTCCCCTGATGACTGATGAAGTTGAGCATCTTTTTATATGCTTATTGGCTATTTTGATAATCTCTTTTGTGAGGTTTCTGTTCAAGTCTTTTTAGGTCTTCAATTCTGAACTATAATAGCCAGGTAATATCCACCCAGACCAGGGATATGTCAATAACATTGCCTGAAAGGATTCTTTAATACAAGGATGACATATAAAGGCATCTAAAGAGAAAACTGAGATAGATTGAACTCTATACCATGTAATAAAAAATGTATAGTTTTCTATCTATTAACTCAGGCATCATCAGGTACAGCAATCACAGCGAAAGCTTGATATAAATTTCTAATCCCTTCTAACTGTGAATCTGATGAAAGACAGACAATTCTAAGAATTGGGTCTGTCCCTGTTCCAAATCTTGATTTATTTTCTTTGGGGTCCAAATTCTACAAACCCTCTCCTGTATGACTTATGATATTTGGATCAGGCTCTTCTTGCACTGAGATCTTTATTATTACTGGCAGTTAATTCTCAGTCTTTTGGTCTACTATTACTCAAAATTTTAAGTAGCGGAGCTTTATCAAATCAATTCTGCTGAATGAAAGGTCCTTTCCTCAAGTGTTCTCTGCTGAATGCTACCACTAATTATTTCTTTTCCAGTGGCCTCTCCCTTGAGGCCCTGTCATTTTTCATCTCTCTTTGTGGGCTCTCTGGCCATAGCTGATTAAGGGTCTCACTCTTTACCTACTTGACTTTCAATATCACATGGGCCATTGCCATATAAATAGTTGGAGCTCAATAATTGTTGACTTATACTGAGCTGAGATTTGAGTGGTGTGGGTTGTTATCTGTACTGTTGTTTTCCTGGTAGGTCTGCCTTCATGAGAGAATAGTCCGGCAAGCCATGCACCTTTGTGACTGCACTCAAACAGTAGCAAGAGCTCTCTTGATCCAAAATATGCTCACTTTCCAGCTCTTAATTGGCCTGGTTGTTCCCCACCATTAGAATATACTCTTTGATTTAAGGCACTGCCTTTAGACATCTCTTATTAGATTATTTCTGTATTATCTAGAAGGAGGAAAATACAAACTGAATGGCATCCATTAACATTTTAGTAAGAATTCAGTTAGTTATATGGCCTCAGAAAGAAAGCCCCTAAGGAATGGGACAAAGGAGAGGTGAATCTAGATGTGGAGGCAAGGTCTCACACCCGGAGAATGCTGCAGGGAACAGTTGGGTGTATTAGTTGGCCAGGGCACCATCATCACAGGACCTCTTAATTCTTGGAGTCAGGGAACATTTGTGCAAGTCATAAACTGATGCTTTTTACTCTTCAACTTTAGTAAGTCACTTCATTTTCTATAACTTAGTCTTCTAATCTGTAAAATGGAGATAATATCTCCTCTGCATAACCCTCAGGGTGGTTGAGGACCTCATGAAATGATGTATATGAAACTGCCTCGTATAATCTAATGAATTAATCAGACATATTTATTTTAATAATAATAGTTATTGTTGGAAGTGATGAAAAATAGAGTGCCGTTGGAGACAAATTGCTTACTTTACAGTTTCACTCTGGGCTACAGCTTGTGAACGCAGAGACCGCCTGATGAATCCTTATCTATATGGAGAGTTTTATGTTACTATGAAGACAATAGCAGAAAGGTTAAGATGCACGTGCATAATGGTAAAATGAGTCTATTAGTGAAATATTATCTTTATTAAAAGTAAATTTAATGTATGAGTGGTTTGCTTTATTTCTAGGGTGTGAAACAACTAGTTTGGATGACTTTTCTCCCCCTGTGAAATTGACTCAGTTATATGGCCTCAGAAAGAAGGCCCCTAAGGAATGGGACAAAGGAGAGGTGTCTAGATGTGGAGGCAGGGTCTCACACCTGGAGAAATGCTGCAGGTAAAGTTTATTTATTTTGGCATGGGGCAGACTCAGAACAAAGCACATATGCCTTAGGCTGGCAAATTAGATTGGTCTTGGGTTGTTTTCACCTTTCCACTTTATCCTTCTTTGACTGGGCTGTGATGTGGTTGACCTCTGGAGAAGGGGGATGCTATTGAAATAGGCCAAATCTGCATTACTGGCCTGGTTCATTTCATATCAACTGGATGAAATTTAATTGAGTGAATGAAAAGTACTGAAGATATCTATCTCTTTTGATTATTTGAATATGCACTTTGTTCTCGTTAGGAAGAAAGACCTTCGTCGATTTCCCAGGTGTAGGCAGAGTCATAGAATGTGGGACTAGTACAAACCATCTAATCCGACCCCTTCACTTTATATATGGGGAAGCCAAGATACAAAAGATTTAATAACTTGTTCAAGGTCACATTGCTTGTCGGTGGCAGAGCTGTAACCGGAAGCTGGGTTTTCTGTCTGCAGTCAGGGCACTTTCTCTGACCCTTCACTGCGCCTAAGGGTACAGAAGTGAAAAATAGTTTTACTAAACAATTGCCACCTTATAGACGTGCATACAAAAGAGATTTACTGGCTTTGATAATAATGACATGTTCTTTTCAAAATTAGTTCTTTGAGACCAGTCCCAGTCTGTGCCTTTGGAGTGGAAAGAAAGCATCATACTCTTAGACAGAGTGCCTGGTCCTCAGTGGACACTCAACCAGCGCTTGTAATTGAGTGTTTGGTCTGCGACTATTCAGGCCAGTGGTGATGCCTGGAACAAACCCTTACGTCAGTATCCCTGGGATGATGGTTAAAAACACAGATCCCTTGGTTTTACCCCACTTCTATTCTACTGAATAAAGGTTTCAGTGTCTCTCACCTAGAAATATGCATTATTAACACAATTTTTAGGTGATCTTTTACTGTTCTAAAAATTATTGCTCTGAGACCTTTTCCCTCATAGCTTCCTAAAGCTTCAGACCAATGAATTCCAGATGAACACAGGGTAAGAAAACAGCTCAATTTTTGTTTACATTTTCATATCTAAAAAATTAAGGTGGAAAGTTGGCATTCCTTACATTTAGTACATGGGTTGGCACTGCACACTTAGGTCATAGAGTCTCACTTCATGGGTCACAAATGGCAGTCATGGTCCCCCAAGTGAGCGTGGGAACCCCTCAATGCAGACGGTCAACAATGGTGACCCTTATTTGCTTCCCATGTATAGCCACAGAATGCATAGTAATGCTAAGGGTTGCATCAAAGTGTTTAATTTTATAAAATTTTATGTACACACGTGTATTTATTTAAAATAAAAAAGACTTATAGACATGTAATGATTAATTTTACATATCAACTTGGCTAGGCTATGGTGCCCAGTTGTTTGGTCAAACACCTGTGTAGATGTTGCTGTGAAGGTCATTTTTTAGGTGTGGTTAATATTTAAATCAATATCAGTAGAAGGCCTTAAGAATAAAGACTGAGGTTTTCTAAAGAGGAAGGAATTCTGCCTCAAGACCCCAACCTAGAAACCTGCATGAATTTCAGGCCTGATGGCCTCTAGAATTTAGACTCAAGATTGTAACATCAGCCCTTACCTGAATTTCCAGCCTGTTGCCCGCTCTATGAATTTTGGGCCTTCCGACCTCCACAATTGTGTGAGCCATTTTCTTGAAATAAATCTCTCTCTCTCTCTCAATATATTTTATTGATTCTGTTTCTCTGGAAAATCTTGGCTAACACAACACAGTAGAAATGTAACATTTTTTATTGAGATGGTGAATATCCCTATTTTGTTCTGTATGGAGTTTCAACAATGATGTTATTACAAATTTTTGTTATCAAATGTAAAGATAAGTTGCTAATGTTTTTCTTTTTTTTTGTTTTTTGCAAAATCACAAGGGTTTCAAATTTATATCAAGTGACCCTCACTAAAATGCTACCTCAGAGATATTTTTGAAAATATCAATATAATTAATCTGTCCCTTCAAATAAGCATGATGTTTTGAAAATAAATAAGAAATAACCTATTTTCAAAAGAAATTCTTGCCATGGAGAGTTTTAAAGATGCAAGTTATTTATTTATTTATTTACCTATTTATTTAATTGAACTATAGTTGATTTACAATGTTGTGCCAATCTTTGCTGTACAGCAAATGACTCAGTTATACACACGTATACATTCTTTTTTTTTTTTTTTTAATATTCTTAAAGATGCAAGTGTAGAAACTAGATTGTGCTTGGTGTGTTTTTGTCTCCAAAAATGATTACATGTTCTGTCTACAAAAACTTTTATATCTGCATATTAAAGAACATTAAGAACAGAATTTTCTAACCTGCTTGAAAGTCTAGACTTTCAGTGGATTTTTAACCCATTTGTGAAACATATAAAAGTATAGCACCTTCCAATTAGTTTGCAAGCAAAAATGAGTGGCATAAAGGAAGATGGAAACTTACCAGCTGAATTTTAACCAAAATCTTTGCTTAATTAATACTGTAATTAATAAGCATGGCTATATAAGTATAGTCAGTGATGCCTTTCTTCCACTGGATTGAATGTATCTGTGGAAGGCATCCTTTTCAGCGATAAGTTAGGTTTATTTATCTGGATGCCAAATACCCAGAACGGAAAAACATATCATTGAACTGTGGTATCACCACAATTTTCAAGTAATGCCAGATACTCAGTCCCTTTGCTTGCACCAAAGTCTTATTAATAATAATTTATTTTGTTCTGTTATTAAAATATAGCATATTAAAACAATATTTAATTTCTGTTTTTTGTTATATGTTATGAAATTATGCAACTTATTTGTATAGTAGTGCAAGGGCATAGTTTATACATAAATATATGCATGTTGAAGTTGTATGCTCAAAATCTCCTTATGTTTGGGGTGAGTGATTAAAGAAGTCTGGAGTACAATGCTTGGATTATTGAAGACCACATGATTGAAACATGCCCCCACGTGGCAGGGGGAATGGTCACAGCCTCACAGCTGCAAGCCACGAGCTTTAGGGCAGTACTTCCACTACTTCAGGACAGGAAAGGGAACAATCTGTGCCCAATGAAAAACCCTAGGGGGGTAAAGCGAGGCTAAGGGCAATTATGCCAAGTGGAATCTGTCCAGGCGGCTAATATCCCTCTTCTTGTAGAAATACCCTGGGACTCAGAGAGGAGGAGGGAGGGAGAAGAACTTGGAAGCCTATCAGGAAATACAGGAAATTTAATTTTAAAATTAGCGAAAGTTTTCATTTAATGGGATTAAGGAGAGCATTGGGTAAGCACTGTTTAAAAATGTAAAAACGTGCACAGCGTGGCAGTCTGCCAACAACTTATAGTGAGTATTCTGCCCTCCCCCTTATCTAGAATGGCTCTTTGTCTTTTATTTTTTTTTCCCCCTGAAATATTAAACTGTTTGGCTAGTTGATCCATTTTAGAACATGCTTTCAAATGAAAAAGATACAACATGATAATGTAACTTTTTTTTTTTTCTTCCTCTTCTTTAGAATATAACTTTAGTTCAGCCTACTGAGATCTGGTTAGGGTCTGGAGTAAAAGATTCCCTTCCTCGGTTACCCAGGGTGTTTACTAAGGAAAAAGAAACTCTGAGGACCCCATAAGATAGGGCTGTAGCTAGTGGGTTTTTTGTTCTTTTTTTAAAATCTCTAATGCTAGAGTAATTACTGCCTACAAACAGACTTAAAGCAGATGCGTGTAGTGGCATCCTTCAGAGGATCGTGGGGAGGGATAACATTTTCAAAGAGTATATTGTATTTTGTTGCACAATTCTCTTCTTCCTCTTGGCAAATATTTGATTATTATGCAGGGAGTGGAGACAGGGGAGAGAAGGAGATATGCAGGGCCCTTCAGATAGCAGTTCTCCTTCCGAACTTCTGTGGGTTTAAATAAAAGCAGCCAGAGAGTAGAAACAGCTTCTAATGTGTGTCTTTACATTTAGCAGATGGTGTTACTCAAGTCAAAGTTTGCACCTCCTAAGGCCTTTTTTTCTCTAAATCTGTCTCTTAGGCTCTCTCCTCCATGAGAGACCGGATGAGAAGCAGCCAGGCTCTGAATCCCAGAGGTTCATAGAAGGGGCTGCCCCTGCTACAGTGTGGTTTGCCGATTAGGAAGATGTCTAGGAACCCTAGTCACGTCCTGGAGGGGTGAGGAGGTTGGTGGAAAAATCAAGTGTAGAATTAGGTCTCTTTCTCTCAGCTCATAGGTAACGATCAACAAATTCCTTACCTCTACCTTCAGAATATATCCAGAAGCCAACCACTTTTCAACCTTCCACCATTATACTCCTACCTAGATTAATGCTTATTTTCCTTCGGCACTTTGTGGGTACCACTGCCCTGTCCTTTGCATCTACGGCTGCTGCTTGGAAGTGGTCTTGAGAGCTAGTTTCTGCTCATTTGTGTGTAATCTGTGTCTTCTCTCTGGCCCTTTTGAGAGTATTTCCTTATCCTTAATGTCCTGCCAGTATGGATTTATTTTTGTGTATCAGAAGGCAGTATTGCTCTGAGAACTCACTTTGTTTCACTCTGAAGTGCTCAGCAGGTGTCATGTCAGATATTGCTTCTTTGCCAGTGCCTCCATTCTCTATTTTGCGGACGGCTATTAGTTAAATATTGGAGACTCTCATTCTCGTTTCCAAATCTCCTCGCTGTCCTAATTAAAAAAAAATCATTTTGTCTTTCTGTGTCATATTCTGGGTGACTTCATCAAGACTATCTTCCAATGAATGAATTCTCTCTTTAACTAGTCCAATATTTATCCTGTCATGGCATTTTTATTTCAGTGACCACAATTTTTATTTTTTAGGCTTATTTAGTCCTTTTTCATAGCTTCTTACTCTTGTTTGATTTCTGGCTGCTTATTCGGTCCTTGTATTTTTTCATGGACATGTTGGCTTCCATTTTCTTCTTTAATGTACTTAAATTTAAAGTCCGATATTTCTATAAAATGATTTTCTTATTAAAATACATTTGTTTTGAAGTTATTTATTTATTGGCTATTTTTTGGCATTATATTTCCCTACGCACTTTGAAAATTTTATTTCTGTGCTCTTTTTGAGTAGAGAGGATCTTAGTTTTGTTTATTTCTCTCTTGAGATTTTGCAGTTTCCTTCATTCATTTTTTTGTGTCCCCAAGCCATAGCCAGGTCTGATAAAGGCAGTTGTATGGATTCCTGCCTCAGGGTGTTTTGTGGGGAAAACTGTGTCCCCTAAGAAGATATGTTGGAATCCTTACCCTGGCACCTGTGAATGTGATCTTATTTGGAAATAAGGTCTTTGCAGTTGTAACCAAGTTAAGATAAGGTCGTCATGGATGAGGGTGGCCCCTCATCCAGGGGCTGATGGTTTTTTGTTTGTTTTGTTTTGTTTTGTTTAAGAACTTTTATTGAGATACAGTTAACAGACAAAAACTGCATATATTTAGAGTGTACAATTTGGTATTTTTTTTCTTAGTAGTAGTATATATTTGGCAATCCCAATCTCCCAATTCATTCCCCCCCCAACTCTCCTGGGGCTGATGTTTTATGAGAGAAAAGAGAGGGAGATTTGGACACAGAGACACACTCACAAGAGAAGACAGTTGTGTGAAGACGGAGGCAGAGATTGGAGTTATGCTGCCACAAACCAAGGGACATCTGGGGCCACCGGAAGCTGGAGAAGGCAAGGAAAAATTCTTCCCCAGAGCTTTCAGAGGGAGCATGGCTCTGCGGACACCTCGGATGGTAGCCTCCCTCCAGAACTGTGAGAGAATATGTTTCTGTTGTTTTAAGCCACCCAGTTTGTGATATTTTATTACAGCAGCCCTAGGACACTGTATTAGTGTTAGGGTGATATTGGGGATACTGTTACTCCCTCACAGGGGCAGAGGGTAGTTAAGTTGGTGGCTGCTTCTCCCAGCCTTCTTGGGCTCACATCTACAGAAGTGCACTTGCTCCAGGGACTGGCCTGACCTATTTTTACTTTCGTGCCTTCTCTGGAGTAAAGAGGTTGAGAGAAGCCACTCTGGTCCCTGACTTCAACCAGTGAGCCTGGCTTGTGACACCATGTCTCTTTACCCTGAAGGAGACCTCTGGCTGCCATGTTTGAGCCCAGAACCCACCAGTCCTAAGATTTCAGTCCCACCTATGACTGCATTTTGCATTTCTGTCCCATCTGTAGTCTACACATGTACATAGGTATTTATCTTGCTTTTGAACCAGCTATGCCTTCTTGGTTTCTCTTTCTTATATTTTATCAGTCATTTTGTACATTTAGAGCACAGGGCATGAAGAATGGACTTAGCGTGGCATCTTGACCAGAAATCTAGACTTTAATGCATATGCTTTGTTCCTTAGTAAACTAAACATAGTTGCTTTTTGTCTGCTTGACAAAAATAACATTCATGTAGTTCTATGTTATTATAAACTCTTTATGAACATAATGTTCATTGCTTGTGTAATATTCCATCAAATGGAAGCGGGGCAGTTCTTTAAGGAGATATTTTCTGGTGATAAAAGCCTTGGCCGAAAAACATCTCAACCCAACAACTTAAAGAAACGTTGTAAGCATGTTAAAGGCAGAGGTGTTGGAATGCCACGTGGCCCCCTTTGGTGACTGAATCAGAGTGGAGGCAGTAAAGTTGAGTGACTTACTTAAGAGAAGTGTTTCTACTTGTGTTCTAAATTCCCTGAGCAAGGAACATTTGTTTAAGAGAGGCTTCGCAATCCACTAAGTGGTGCAAGTGGTTTCCATGGAATTTCATTTGGTTTCTGAATATAGCCTCAGGTTATGTGCTGTGAAGATAGTTTGGACATTTTAAATGATGGTAACTTGAAATCAAAAACATTTTCCGCTGGAGGTGGGAAACAGGCAACAAACAAACTGCCTTCTCCCACAATAGCTAGGATTCAGGTTTTGATACTCAGAGCTTTCTCCTGAGATTCTAACAGAGCGCCCTTGTGGGACTCCCTTGCCCCATCCTTCTTGAAAGGAGCACTGAAAGCACTTGTTTGTGTTTGGAAGAGCCATGTGAGTTTCCACCCCTCTCACAATAGCATCTGCCTTAGAAATGTGTGGGGCTCCCTGGTGTTCTGAACCCTCTTCATTAAAAGAAAAAAAGAACGAAGGGATAATTCAAGAAATGTTGCACCTGTAAGGGGTTTTATTGAGTGCTGTACTGTTATCTGTTGGCTGAGAAAAACAATTTCAGTATCTGAAATCATAGTATGGCAAATGTTGCCTAGCTGAACTTAGACCAGTTCTTTTTTTTTTTTTTATATTACCACCTGAACAATCTGCCCCACTGCACCCTTAGACCAGTTCTTATTTGATTCTCCTATCTCTTCTACAGCATTCCCAAGAAATCGTCATTAAACATTCGCTTGAATATCTTCAGTTATAAGGAAACATTACTTACAGTGGCAGCATATTCTGTTGTTGGACAACCACAATTGTTCGAAAATTCTCTATACTGAGCAAGGGCTGTCTTTCCCATTTGTTTCTGTCTGGAGCCACAGATAAATCTAGACTTTTGTTCCATTTAGCAGCCTTTAGGTTATCTGAGGACAAGTGGAGTGGCCTCCTTGGATCTTCTTTTCTCCAATTAGTGCATCTCCATTCCTTCAAACATTTCTCCTATTTCTTTAACTTCAGCTGAAGAGATAATTCAGGTTGGGTCTGGAACTGAGGCCAGAGATGGTGTCTTCAAACACAGTGGGAAGCCAGACTTGCCAGAGTCATGCAAAGGCCAATGAGTAACAAAATAGAGTTCAAAACCAGAGACCATTACTTAGGAAGGCGTTAGTGCCAGGGAGTTGCTATAGAAGTAGGGTGAATTCTCCCTGAAGGAGAATTTACCAGAAGATTGGAGTCTACTGTTTAGGGAGCTGGCAAATGGCAGGGGTGAGTTTCAGATAAAAGGGCTGCTTAGGGCACAGGCTAAGAGTCAGCGTCCAAGAGACCTCCATAGAATCAGGGTAGATGAGGGTTTTCTGGAGGCCAGGCAAGACATCACCATCCAAGAGAACAGCTCTACCTTGTGTTACTTGCCTGGACTGCTTCTTAACGGGAAACACATGTGGCCTTTGATAATATGAAATGGCTTTGTGGCTCTTCACCATCCTCTTCTCTCTCCAAAGGACAGCCTTGAGTCTAAGTCACTTTGATTCACATCTAATGAACAGCCTGCAGAAGAGAACATTTTGCCTTCTGCCAACAGCTGCTACGAATCCTGGAGCATAAATTTGTAGTTTATTGAAGCACAGCTAGAGATCACTTTTATCAGCAGATTCGTATCTCCCAGCTCCTTCCACCCTTACCTACATCATAAACAAAAGTCTTAGAGAGATGTGGTCTGAAAAAATCTAAAGCTATTACCTTTCAATTTGAAATAGAATTTTCTCCTGGTTAAAACCTTGTTTTTTGCAATTCAGGTCGGTTTCCTTCAAATTGAGGCTTATGGATTTAGGCTAAATTGGAACTTCTCCCAATACCTATTTTTCTGGTTGAGTTTGCTCAGTTCATGAGCTAAAAGAATGTGAATTTGCAATCTTGCTATGGTGAGCCTACCCCTCTGCTGGGCAGTCAGGTAGCTCTGGGCTAAAACTCTGACTTCCAGCTAATGGACTGGTCTTGGGTGAGTTCCCTAACTTCTTTGAGTCTCAGTCTGCTCATCTGTAAAACAAGGATAATCGTGACCTATGGGATTTAAGTGAGCTGATAGATGTAATGTGCTTATACAATACCTGGCACAGAATACGTGCTTTATACATGTAGATTTTAAATTCTAGCCCAGTCACAATAGGTTACGCATAACAACCAATATTTATTAGATAATAAGTAAATGGGGGCTTCACTGGTGGCGCAGTGGTTCAGAATCTGCCTGCCAATGCTGGGGACATGGGTTTGATCCCTAGTCTGGGAAGATCCCACGTGCCACACAGCAGCTAAGCCCATGCACCACAACTACTGATCTTGTGCTCTAGAGCCCATGAGCTGCAACTGTTGAGCCCTTGAGCCACAACTACTGAACCCTGAGTGCCTAGAGTCCGTGCTCTGCAACAAAAGAAGCCACCGCAATGAGGCGCCTGTGCACCACAATGAAGAGTAGCCCCTGCTCAATGCAACTAGAGAAAGCCCATGTGCAGCAATGAAGACCCAATGCAGCCAATAAATAAATAAATAAATAAATTTCTTATTTATTTAAAAAAAAATAATATGTGAATAGCCTTACTGGGCAGCACTGGCGATGAAAGCTGCACATCTATTGACCAAAAATGTCTTCTATAATGTGGAAATGATTTATCCAGATTGCAAGACCACTCAATATAAATGAATTGATCTCTTTCTTTAATTTACATGTTAAAAGTAGCATCACTAAACTGAGAATTCTAAGTGACAGGAACTATGCTAAATGCATATAAATATCATCTTTAATTCTCATAAATATTACCTTTAATTCTAACATACCTGTGAGGTTGGTATTATTATCCTTTCTGAAGAAGAAGAAAGTCAGTTCAGTGAAGTTAAATAACTTCCCCAAAGGATACAAAGCTAGAAAGTGGCTGAGTTTGCATTCGAATCCAGGTCTGACTTCAAAATCTCCTTTAATTCCAGTGGAGAAGAGCTGAAAGAAAGATTTGAGGTTTGTGTTTAGGTTGCTTATTTCCAAGAGAGTGTCCCTTGGAGAGCAGAGGCTCCTGGGGCCATGGGACAAGCAATGTTGGATTCCAGGGTTAAAAAACAGTGAGGACCAGGAGAAGATGCACGTGACCTGGTGGGGCAGTGGAGGCGGGTCAAAGTCAGTGCAAAATGGCCTCAAGGCAGGTGGGAGAGAGCTTGTGAGTGTTCAGGATACCTCTCTACGCCAGTGTGAAAGAACCAACGGCAGCCAGGTGTCTGCAGGAGCAGGTGTCTGTAGGACCTGAGCCACCAGCATGCAAACGCCACGAAGGTGGAGCCTTTGTCTTGTTCACACTATGAACTGTGTGTGGTCTAGAGAGGGCACCCAGTAAACATCTGTATGTACAAATAGATGATTGATTAAAAACATTTGCTCTAATGCTTTGATTCTGAAATAGAGGAAGTAACTTGTCCAGGACAAAGGATTCTAGGTGCTATTTGCCCTCAGTAGTAGGCACCCTGCTTAATACTGTTGAAGAAGATATAGAAGTAAGGAGAGGTAACTATGCTGGCTTCAAGCAGAAAGATAGTGTGGGTACAATGTTTACTGTCTCCTTGTTAAGCTGCAGTTTTCAAGACAGGCCTTTATAAGGTTGTTTATTTCCTGTCGGATCCTTGGCCTCCACAGTCGGAAAACCAAAACCAAAAATCAATCCCTTAATGCAGTGTATAAATTTAAGTCTTCCAATGGGAGCAGAGTGTTCTTTACCGAAGCTGGAAATGATTCAATCGAATTGGTGTGAAATGATTCAATCGAATTGGTGTAAAGAGGACACAAAACAAGCTAAACATGTGGAAATGCATTTCTTCACCGGGGATTTCTTCACTTGTCCAAACTGTAGTTTAGAAACCCAGATATGTCTAATTGCATTAAGAAGAGTCAAATTCCATGTTAATTTCCAAGAGTCTCTCTTCCTCTAGGCTACTCAATATTGGCCACCATCTCTTAAAGAGCATTTGTTTTTCGTGTCTCCTTGGCCTGTCAATGTTTCTCATTTATGCCTCAGCTTGGTGGGTTTGGAGTGGGGTGGGTAGGGAAAGGGAAAATGAAGGGATAGGAAAGGTTGTTTTTGATTGGAAGAGCTTATTGGGCAGTGTTATGTCACCTTTGACCCTTTCACTTTCTTTCACTGGGATCTTGTCCTTGATATCAAATGGCTCTTTCGAGAGTAGCACCTTAATACTTTAACATAAATGTGTATTATAAATAGAAGAATGCTTTTTAAAAATGTCTTTCATTGTGTTTCTTAATAACAAGAACATTTTCCTTATTTTTTCATGCTCAGCACACAATCGATGGAGCAGACAATGTAAAACCTTTTTTTAATGTTGTCCCAGGACAACTTGAAGCAGGGCAGCTTGTCACTGGTGTGTATTTAACTAGCATATTAATGAAGGGAAAAGCCTCAGTATTTCAGTATTATTGTGGTTAATGTGGTTCTTTAAAGCGTCACAGCACACAACATGTTTCACATTACTGTTTACCCCCTTGAAGGAAATGGTGGTTTTAAGAGGACATCGTGAGACCAATCTAATTAAGTGCCACCATGGCTGCTCCCGTATCTCCTGGAAATCTGAAATGCTTTAAACACATCCACATATTTCCATGGTGAGACTTTCCATGTGCAATGCTGCCAGGCCCTGCTCTAGTTACAGAATGAGATTAATTATTTACTGAAGGTCTCTGTTAATTACGAAAACAAATAATTTACCACCTTTTTTGGATAGGCATGGCAATATGTAGTCCTGGATATTAGAAACCTTTTGTCATCTACAGTTTTAGGTGTTTCTTTTTTCTTGAGCGTGGGGAAGGGGCCTGAATGTTCTTGTCTTTTGTGACATCTGAGTCCCTCTGCCCATTCACTGGCTGGAGGAGGCAGATTGATGATTTGTTTGGGGGCTGGGACAGAGCAGCGGATGCTGTCAGGGTCCCACCGACCTATGCCCTCTTTGGCATTCACCTGTACAGTAAGTCCCCTACATAGAGTAAGTCCTGTTCCGAGAGTGTGTTCGTGTATGTCCAACAAAGTTAGCCTAGGTACCCAACCAACACAGTCAGCTATACAGTACTGCACTGTAATAGGTTTATAGTACTTTTCACACAAATAATACATTAAAAACAAACAAACACAAAAAACAAAGAAAACATTTTAAATCTTACGGTACAGTACCTTGAAAAGTACAGTAGTACAGTGTAACAGCTGGCATACAGGGGCTGGCATCCAGTGAACAGGCAAGAAGAGTTATTGACGGGAGGAGGGAGAGGAGGTGGGAGATGGGGGAGCTGAAGGATCGTCAGCAATAGGAGATGGAGGGCGAGCTGCAGTTTCACTCAAGCCTGATGTTGATGGCACAGGTTCTGGTTCCTTGCTGGATTTGATTCTATCTACCCTCTCAAAAAAATGACCCAGTGATGTCTGGCTAGTACTGTACCAGTAAGAACACCACTGCTTTTACATTTGCTTCTGGACATCCTGGGGTTGAAATAAAGACACTGTACTACTGCACTATATACAGTACCGTACAGTGAAGTACACAAAAGCACAATCACTTGTAGAGGATGCCAATGTATGCCAGACACGTGAGCTAACTTACATGATGGGACATGTGAACACACTTCATATCTTTGAAAGTTTGCAACTTGAAGGTTTGTATGTAGGGGACTTACTGTATACTGAGAGGCTGTTTCCTGGAACATCTGTGAACCTCTGCTTGGGGACTGTTTCTGGCTGGGGTCTGAGGGCTAAGTTGGAAGTTCTAAGGAGCTGATTCCCCAGAAGCAGCCTCAACCAATGAAGGATGAGGAATTGGTGGCTAAAAGCCATGGCATCCTTGCTCCTGAGATAGGATAACGCTGAGGGAGAATCCCCACTGTCTTCCAGTGTCCCCATGGGAATCAAGCTCCAGGTGCTGCCTCCCCATACAAAGCACCCTTTGTGCTTCTTTCCGGTCCCCGCCTCCGTTCCCAGCTCATGACAGGTGCTTTCAGTGTTTCCAGCTCCCAATCACTCTACTGGCACTTGAATCCCAGAATCTGTTTCTGGAGAAATCCAGAAATCCTCAGGAAAGTGTTCTGAAGTAATTTTGGGATTCAAGCAGAGGCATCTGAATTATATTGAACCAGCCAGCCTCAGACTGTCATAAAGAAACTATATATGTCTCTTTGCTTAAAAAAAAATAGACTTTATTTTTTAGAGCATTTTTAGGTTTACAGCCAAATTGCACTAAGTATAGAAAGTCCCCCACTGCCAACTATCAGTAGCCTGCATCAGAGACGTACATTTGTAACAATCAATGAACTTACGCTGGTGTCATCACGGCCCAAAGTCCAAAGTTTACCTTGGGGTTCACTCTTGGTGTTGTCCACTCTGTGGATTTGTCACAGATGGATGATGTCCGGCATCTACTATCCCTTTGCTTCTCCTTAAGGATTGAATCCATGTTTTTTTCAAACCCTAAATTAATATTTAAATTTTACTCCTTTAGCTTTCCGCCCTGAGCTGCTGCAGTGTGGGAGTGTCTGGTGATAATTTTATGCATTTCACCTGCATGGCAGTGGAGGCAAAGCCATCCCTCAGCAGGTAGTTGGGGGTGGCTGTGCATACCTAAATGTGGAGGGGTCATCATATGCCTTGGGATCTTTAGTTGAAATGGGCTATGTAAATATTATCTATTCTTATTGCTAATAATGACCCGCAGCTGTAGTGGTGATAAAGCCTGTGAGCAGCAAGTCCCGGATGTGAGCCTCCTGGGCCCGTGTGCTCAACCGTGATGTGAACTGCGGTGAACGTGTCTTGTCAGACCCCGTCCCCATGCAGGCAACAAAGTCCCTGTTGCTCAGAAATGGCGACCCATTGTACTTTACTGCAACTCAGTCCTCATTTGCACTTCCGAGAAGTGTCCCCCCTTCTTTTCTTTTTTTAATGTAGAATGGAATAATCAGCTATAGTTCTTGGTGGGAGGTCCCTTGTGTTCTGCCCTAGATTTTCAATCTGGCTGTCAGGCCAAGCCAGATTGTAGATGGGGCAGGGTTGTGTTTTTGTTTGTTTGTTTGATTGGTTTTGGTTTTTTTTTTTTTTTTGGTTTTCAAAGAAGGGGATTGGAATTTTC
Organism: Hippopotamus amphibius kiboko; assembly: GCF_030028045.1. Lineage (NCBI taxonomy): Eukaryota > Metazoa > Chordata > Mammalia > Artiodactyla > Hippopotamidae > Hippopotamus > Hippopotamus amphibius. The sequence continues at coordinate 152,434,261 of NC_080190.1, read as the reverse complement.
TTTCTATTCTTTTTCTTTTCCCTTTCCTTTTCTCCCTTTCCTTTTCTCCCTTTCCTTTTCATCCTTTCTCAACCACAGTGCTTGCAGCTGCACAGCTTCAAAAACTGTATGCCTCCCTGCTGGGCAGTGAATTATCTCCCTGGGTTGAAGGAGAAAGTGAGCCCAAGCTAGCCGTGTGGCTGAAGGCTCCCAGCTTAATATCTCAGCAAGTTTTAAATTCCCAAATGGTCTTCTGTCCATGGGTATTGGAAACATTGTAGAGTTACAGATCTCTCTCTTATTCCCTCTTAAAACTCCCTGTATATTTTGTTGAAAGCAATTTTGATCTGCTAATGTCGTATTTGTTGGTTAGTTTACCTCATCAAACATCTACCTGCCTTACCGACTATAAGGGCCACGTCTCCATGTCCAGCACCCTGCCTGGCACTTAGGGAGGGCTCCGCAAATACTTGTGTTGAAAGAGCAAATGAATGAAGAGCAAAAAGGAATCTTAGCTGTCACATGGCCCAGTGTTCTCCTCCTGCAGGTGAGAAAAACAAAATTTCACTGAGGAAAATGACTTCCGAGAACGTGCAGAGCTAAGATGCAAACGGGGAGGAAAACGTTTTAACCCTCTAACATGCCATGGAAATAGAAAGCATATCCTTCTCCTGGGGAACTGGGCAAGGCATCAGTGTGCTGATGGGAGAGCAGAGTGTGGGGACCCAGACGCGTACCCCATCTAGAGGGGCGTCTTCCACGCATGTCGGGTCCTGCAGCTGTTTTTCCAAGTCTACCAGGCTCCCACGGCCAGAGTCATGGGATTTTAATAGGCTCATTTCCAGAGCAGGAGGGAGGAACCTCCAGTTGGTTTTCCAGTCCAATTTCCTGTTGTCATTGCTTCCTAGCCAGCTGCACGTCCTATTAGCCATCTCCCAAACAACAGCACCTTCATTGGCTGCTGATTTCCAGGCAGTTGGATTTTGATGGATGGCCTCCCTACCTGAAGTGGGGCTAATGTGTTCTAGACAAATATTGGTTTCTATGAAACACACTTGAAGCAGTGGTCACCCGTCTCTGGGGTAGGAGCTATAGGCATGGAAGGATATTAAAAAAAGGCTGAGGGCTGGCTGTGTGCAAGGCAGAAGTGGCTTCAGTAAGACTACTTTATTGAAGGGAGGTGGGGTCTTGTGATTCAGATTAAGGACCAGGTGCCAAGGCTTAGAATGCCAATTAGAGAAGGAAAAATGCATTCGCCATGACTTCAGTCTGGCATGCTCTAGACAGACATATAATAACGACATTGCTGTACCCTTAAGCCAGTAACATGCTGAGGAAGTCAGTTCAGTTTTGGGAAACCATCCTTATTTCAAGGTGGATTTATTTCCTTCTCTGCAGTGTTTCCCATCTATGAAATGTTAATAAATGCTTTTTTTTAAAACCCAGTATCTGGGTCAAATAAATTTTAAAAGGAAGAGTTCAAACAAACAGATTAAGATGGAACTTTTCATTGTTTTTCTATAGTGTTCTTGTGTTCTTGGGCATTTTCTGTGTTGAGTATCCTGGTCTTATGAGACCATGGAGCACTTTATGGGATAGTGTGATAGAGGATTCTAATTCTGAGAAACACACCTTTGGAAACAATCTTTTGGTGTCCTCCCAGGCTCCAACCATGTGCGATTTGTATGTCTCCTTAGCTTCCTTGGGTAAATTTTCCCTGCCTTAAGAATTGAATTCTCATAGAAATTTTTCTACTACGTTTATCTTCTTGCATTTATCAGAATGAGCAGTTCCATAATAGTTATCAATAAGCACAGTAGTTTTAGACACATGTAACTATAATTTGGAACTTAAGGAAATGAACTTCCAGATAGGGTCAAATAATTTATCCAAGATCACATCTATTTTATTTTATTTTATTTCTGCCTCTGTGAATATGAGCTGCTCCATTGACGATCTCGCCCCCCCCCCCCTTTTTGCCCTTCTTCCCTGAGGCTTTTTAGAGCATCTCAGTGGGAAATGCCTCTTCCCATTTTAGAACAGAGTAGGTCTGACCCAGACACCTGACTGCTTTTGTAACCTCAGCAAAAGTGATGCTTATTACTGAGGAATTTTTGATCTGCAAAGGAGCTCTTAGAATAAAGTGTTTTTTGTTTGTTGGTTGGTTGGTTGGTTGGCTTTTTAACCCTAATTCCTTTTGCATCGTGAGCGATGCAGAAACTAGAAACGCCAAATAGGAGGAGAGAGAGATCACAGAAGAGCTGGGCTCCTCAGAATAATAAGCCTACTTTTTCCACCATCCAACTGCTGGGACTTGAAGACAGGAAAGCTTTCACCTGCATGATGGAAAATGCCGGGCTGAAAGTGGGGCTCTCTATTCCATTCCTGCTTGGTGGGAGGCCCTCGCCGTGTACACTTCTTTCTTGGCAGAGAGGAAGAGCCTGAAATGTGGCTTTTCAACTTTGTTATCAGCAGTTGTGTTGGGAGGATATGGTGAGTTTGGGTTTGGTTTTCAAATGTGTGATGACCATCTTTCTAAGAAGGTCAGAGAGAAAGCTTCTGAGGGGGAAGGGGAGGGACAGATCAGACATAGCTATCACTACCTCCCAAGGAGGCCCCAAAGGGCTTGGAAGTCCAACAAAGTAGGAATTCCCAAAGTGCACGGTCAGGAAATTTCTGGACAAAGTTTTGTTTGGAGAATTGGATTACAAAATGCCATTGACTGAATAACAGGATTCAGCTTGCCAGGAGTCTATTACAGACAGGGGTATTTTGAATTGGAATGGCTTGTCAAAGGCTTCTCCCTTTGTCCAGAAAGCAAAATGTCTCAGATGCGTAGTAATAGGGCAGAGGTAGGCACACATGCTTCATGCCTGTGCCTTACACATCAGCTAGTTCACTTTTACAACCCCAGCACTTAGCCCAGTGGCTTGCATGAAGGAGAGAATTAGTGATATTTGTCGCATGAATGAATTACTAAAGCGATGGAAGTTCTGATGTTGTAACTTCCTAGTTTAGAGATGGCTAAGTCACCTTAAGGTCTTTGAGCCTCTCTTTTCCTCTCATGTCTTCTACTAAAAATCTCATAATTCATGGTACTTTTGTTGTTCAGTGCAGGAATCTGACAACCATAACATCTTCCCAATTATAAAGATGAACTGAGTATTCCAGAGCAACTGAGAACAATGGTGAAGCCACAAAGGTCTCTTGTATGTGACAGAGAAGCAGCTCTAGGGAAGGACCCTGTTGGCTGAAGTTGCAGCAACTGTTTGATAAACCAGTTACTAGAGACACTGCAGGCAGATGCTTGGGGGAGAAACTCATCTGTGATGTGGTTTTGAGAACATTCTTCTTTTTCATGGCACTTCCTCCTCTGAATTCCAATAGCACCTTCTTTGTACTTTGCCTACATACCCTCACTTGGGAAAGAGCAAAGGGTTCAGGGTTGGAATTCCTGCAACCAAGTCTGGTTACTGTTGATTCTCCTCTTCTTATCACGTAGCATTTTTTCTAAGGATTAAACAATATAATAAAGGAGGAAATCCTGGTCAAATCATGAAGCAACTTGCAGATATTAGTTGTGATGGTGGCCTCTTATTTTATATGTAATTTTGGATATGCCTGCTAGATCGTTCATTCCTTAAAAGCAGGAGGATGTGAATGACCTTTGTGTGTGTGTCGCAGGACCCAGCAGGGGGACTTAAATAAAATAATTGAAGGATTGAATCAGTACCTTGATAGAGTTAACAAATGACTAAGCCTTAAGCTGAGAGCAATCTTTCTTTGTCAGTTCAAACTTATGGTCAAAAGGAGGGGCCCTTAGGAGACTGGGGAGGTGGGAGCCATATAGGCGTGGAAGAGAGAAGAGGAGGGAAAGGACATCAGAAGTCTAGGAAGGGATTTGTCATCCCTTCCTCCAGGGACAAATAGAAAAGGAAAGGCTGGGAGCAGGCCTAGTGGAGATGCTCTTGAGAACATAAGTGCCTTCTTTTGTGGCAGCCAAGGGTGCACCTAAACAGGTCGTGAACCTTAGCACTGGCTCAGAAACTCCAGGCTGGAAAGCCAGCAGTGCCAAACGAGAGGAATAACCTGAAGATCTGAAAGAACGAAAATGCCTAATCCCCATGGAAGTTTGAAGGAGTATTATAGGTCCATTGGCTAAGAGCATGTCTTAAGTTTGGATATGCCTGCTAGATCGTTCATTCCTTAAAAGCAGGAGGCTATAGACGATCTTTGTGTGTGTGTGTGTGTGTGTGTGTGTGTGTGTGTGTGTGTGTGATAGGACCTAGCAGCGGGCCTTAAATAAAATAATCCAAGGATAGAATCAGTACGTTCTGGTTTTTCATGGCACTTCCCTCCTCTGAATTCCAATAGCACCTTCTCTGTCCTTTGCCTACATCACCTAATGGGAGAGGTGAGGAAGTTCCATTGTTTGGCTGGGCTCTATATTTGAGGGCCAAACATGCATTTGGAAGATTCGGTGATTTCGGAAAACTGTTTGCGAGGCCAGATAGACATGTTTTTAGTTTAAATGAGCGTCAGAGTGGTCTATTAAAGAGTCGGTGGCTTGAATGTTCCTCCTGTCTTGCAAGGACTCCCAGGGATGGTTTCATCCTTGTTGACATTCACTCCCTGAAACTCTGGACTAGGCATTACTGGCTTTGTTAAGGCGTGTCCCAGCCCTTCTGCCTGACCAGCCCTTTCCTCTTTCTCCTAAGTCTTGTTTCTGTACCTGCTGCATTGTCTTTTGTGTCTGAGGTGGGTACCTCTGCCTGGGAGTTCCCTCATTGTGGGTTTGGGTGTGGCTGCAAAGGCAAAGGTGAACATTACTCTGGCTGCATCCCAAGTGATTCTTCCAGTGGCATCAGGATAACACCTATGGGAAAGTCATCAAAGGCTAAGCAGGATCCAGAAGGAGTCAGTTGGTCTCAGTGCCTCCCTACCCAAGCTTTCACTCCCCTCTATGCCCTGGGTACTCACTTTTCTCATAAGATGATCACACTCGTTTTTTTTTCTGTCCCAAAGGCGAAACCTTCTCTTGCCATGAATTCATTCATGTTGCCGTCATTTGTTGAATTGTTTCTGCATTTATTTGTGTTAAGTGAATGTCTTCTATCTTCAGTTATAAGTCCACAGCCATGAGGATCACCTTTGATTTGATGATATCTATCATAATGAGCACATCAAGCAGAGTGACAAAGGCTTATTCATGATCGCATCCATGGGACCTGGGGATGGAGTCACTGCTCTGGTACCGCACACAGCTGTTGCTCAATAAAGATTCAGAGGATAGGAAATTGAATAACGCCAGGCTTGTATGTGTGCCAGGAAAGTGGAAAACAGTGGTCATGAATCATGAATGTGTTCATTAATTCAGAGTGATCACATGAGTGCAGAGCTACTGATGAACTAAGATGAGTTTCTGCTTTGCTTTTGACTCCCTTATCGTTGACAGGACCCCCGTGTCAACTGGTAGCAAGTGTAGGCTTGGAATCTATAAGTTCTCTGAAGAAAGAAAAGGCCTGAGTATCCAAAAGGCTCTGAATAGCTTATGTCTTTGGGAGACCAAGAAGCTGTCCAGGAGTCAATGTGAAGCCTTGAAACTATGTTGGGCAACCTTTTCCATAGTTTCTTTGCTGGCTCAAGATTTCCCTCATCAGCTGGGTACTTCCCCTAATAAATCTGCGTGCACATAGTTCTTTTAATTTCTGACTGGCTCAATTACTCCTCAGAATGTTGTATATTTTCTATTGTGAATTGTTATTGCTTTGAGAGAGACTGGAACTCATTTGCGTGTACAGCCTCTCTAAGCCAGTGCCACCTTAATAACATACTGCTAATTTATGGCTTGTTCCTTTCTTTCTTTCTTTTTTATCAATGTCATTGTGCTGAGGTCAGCTTCACTCTACCCCATGGGCTATGCTCTTCTTTACACAAGAACTTGAGGAATACATTAAGGACCCTGGAGGATAAGGGGGACTCCTACAAATCCTGACTCCTCTCTGTGTGTCCAGAGATGGCATAGAAGGGTTGAATGTTTATAATAATGTTTATCATGATGGCCATTAAAAAAGTATTAACACAAGGAGATTAAAAGAGTAACATTATAAGGAAATACTTTCTGAGGTTGTTCTAGGCATAGTTTACTCTATACCAGTTAATACTGGAGAAATTATAGCTCACAAATGTCTACATTTTGATTAGCTTGAAATGTGATTTAGATCAGTTCAGTTTAACGTATACTAACTGAACACCTACTATAAACTCAGAAAATTTACTAGGCACTTGGTATGCAGAGGTGGATGACACAGGCCCAGTCTTAGAGAATTCATCAGAAGCTTTGTTTCCGAGGATGAATTCTACATTTAACCCTTAACATGGTTCTGAAAGAATCTAGATTTCAGACCAAATATATATTACAGTCACTGCCATTCTTCATGTTACCGATTTTTCCTTATTCATATGTTTTTGTTTGTTTGTTTGTTTTTCACTTTAGTGTTTTCATAGTTCCCATAAGATCTGCGAAATTGTTTACCTGGCCTTGGTCCATCTCCACCTATTGTTAATTTACCGGAAGACTTCTTCCCTTTACAGGGGCATACATACACAAGTAGTTTTATGTTAGGTTTAGAGAAAAGAAGATACATAAGCTCTAATTATTACAATGTCAGGTTCAGCAGTAACTTTTTTTTTTACGTTTACCCGTTGCCATGAAAGTCTATATTCTCTTTTCTGCTAGTCTGCATTTTCTTCTTTCTCAGATTTCGCCCAGATCGCAACTGTTTTCTTGGGCCTTTCTAAACTGGCCCAGGCCCTTCTTGAACTTCTAAAACATCGATTTGTCTGACTGTACTTTGGCACTTAGCATGTATTTTATTATTATTATCTCTCAAATCTGTTCTTCAATTAGCCATGTGAGAAACTCAAGCTGCATTGTGTGTGCTTTTGTGTTCTTTGAGAATCTAGCCTAGAACCTTGCACATAGTGTGCAGTTAATAAATAGCTCCTATTCGTTAATTGATTTTGCTTTTTCCTATGTGAGGTGTTGGTTACCCATATTAATTAACGCTCGAGGCAAAACATGTGAGGGCTACATGTGCTGGTCTAAGAAAAACAAAAATCAAAGCAAACTCTTGAAATCTGAGAGCCTAAAACCTCATCTTGATAAGCGAAAGAACAGTTTTATGAGCTCAGCCATCATTTAGCATTTTGGCTTCCCCTGCATGAATTGGCATGGTACCACACCACAGAAATGTTTGTTTACTTCTTAGGACCCTGGGCCGGGGGGCACAGTGCCACTCTCCATTGCCTGCTTTTGTCATTTTTCATGTTTGGCAATTGTAGCTGATCCAAGTAAAATGTTATTTGCAAAAAAGTTCAAAGAAAAATGATCACTGAAAAGACATTCTTCTTTGAGTAGGGAATCTCTCTGTATTTCTTGTTTGGTTTTAACATCCGCATTGGCATGTTACTGGTTTATCGGTGCTTGGCTGTTCACCACGTAGCATCTTATTGGAACAATTAAAGTGGTACAGAAAAGTCATGGCAGTGGAGCCGAAGCTGGGAGTTTCCTGGGAACCATTTAAGACACTTGACAGATTATGCCAAACAGGCCGAGGCCATATGTAGGCAAATAACCATGCATTAAGTAACTTTTTCAAATCTCCAAGTAATCTCTCTTGGACATCTTTTTTCTGTTGTTTCCAAAAACACAAAAAAGAAAAGAGCCAGTGCCACTGAGCATAAATCATCTCAAGTCGCTCAGGGGTGACATAATGTGGGTCAAGGTCCAGTGCCCTGGAAAGATGCAGGCCAGTATAGCAGGGATCTCGGACTTGCCCCAACTTCCTCTGTGTCTTCTAGCCTGAGTGAGCTACTACTTTCTGGTTCTGATATGTGCTATGTATAAGTTTATACCCCCTAAGACCTACACCTGTATATACATTTGACAACCTACAGAAAACCTTTCTGTTAGGATGATGGGGAGAGAAAACAAATAGGTGAATCCCACCACCCCCTTTAATACAAGCCTTTTGTCTACATCCTTACTTTGAGAATCCTTTTAGAGTTGGAAAGCAGGAGGGTAGAATCCTCGACCTATTTCTTTTCCAAGGGAAAAAAGCTCTCATGGAATCAGAGGCTTTGGAATTTATTTGTGGCCACAGAGATAATCCCTTTTATAGGAAGAATGAACTAGCAAATAATTCCCAGCCTCGAGCATTCTTATCTCTTGCCGAATCCCTCCTTTTTTTCAAGTTAAATAGAGTGTTCTTTATTGAGAAATGTGTTTGCTTTTCCAGTGATTCTGTCCTTGTGCCATTGTTGTCTTTTTCTTTTTTTTTTTTGACTTTGAGGTTTAAGGTTCTGGTCTGGAGGAGACTTGGGTAATTACTAAATTCATCCAAGATATGGAGGAAAGATCTCCGTTAAGTCAAACTGCATTTGCTTTGCCCACAAGTTCACATTTGCATTTGCATCTTAGCCAGCCTTTGTTTCTTGGAAAGCATTTTTCACACATGCTGAGCCTTGGTGGGAAAATATAAACTCCTGGCTTTGAAGGGTGCCATGTATGCAAATGTAAGAATGTGGTAGGATAAAATACATCGCCCTACTGGGCCAAGGTTGGCTTTACCATTTCTCCTTTCTGTGGGCCTCCGTGGGTTTCACTTTTCTGAGAGATGTAAGTACAGGGCTGGGTGTGGATAGTCTTATCAGTGTAGATCAATAATCGGAATCAACCAGACCTCTGAACTTCCATTTTAATTCCATAGGAGCTTTGAGCCTCAGCAGTTTTTACATTTTGCCGTCAGGGAGCAGCCTGACCATTTCTGATGGGATACTCTTATATTTCTACAGGGGTATAAAGGTTCTTTCAACACCAAAGGAATAGAATCTAGGAGTGAGGCACAAAGCAGTGGAAGTGGTTTTGGGAACCTTATTTTCTTCCCAAATATAACTGAACTACTGAAAGTGTGGAAAAAGGAAAATAACTATTATTAAATGGTATGATCTAGTCAGGTATTTTCAAAAGACAAAATGACCACTCAGAAACTTTGAGTTCTAGCCAGGCCTCTCAGGAAGTCCTAACAAGTGACTGAAACTCATGGGTGGAGTCATGGAAAATCACAGTCAAATAATGAAGTGTCACAGAAGATCATTTAAAGTAACACAAAGTGAACCAATGAAACTAGGGCGCGAATTCTGAGATGAGGAGAGGATATTTTCATTCTACCAGAATAATTTTGCTGGCCATTGACTGTAATGCTCCTGAGCGTCTATATATTTAGGACTTCCTATGTTGCATTTGAATTATTCTCAAAACTGGGCCTTTGATGTTGATCTAGGCACTGGAGCTCTGTTCATATTTCTAGGCAATGTGTGGGCTGCACAGATGTGTTTCCATGGAATCTATTCTCTAGGCTTAGTGACATAACTTAGCGAAGGTGCTTAGCATTGTGCCTGGCATATAGCAAGTGCTTAATGAGGTAGTTGCTGGTGCATTTCAGAAAAAAATCCTTGTCATCCAGGAGCATGTAGTTAAGTAAAGTTAACAGAAAAGAGACATGAAACTATGATTAATGATTCAAGGCAGCATATGATTATGTGTCCGTTTTTAGAGTCAGTCAGATTGAGCATTAGTGGTCCAGAGAAAGGAGACATCAATATGGACTTTGGCAGTGGGAAAGGTCTCACGGAGCACAAATGACTTGAACTCGAACTGAGGTTAGGGAGAATTGGGACAGGCAAAGAGAAGGGAAATGAGAGGCTGAGAGTAAGAAGGTGGTATGGCATGATAAGCATCAGAGAGCCCAGAAGTCGGTAGGGTAGTTGACAAGATTTGCTCTTTCTGCACCAGATCCCTAAAAGGAACAATATTTTTGTTCCTTGGTTAGTCATATTCACATTTTTTTTCTTTGAATAGAAAAGTAGGCTTAGCCTAAATACCTTGGATGAGGCTGAGGTACCAACTTGCCTGCCAACAATGCTTTAAACGGAGCAGCTTTCCTGGCTACACAAACTAAGGCGAGCTATCAGAAGCAGATTCTGTGTGCAGATTTCCCAGAATATCTGACCATTGTCTAGGTCATAGAACCGATATTCCAAGTACAAGTTAGATCATTTCCATTCATGGACATAAGTGAAATGCTTCTCCTTTAGGTAACTCGTTTGAAAATGCTGGTTCCTGAGCACACGTTTTTTTATTTTATTGTATAGGGCAAATGTTCTGTGCCCACAGCATATGGTAGGATATCATGAAAGACACTTGTTCAGAGTTTAATTATTTTGTACACAAGACTCCAGCAGAGTGATTTCAAAGCCTTTTTGAATGACCGAATATTCAGTTTTCTGTGCCCACAGCTGTCTATTCTTACACTTTCTGGAGGCCTTCCCTTTCTCTATTTGCTGAAGATATAAAACCACATCTCAAAACCCATGTAAAAATACTATAAAAAGCATCCATGATTAATAGAACGTTTTCTACATTAACTGTCTTAACCAATTCTATTAAAAGAAATTTTAAAGAATATCTCCCCTCTTTTTTCTCCTTCCAAGTTTTAAGGGGGTGTTCCAAATATGGAAGCCTTCTGTCAGACTTCCCTCAGATTGACAGGGTGGCTTTAGGATTGTGATATAAAAAGACAGAGGTTTCTCCTTTTTATTCCCCCTAAATGGTTGTTTTAACCATTTGACAACTAAAAATGTGCTTAAGAACTTGGTACACTGATGAAAACGGAGGTCATGTACTTCATCTGAGACCATATCCATTGGACAAATAATCAAGGTGCTTTTAAACTCATTAACTCACTGCTTGGGGTGCTCCTTTCTCAGAGGCCATACCTTGTCTAAGAATCACCTCCTCCCTCCCCCCTCCCCCCCCCCCCCCGTCCCTCTCCCCCTCTCTCTATCTCAACATTTTTTCCTCCACTGTCCCCCTGGCTTTAACGCAGACTTAGTTTTATTTACAATAAATTGAAATGACAATCTAACTGAGATGGTGATGGTCAGGTCTCAAAAAAACAATGCAGCACGTTGAAGAGAAACAATCATCAGAACTCAAGCGCTTGTGAGAAGCCCAAGATAAAAGACTCTTGTTTTCTTGGCAAACGCGATAGATGTTCTGCAGTGACAAATGATATAACTGTTATCTTGACACCATACTCTCCCATGTTGAAACTGTTTATGGGAAACAAACATCATATGACAAACAGATTGCCAGACACTAAGTAAATCACTATAAAGGGTGGTGAGTCAAGTATTGCCAGTTTTACCCACATTGTCATTGTTATGATGTAACACATTCCTGGAGACTGATATTGTATCCAAATTTGGGCACAAAAACCTCCTCTTGATCAGTTGGCTGAAATTCCCCGCCGTATAATATGTCACACACACACGGAGACACAGGCACACACATACACGGATTTGGACGCACACCCAACCTGAGCGAAGCACAAGGGACAATCCGGAAAGGATGGAATATTAAAAAGGTGTGCAGAGATTATACAAACTGTAAATTTCAGCCCTTGCCCAGGCAATAAACCCAGTAATCCTCTAAGCTCTGCTAGCAATGATTAATAAACAGTGGGTGTGCTAAACATATGGAAAAATCATCCCATCTGGACCATTTAAAACTAGGACATAGACTTTATCTTTGTTTATTTCATCCTTAGCTAAAAGGCTTATTATGAATTGCAATAATCCAAGAAGCCAACCATGGAAGACAGACAAACTCTTTAGATAAAACCAAAAAAGCAAGTTCTGTAACCGAGGACCAGATGTATTTTTGGGTTTAGCCCTTGTACATATTTAGCCGAGCTTTTCAAGTGGTGAAGATTTGCATGTTTGTTTTGCAATACTAATGAATATGTTTTTGATTTACATTTTAGAAAATGGAAACTTTTATCTTCTTGGGGCTTTGTAACTTAATGACTTCCAGAGGGTGGCTTGGTGTCCTCTTTTAACCCTTCACCATGAGAAACGTATCTCTTTCAGAGGCCCAGCACTCTATCTCGCTGAATGAAACCCCAAAGATACTGTGGTTCTGTCTTTTGTTGCCGGAATGGCAAGGGTTGAAGAGCTTTTGGCTTTCAATCTAGTGAAAACATATGTAAATGGCAAATTATTTTTAAACTAGCTTTAATGTGAATCTTGGGGGTATACAGAATGACTCTACAGATGATATTTATATTTGATGAATAAGGACAACTCTTTTGGAAAAACATTGCTTTGAGAGGTAAGATCTTGAGTATTGGTTCAATTTCCTTGGAGATAAAGATTGTTTTAAGAGGGTGAGGAAAACGTCTTACTGAATATTTTACTTCTGGAAGATATCCTTAGGAGCAGTTCTTTCTTCCTTTAAGTTTCTTTGAAGATGTTACGTGGAAAAATAAGTAAACACATTTTCCCCCCAAGACTTCCTTTGCTTGTAATTTGGATTGGACAAGGACCTTATCAGAAATGGAAAATTTATCCTTGAGGGATAACAGAGTATTTTCAAATAGGAGATAACTAGAGCTTTGAACTCTCATTATTTGACAAGCTGGACCGGAGAGATAGCTTTTCTTCCAAATTCTTCCAGTAGTTTTTAAAAATAGAATATGATAAAAGAATAAGTATGCCCTTAAAAGTCTGTGTCGGGGCCATGAAATCTTTTAAATGCTTAACTTTCTGGGACAAACAAGTAAAGGTGTAATATCACACTGAGCATGAAATGGGGGAGGTTTTACATTAGTTCTACAGTGATTAGCCGCGTTGAGGTTCAATGAAAATGTGCTAGTGAGGGCTGAGTAGTCCTTTGATAAGGAACCAATGGCGTTTTTATTATGTAATATCTGAAAGGCTTATGATCAAGAGTCCCTAAGCCTAGTTCTTCACGTGGGAAATCATTTCACCCCTAGAGAATATTTTTCCCACCCAGACTCTCTTAATAACTAGTTTTAACTTTCCAGAACAGTTTTATAGTGTCGTATTAAAATTGGATACATATTTGCTGTGAGTTCTTGGTTAGCAGGCATTTTCTAACATGATTTACTTAAACCAAAAAAGGTTGAAATGTGGTGTAAGAATTCCTTATTTTCTCTTAAAAGTTCCCCCGGAACTTTCAGTTCTCATCTATTTTAGATCCGAGAGAAAAAATACCTAAAAAAATACCTAGATGTATTTTAAAAATACCTAAACATATTTTAAAAATAGTTATTTTTCTTATTATTCAGGATCCAAGCCTAGATGGCTATTTCTTCCAATGTGATCTTAACTTATGAGATCATATTTTAAGATGCTTTATTAATAATTTAGCTTTTAATTTATTTCCGTGCTCTTCCTCTACAATAAAGAGGAAGGGCCCAGGTAACCAATTGATTGTGTAAGCACTACATGCCTGGAAGTTTGTCTTTGCTATTTATGCTCACAAAGGCCTACAAGTAGATCTTATTACAGAGGAGCAAATTGAAGCTTAGAGAAGCTAACTAATGTAAGGTCATAGAATTAGGTTGATAACGGACCCAAGACTTCCTGCTTTTCAAGATGATCTTCTCTGCCCAACATCATGCCATTGTAGCCCTTGTATCTCAGAGTCATTAATCTCCAAACTCTGTTTTTATTGGCGCTTCTCAAAATGAACGTGTCCAGCATACAAGGTACCTTGAATAATGTAAATCTGCTTGGGCATAGAAAACCAGCTGCTGGTGGGAGAGATGAATGGTTGTGGAGCAGCTAGTGGGAGAGAGTTGGGGAAGAAGACCAGGAGACATGGCACAGCCAGGAGCAGAACAGTGGCATCCTTGGCCAATGGTTCCTAAAACTTTGCATAGGGTCCTTTGAGACTCTGATGGAAGTTATAGACCCTGTCCCTAGAAAATTTGCTAAAAGTTTCAGGAGTTTGCAGACCTGCTGAAGTTGCTGAGATTGGTGGATTCTATGCTGAGTCCTTGGCCCTAGTCCTTGATACTCTAAAGCACACTCTGCGGACCAAGCAGCATCGGCAATCTCTAAGAGCTTTTACGAGTGAAGGATCTCAGGCCCCACTCAAGACCTATCAAATTAGAATCTACATTTTACAAGATCCCTAGATGATGCCCAGGCACATTACAGTTTGAGAAACACTGGTCTAGGCAGGCAGTATTTAAGTAGAAATGAGGGTGTGGGGCTGTTGACGTGTCAGAGGGTAAAGGTAGTGAAGATTGTGCTTAAGCAGGAAGAATGGGGAGAGAACAGGGTCTCAGATTTATCAGGAAGTGGGAAGATGGCTGGAGGCTGGTCATGGATCTGTGAACTGTGGACATTTCTCATCTTCAGCCATGGTCAGGGGGCACTTGCTTGAGTTGTCTGATTCTTCTTCTCAACCACCTACACTTACTGAGTTTCAAATGACTAGAGTATTTTCACCTAATAGCCATAAAAAAGTCATCGTTTAAAAGTAGGAAGTAGATGAGAAATGATGAAATTGTTCATTTTACTGTTAATCACTTAAACTACTCAGTTTCGAGTTTGATCATCTTAAATCAGTATTGCTAATGAATGGCTTCCACATCCTGTGGAAAAGTGGTCTGAACTATCTTCTTTTAACTCAAAGTCTTGGATGGATGTTCACACATCCTTTGCAGTACCTGATGTATCCTCAGGAGCCCTGGGAGACAAGTTGCAGGATGTAGCTGAGCAAGATGTCTTGTACACCACAGCCATTCAGAGCATTTTTTTAACAGGAGTGGAGGGTCCTTGGAGGGACTGGCCCTGGCTAGGCAGCATCAGGGCTCTTAATTAGAACTTGGTCCACCCCACCCAAAATGAGAACCTGGGTCATATAGGTGGTGACTGTAAAGATAGTTTTGCTGCAAATGGGCTTATTCACTTTTATTTAGTGGCATTTTTAAGCGTGTGCAGCCTTAGCAAGTAGTAATTAACTGCTTTAGCCTAAAGATCCCTTTGTGACATGACAGCGCACGCGTCTAGCATATAAATAGTAGCTGTGTTCTATGGGGAGCACCTCTTGGGTGGGAAAAGGACTTGAGACCCGTAAAATAGTATACCTAAGCAAGATAAAGTATCTCTGGTTAAACTATTTCTAGGTGCGTTGGAATTCTGGGGAAGACACAGCAGGGTTTTCAATGAGAAAGTAACTTAGGCATTTGGCACACAGTGGTTAAGAACTGGCTCTGCTGTAGGCCTTGTGTGGGTGACGGACGTACAATTATGACACGGACATGTTCCCTATCCTTAAGGAAGTCCAGTCAAGTGGAGTAGGTGCCATGGCAGGGGAGGGGTAGAATGCCCTGAAAGCATACAGGAAAGTGCGTTTACCTAAATTTGTTGGGGCTGTGAAGGCTTCCTAGAAGGAATTAAAGGAAATGAAGAAAGCAACTTATAAGCTCATATTCGAAATGGCAAAGGGGTGCAAGAGTGCCCAGGCAGAGGGAAGGAGATGCGCAAAGGCTCAGAGGTGAGAGGCAGGATGGTGCTGTCAGACAACAGGAAACATGCCGACACCATTAGAATGTCTTGCCTGGGGATCTGGAATAAAACCTTAGAGCTTTCATGTCAACTAGTCTTAGTCCCCAAGATGTCTTAACGAATGATTCCTCATTGTCTCTTCAGCACTTCCTGTGATGGAAAGCTGCCCAATAAAGTCCTTCCATAGGAAGAAATGAATTCCATCTTCTGCTTCTCATCACTGGTCTTAGTTCTGCCCTTTCTTGTCACCAGAACCACTGAAGCTTCTCCAGTGTTTAACAGTCACTGGTCAGCGACCCCAACACCTTTTCGGGGACTGCATTGCCAAAGGAGACAAGGCAAAGTCCAACTGGACAGGGCATACACGTAGCAAATACTTGTACTTCATGCATTCAAATCCTATAATATCCTTAAACTACAGTTTTATATAGGCTCCCAGTCAATCGTGATATTTCATGGGGGAAGTGGGAGAGGCCAAATATTTGGCTTAAAGAGCTCACATTATTAAGATTATATTAAGGATTCAATTTTGCGCAAGCCTTCCTATAAATTTCTCCTTGCCATGCAGCAAGTCTCATACCACGCCACTGCTGTGCTGGGCTGAATTGTCAGCACACCTGTACTTTTTTAATGATTATGGCTAAATCCCAGCGCCAGCTGGAGGGAAAGGTCACATTTCATGGTGGTGTAATTGGAGAACTGTGTTTCTTAGGAGTAGAGGTAGCAGAACCTTGTTGGAAAGTTTGAGAACATAGACCTAGGCAAAAGCCACTTACCTTTGGTAGTGAATCACTTCTGAAATAACTGATTGGACCTCGCTTTCTATTGTGACTGCTCCCTCATTTAGCTTGTAGCTAAAGGATTAAGTTAACAGTCAGAATTAGATATGTCCAGAAACCAAACAAGAATCTGGGTCATTAGAGAGGAAAGAGTTGCAGGTAATTGAGTCCAGTGTGTAATATGGGGTCCATAATGCACTTTCACACCTCCTGTATTTATGATTGAAAGGATGATTTTCCTCAGCAAGTGGCCCTGAATCATCTTTATTAAAGCCATGTTTGCTGTTCTAATAATAAAAAAGTAACTTTTATTTATTTCTATAGTTCGCCTGTTCCCTAACGCAGACTGTTGATGGAATACAGACGTGGGTAAGCATTGTCACAGTGCCTTTTCAACTGCAGAAGAATGTCCTTAGAAGAAAAGATTACGTACGTGTAGTCACAATGCTTAAACTGTAGACGTGAACTTGGTATCAGAGGAGATGAAGTGACATCTAAAAGATGAAACATGCACAGCATTTGAGTTTAGGAAATTTTAGTTTCATTTGCAGAAACACAGTGAAAATATCCAAGATCTAATCTTAAAATAAAACTTGGCTCGAAGAGCCATGTGTAATAAATTAGCAGATTAGAGTTGTTTACACCTTTGGCATTTTTAATCTCATATTTCTGCTTTAAATAGCTTTCCTGGCAATTATATACTAGTTTTTTTCCACCATATAATTCTGAAAGTTGCATATTGGATACACTTTCGATATTTACTTCAACCATTTCTTTCTGCCTCCAACTGTAAGATGACTATTACTTCATGGTAATAACTCACAAAATATTCTCATTTATGTTTGATTTACTTTTCATATGAATAAATATGAAAATGTATTTTTCACATAAATAAATAGTATTTGGTAAAACTATTTCCTGTTTCTTTTGAAAATGACTTTGTAAGGTGTTACTTTGATACTTTGAAATAATAAATATTTAAATTAATTCAACACTATTTAAATTAATTTAACACATGTGAAGAAATATTTATGTGAGCCTCCGGTGAGTTAGACATGGTCCTACATCCTGTAGAGAGTATTAAACTGAGGGAGATATTCTTTAGCCCCACAGGGGTCTTACAAGCTTGTAGACAATTTAGGACAGATACTCTAATGATTATGATGGAAGGGGCATGAATGAAATTCAGAGACAGTACTGTGAATCCAAAGGAGGAAAAGGTAATATCATTATGTGCTACAAGTATTAGATTTTTTTTTTCATATTGGGACATCCTTATCAGATACTTTCTTGAAGAGACTTTTCTTGACCTCCCCTAAACTGGGTCTGATTTCCTTGCTCGTAAAGAACTCTGTGTGCTTCCTTAAAAAAAAACAGCTTTATTGAGGTATATTTTGCATACCTTGGCATCCACTCATTTAAACATTCTTGCATCTGTGTGTTTCCCTGTGTGTGTGAGTGTGTATGTGTGTGCTTGAGAGTGTATGCATATATGCATGGTGTGCATATTAGACTAATCTAGGTCTGGACTTCCTCTGAGCACACTGCTCTCCCTGCAGCACTCTCTGGTCATAGCTCTTTTCTTCCATCACCTCTTGGACCATTGGGCATGAAGGTGCAGTTGGGTGTCTTCCTAGTTCCCCATTTCCATTTCCAGACTGTTCATTTTCCCTCCCTCTTCCCTAAAACGCTACAGTTTTGACTCCCTTGTCATCAGACAATCTCACCCATCACCTTCTTTCCTGTGGATCCTGAGTCACTTCTGTTCATTTGCTGAAGACGTTAACTCCTGGTTGACTGTCATTCTCTCTTTCCTTAATTTTCTCTGATTTTCAAATCCAGATGGTACTTCCGGCATCCTGGACATTCATTTCCTTGACCTCCTTTCTTTCAGTGATCTCATTCCAGCACTCTTCCTCTAGCCCCTCCCTCCCATGGTTCTACCCCAGACTAGAATCTAGACTTCCTGTGACCTGTCCATAATTTCAGTTTCAAACATCCCACTCTCTGACCTCTACTTCCTGTCTTTTCACCTTAATTCCTCTAATATCTGATGCCATCACTCCTTGAACTTGCTGGGACCTGCCATCTATGGATCCTACCACCTTTCCCCTCTCCTCCCTCCGAATCCTAATTCCTCTTACTACCCATCCATCTTATCAGCTTTTTCCTTACCCTCCTTTCTAATCACATTCCTCCCTCCCCATCTTTTTTTTTTTTTTATTCTTCTCCCTCCCCATCTTAAATACTGTGCTCAGTCATTATAATCATACCTTTGTGCTCTCAATTCCCTTGCCTCTCTTGCTTCCTTGAACTGACTCGGGAAAAACTCATACAACTCTGCCTGTTCTATGCCTGTACCTATGCACTGAATGTAGCTGGAAAACACACACACACGCACACACACACACAAACCCACGTAATGACTAGTCTTATTGTTACACTTATGGCCATAAACGTTATGTAAATATCTAGTGGTTCCCAGCAATCATACTACGTTTTCTTAAGGCATTCACCCTGCTCTTCTGGACGACTCTTTTATACCCTTTATTTCCTTTTCAAACCTCTGGCATCTCTGTGTCACCAGAGATGGCTTTGCTTCCTATTTTTTTGAAACATAGAAGTGATCAAAAGATAACTTCCCCCAGATTACCACCACATTTACCTGCCTCCCAGCATGTGTATCGACCTCGTCTTGCATCCCTTCTGTTACCATAGAGTGGAAATGTCCACACTGCTATCTAAAGACAGCCACTCCATGTATGTATGGATTCCATAGCCTCTCATATTACTCAAGGTCATCACTTCAGCAATTTTCTTTCCCATATCATTAATTTCTCCTCTCTCCTGGATTATTGCTATCAGCATACAAATATTTACACTGTTATTTTTCCAATAAATGCCTTCGTTACGGCACAGAAACTGTTTTTCTCAAAGTTGCCAATGACCTCACACGGCTAAGTCCATTGCTCCACTTTTAGAGCCCACACGTAGACACAGTGGCCACTTCTTCACTTGAAATGGTTTCTTCACTTGGCTTCTAGGATCCTACACATTTTTGGTCTTCTTTTTACACCACTGACAGCTCCTCCTGTTTCCTTTGCTGATTCTTCATTCTCTCCCCAACATATAATGGGTTCAGTGCTTCGTCCTCTCCTTAGTTACCCGCATCCTCTCTCACAGCTCCCATGTAGTTTCATGACTCTCAATAGTGTCAATCTGCTGACAGCTCTTAAATGTATATCTCCAACTGCGACCTCTCCAGGAACTCTAGATTTGTACGTTCAGCTGCCTCTGGGCATCTCCCCTTGGATATCTAGTAGACATCGCAAATGAAATATCACTAAAAGTCACTGCCGATCTTTCCTCCCCAAACTGCTGTACCTTCATTCTCTCCCATCCTGGTAAGTGACAGTTCTATCTTTCCAGTTGCTTAGGCCAAAATGCTTGGAATCATCTTCAACTCCTCTCTTTCTCTCATACCCCATATCCAATCTGTCAGCAAATGTTATTGGCTTTTCTTTCAAAATATTGAGAATCCTAACACCTTTTCCACCTTCACCTATGAGGGTGATGGTCCAAACCACCATTATCTTTTACATAGATTGTTGCAATAAACTTCTTAATGAACTCTTGGCTTCCATTTTCACTTTGCATTGAGATTCCTTTAAATTTTAAGATGATATCACTCCTGTTTTCGAAAATTCCAATATCTCTGTATCTGATACAGAAGAAAAGCCAAGGTTCTTAGTGACCCACAAGACTCTACTCAGTCTGACGACTCCTGTTCCACATTTACCTCTGTGGGTGCTACTTGTCTCCCCTCACTTTCTCTACTTCAGCCACGCTCTAGGAACTCTAGGTTTCCTCCTGGCTCAAGACCTTTATTCCTGTATTCCATCTTCCTAGAGTATTCCTTTCCCTCAGTTGTCCCCTCATGTCCTTCAGATCTTTGCTCTGACATCACCTTCTAAATGAGGTCTTCCTTGACTACGCCATTTAAAAATCTAACCTCCCAGTTCTCTAACCCCATTCCCTGCTTTATTTCTTTCCAAAGCATTTAGCTCATTCTAATATATCATAATATTTGATTTTTAAAAATATCTGTTTGGCTTATTGACTTTCCCTCAACTAGAATACACACCCCATAATGGCAGAGATCCTCCTCTGTTTCATCCATTGCTGTATTCCCTAGAACAGTACTGCCTAGATAACTAGACACTCAGTAATATTTGTTGGGCCAATAGATGGAGTCCACACTAGTTTAGCTAAGACGAAGCCTACCATGGCCACTTGAAGGTCTGATCACTTTGTACATGCTCCTCCAAGGACATGATTTTTAAAGCCTTCCTCTCCAGTGAACTTCTCCTTCCCCATCATATCTCTGAGGACTATTCAAAGGAAACTAGATATAATCTGATCTCTGGAGTGGAGGGAAAAAAGATGTGGGGTCCTAGAGGAGGGGGACAAGAGGGTTAAAGTGACTGAGTGGAGCAAAGGGGGAGGGGAGAGCAGGTCCCAAAGGACGGGCTTTGTTTCTCTGGATACCAGCTGACATGTGAGTGGGCTCCTGTTCAAAAGATGAACCCAAGTCCTCCTTTCAACTCAGGACCCCCACATCTCCCACACCCCCCCACATCCCCTGGCACTCAAGGTTTGTCATGCTCTCATGAGAGCCTTTTCTCACAGTCGTAAAGTCAAGCTTCTTCATGGGTGGTGGGGGACGGGAAGGAAGTGTAAGTCATTTTTACAAAACCGCTCTGAAATTCTTGCATGAGAGGTGCTAAACATGCAAACTGTTAGATTTTATTTTTAAATTGTGCAAGCTATATATTTCCCCATTAAATGTTCACTTGCCAGTTATCCTCTGCTTGAAAAAATAATAAAATCAAATCATATAGTATCCAATTACTGAGATAAATTTGAAAGATAAAAGAAGCATTCTTTCTTGTTCCTAGGAGATGCTTCCAATCCTTTAAAGGATAATATGAGCCATAATGGTTTCCATATCTTCTTTCCTAATGTAGGTACCATTCAGTCATAGACCATGATCTCTGAATCAAATAAGAGTTGTAGGGTGTGAGAACAGCCTGTCTCTCCCCTAAATTGTCCTGTTAAGTTGCTTGACTTTTCCAAAGTCAAAATATTTCTCTACCCTCTTTAAATCATCTAAATATATTTTAATTAAAAAAAATGATTCCCCATCGGTGGGAAAGTTAGTCCCCCTTTTCTAACATTTATACTACTTCTTTCCTTTAAAGAATATCCTGCGCCCCCATCCAACTCATCCTGCTGCTTCTTGACAGTTTTTCTTGCTCAGTCATCAGTTGGACCCTACTCAGAGTATGACCACCCCTTAAGACCAGGATGAAATTGGGGCATTCCTGAGCCTGGGCTTTGCAATAGAACAGACCCGACTTCCAGCCCACTCTCTGTCACTTGCTATGTGGAGGATCTTGAGTGAGTTACTTAATTGCTCTGAACTTCAGTGTGCTCCACTGTTGAATAGTTATAATAACACATGCCTTACATTGCTGTTTAAAAATTAATGCACTTCAGCTAAAGACCCCTGGGAAAACTATTGCAGTTAAACAGGTTGGGTTTGTGACTTGTTGCACATAGGAGAATACACACTTCAGGCAATTGTGGGATGGCTCAGTAAGAGGGCGTTAGAAAGACTCTGTCACAGAATTGGAGCTTTGGATGGGTGACTTGGGAAAGGGTTCACTCTGGATTATATGTTGTCAGAAAGCAGAGGCAATACACAATATGATTGTGTATCTCAATAAATCTTACCTACAGGGAGTGGAGCCCAGAATGAGTATAAAGCTGTGATTGGTAAATATGTAGCAGTCATTAATCTAGGAAGAGAGGAGGGGGTTGGTATTTTTAGGGTGGCACAGTAACTTTGCTTTTGTCTTCACTCGGACAACGTTTTGAAGTGGCTTTCCTTTGTCTCATTTTATCATGGTCTCCCAGCAACCTCATCTGAAGTTGGAATTCTGCGAGATGGTTTATGTCTAATAGGAGAATAACAAGACTTGCTGGGAGTGCCAGGCCAGCTTCTGAATGTTGGAAGTTGCAGTTTTTTCTCTTTTTAAACAAACTCTTGGCGCAGCATCTAGCCCCTGAGGACTCAATACATTGTGGCAATTTCCATGGTAAAAATCTAAATTACACACTCAGCCTTCTCAATTCCAGAATAAATAATTTCAGTTCCTTCACCTGAGCCTCAGGGTACTGGAGGGTAATAAAGATAACTGATATTTCTTTAAACCCTATGCCAGCATCATGCCAAACATTTTAAGTAGATGATCATGTGTAATCTTTACCATAATCTCACGAGAGAGGTATTATTTTTCACATTCCACAGAGGAGGAGTTGATTTTTAGAAGTGAAGAGACTTCCCCAAAGTCATACATACATAAGAATAAGTGAGGGGAGGACGGATCCCAACCCCAGGAAGTTTTCTTTCTTTAGAACCCAGATTCTTAAACATTACATGATGCTTTCTAGTTCCTGACTCAATGCTCTCTATTTCCCGACTTTGGATGAGATGCTCCAATCCAAAAATCTCTCTAGTACCAATTACATTCCTTATCCCTCATCTGAATCACAATTAGCATTGTATTTCTTGCTCTTATTTTCCAACAATTCCTTTATAGTATCCATTAGCTGATAGCAAAGCACGCAGATTTAATTCAAGACAGCCGGGTTGTGCCTTCAGCATTAATCGAAGGATAAATCTGGTAGAGTTTTAAATTGGAAAAATTTTAATCTTCTCTTTGGACTAGAGGAGAATGGCGATCCTTGATTGTGCATTCAGAATGCATCATGGTCCCCATGCTACTTTTTAAAAAATGAGTTTACAATGTTCAAGCATAGTGGTTTTTGGAGTTTTAACAAAACGGCAACACAAGGCAATATGTACCAGGATGGAATTGGCATTTACTCGGCCTTATTATAATGTTGCTGTATCAACATTCAGTTGATGAGAATGCTGGCATTCACACTTACATGCGTTATATCTGCCTCTTAGAGTGCTTTGTGGAAATAGAGATCTCTGCTATAGTACAGAGTTGGAAGAAGAGAATTAAAATATTTTGAGCATCCACTGTGTGCCAGGAATTGTCCTAGGTGCATTTACATGATCTCATTTATTCTTTGTAACAACTTGAAGAAGGAAAGAATTGTTTGTGGCTCAAGTCACCATCATCTCACCCCGGGTTACTGCATATGAGCTTTCTAATTATTCCTTTGCTCTCACTTTTGCCCCCTTATGGTCGAGTCTAAAGCTAAAATGATCTTTTAAAATTGTAACACATCACTTTTCTACTTAAACACTCCCTGGCTTTCCATTGCCCTTGGAATAAAATCCAAATCCCTTACCTTGACCTCCAAGCCTACTCTATTTGACTCCTTCCTGCTCCTCTGACTTTATCTCAGCTGCTCTACCCCTTGCTCACTGTGGTGCAGTCACACTGGTTTTCTTTCCTTTTTTTTTTTTTTAATACCTCAAATGTGTTCCCACCTCAGAACCTTTGCACTTACTGTTTTCTGTGCCTGGAATCCTCTGCCCCAATTCTTTCTTTGGTTGATTCCTTGTTGCCACTTGGTTTTTGGCACAAATGTAATTTTTTTCAGTGAAACCTCCTGTGATTATAGAATTCACAGTAGTTCTGCGTTTCTAACCAGTCATTCTCCAATACACTGCCATGTTTTTTGTATAGTTTTTCTCACCATCTAAGGTCATTGCTGTTCGTTCATTTCTTCACCTGATTACTGTCTGTGTCTCTGCCTTTGGAGTTAATTTCCATGCTAGCAAGAACCTTGTCTGTCATGTTCACCACTGTATCCCTGGAGCCTAGTCCAGCGTTGAATGAATGAATATGCATTTTTACAGATAAAGGAACTGAACAACCACAATAATCCTCACAGCGATAGCAAGTGCCACCACCATTTACTGAGTGCCTTTAAAGTGCTAGACATTAAGCAAGGAACTTGAAAGATATTCTTTCACTTCTTTAGTTAATCAGCAAAGCAACCCTCTGTGGCAGGTTTGCTCCACCTCTCAGAGAAAGATGCTGAAGATTAAGGCTGTCACATGGCCAAGCTCACTCAGCAGGTGATGGGTCCTAGAATGACACTTGCTTGTCTGATTTTACTGTTCTTTTTCCTGCAGTGCATGAGAGAGCAGAGCTATCTCAGGAACACATGTAATGCAGGGAAAGTTTCCTCTTCAGTGGAAAGAGAGGCAAAATCCCACCTTCGATGTGCTAGAAATGTTGTGGCACAGAGAAACGGTGAATCTCAGAGAGCGTTTTATGAAAAAGGACCAAACGCGCTCCAAGCCACGTTGGCTGGGCCTGAGCGGAGGAGCAGGGCTCAGTGTGTGAAGCCTGGCCCCAGTCAGGTCCATGCTGATGACAGATGAGTTGCTGCAAGACCATGGCCAGGCCAGGCTCTGCTGAGCCCTGTGTGTGAGGAGCTGAGAGCAATGGAAACCCATCCACTGCTTTATCGAGGGCCAGCCGCCGTCTTTTGATTAGCAAAGCAACATGTTCAGACTAGCCTAGGAGGATTATTTCAAAAGTTCTTCATCACCGAGTCCCAGATATCCCAGGTCCCTTTCTTCAGGAAAGTGGGACTGTTTGAAGGCTCCCAGAAGAAAAACAATTTACAGTTGACCCATTGGGCCCTGGTGTGGCCTCGCTGCCCAGTGCATTCTGTTCTGCCAGATCTTCAGGGAGGCTCAACCCCATCCTCAATCCCAGGGCCTAGTCAGTTCTACCCTTTGGACTCTGACCTGGGCCTGAATCTGTCTGGGAGCTGTGAACTCATCTTTGTTTGGCTTCAGTGTTACTCTGGTGGGTCCTCTGAAGATACAGATCTCATTGGAGGTTGTGGGATGTTTGACTCCTGGGTTGTATAAAAACAGAGCAAGGACATCATGAAAAACCTGATGAAATCTGAATAAAGTCTGTAGATTACTTAATAGCATTGTATCAATGTTAACTTACTGGTTTTGACAAATGTAATAATGTTAGGTGAGATGTAAACATCAGGGGAGACTGGATGAAGGATAGATATATGGGAACTCTGTACTATTTTGCAACCTCCTGTAATTAAAAAATTATTTCAAAATAAAAAGTTTATTAAAAAAAGGAAAAAAGAAAAAAATCACATTGGAAAGCATGGAATGCTGAGGAATGAGAAAGGCGGAAAAAGGAAGGACAGGTAGGAACTGCTTTCATGAAAAATGACTAAGCTTTCAGTGTCCTCATTCAGATTGTCAGCATGTTACCTCAGTTTTTTAAAAAAATTTTATTTATTTATTTATTTATTTATTGGCTGCTTTGGGTCTTCGTCACTGCACGTGGGCTTTCTCTAGTTGTGGCAAGTGGGGGCTACTCTTTGTTGCAGTGCGCGGGCTTCTCATTGTGATGGCTTTTCTTGTTGCGGAGCACGGGCTCTAGGCACGTGGACTTCAGTAGTTGTGGCACATGGGCTCTGTAGTTGTGGCTCGAGGGTTCCAGAGCACAGGCTCAGTAATTGTGGCGCTTGGGCTTAGTTGCTTCACGGCAAGTGGGATCTTCCGCGACCAGGGCTTGAACCTCTGTCCCCTGCGCCACCAGGGAAGTCCTGGCAGGCAGATACTTAACCACTGCACCACCAGGGAAGTCCCTACCCCAGTTTTTAAATCAAAGGGGATATGTGGAATTATACAACTTGGGAATTATGAGTGTTTGGATGGCTTATAAACAGCAGAAATTTATTTCTCACAGTTCTGGAGGCTCAGAAGCCCAAGATCCAGACACTGACAGATTCCATGTCAGGTGAAGACCTACTTTCTGTTTCATAAGTGGATGTCTTCTTGTTGCGTCTTCACATGGTGAAAGGGGTTGAGGAAACTCTCTGCAGTCTCTTTTATAAGAGCATGAATTTATTTATTTTTGAGCCATTAATGAGGGCTCTACCTTTATGATCTAATCACCCAAAGGCTCTACTTCCTAATACCATCACATCAAGTATTAGGCTTCAATATATAAAGTTGGGGGCTGGGGAGGGGAAACAGACATCCAGTCTATAGCAGTTACTGACCAAGCACATGAAGGGGCCAAGGGCATGGGTGGGACGGCAGGCATCTGGGCTCTTAGTCTGCGCTTGTCAAGGAATGCAATGGTTTGGGCAGCAATCAGCTTGAGAGACCACGTGGTGACTCATCATATCATTAAAATTGTTGACATAACCTCATGATACTAAACCCACTCTAATTTATTTTAGTCACTTTCACATGATGTGTAACTTGGGAAAAGCAAAACCCCTCCCTCCAGAATGGCTATCACTTTTGGGGGTGACACGGGAAATTTGTGCATCTCAATTGTTACAATGTTCCTTCAAGGTCAGTATTTTTATCTCCATTTAAAGATAAGGACACTGAGACTTGGCCAAAGTGACACCATCAGTTAAGGGCAGACTTGGGATCAAATACAGGTTTGTTCAACTGCAAAGCTGGTATTCTAGCCCTTGCACTCCCAAGCTTTCCTCTTTGAGCCATTCTTCATAATCCAAATATTCTTTCCCTGCAGTGCCTTTACATAATTTAACTTGTACCTTATTGGTTGATTTTCACTTTCTATGGGTTGTCTTGTCTGTATCAATGGTTCTCAACATTGGGTCTGCTAACATTTTGCACCAGATAATTCTTTGTTGAAGGAGGATGTCCTCTGCATGTAATAGCATCCTTGGATTCATCCTGCTAGATGTAAGTAGCATCCTCACACCCCCGCACTGTGAATATAAAAATTGCTTTTAGACGTTGCCAAGTGTCCCTTTGGGGGTAAGATGCCCTTCAATTGAGAACCACTGATCTACACAATTAAGCAATAAACGTCTTCAAGGTCAAAATCTCTACTGTTCTCAAAAGAACTCTGTGATGTCTACATCACTATGTCATTAAGTAAACGCCATATGGGGTCAAACACCACTGGGGTCATTCAGTAAACACACAAAAAAACCCCATCCTGATTCAAAGTTTCCCAGTTCCATTACTAAATAGCTATGGGACTTGGAGCAAAGTGTTTAGCTTACTAAATCTCTGTTTTCTCATCAGCAAACCAGGGATTATACCAATTTCAAGTTTCCAGTTTTGAGAGTTACATGAAGGAATGTATGAAAAACTCTTAGCATAGTAAACTCTCAAGTAATAGACATTTTTGTATTTAAAAAAATTCATATTCAGTTTCTAGCTCAGGGCCTGGCACAAATTAAGTGCTTAAAAATTTGTAATAAATAAATGAGTGAATTGTTCAGTTATCCTACAGTCATAACTGCTTGTAAGAGTTATGAAACAGAAACAGTCAAGGAAATACATTGCCAATAGTGTTACTCATTCATTCAGGAAAACGCAATATCAGAATAGTACTCTTGCTTTTAATCACAGATGCCTGTGTTGCCTTCTATGATTTAATAAGGACTTTTAAGTATGGTAGTAAATGCCTATTTTATCAGGGTTCATGGGAAAGGAACACAACTAGATGAGTCCATCTCCAAGACTGCTTGGCTGCTCTTTGGGAACTTGATCATAGAAATGCCCTCTGCAAGTCAGGGGAACATGGTGTTGGTTCTTTAGGAAGTGAGCCATTCCTGAAAGGAAACCAAACTGTCCAAGGAAGAGCTGAAAACATTAGCTGACTCTCTCTCTTGTTGCTTCATTTTCTCCAAAATCAAATGTTTAAACAAGGTTTAACAGCTTGCTTAGCGTGAGCCCATTGAGTTGACTCCAACAGTACTGATTGTGTAGATGTAGCTTACATCCCCCAGCTGGGTCTTCAGACCTATGAAAACTATGACTTGAGTCCTTTATGAATCAGAGACAAGGACTTCCATATCCTCACATGAAAAGAAGGGGATCTGGATCAACATGAGGGCAGGACTCAAGTTTAACTAGGGAATCAAGATGCCAAGCGTATATGTCAGAGGCAAAGGCTCAGATCCAGGCTCTTGAACTTCCTAGCTCTAGGACCCAGGCCATTTTATTTAACGAGTGTGCATAGGTGTAAAATGGTGATGATAGTAATACCTAATTCACAAGGCTGTTGAAAAACTTAGAATAATGTAGGTAAACTGCTCGACGTGGTACCTGGTATGTAGTTAATTCTCAATAAGTAGTAGCTGTTCTTTTCAGATATTCCATAAACATCAGTCAAATATCTTCATTATTCTGGGCCTGGTTATGCTGTTGACACATGAGGAAATTGGATTTGATTAATGGTTAAGGCTTTCCAAAGAGCCTTAGGGTCTTGCTGGGTGCTAGCATGAGAAATTAAGACATAGAGTGCTTGTGAGGCTGATAAGATGGTGTGCGTGTGGGTGCATGTGTGTGGAGGGTGGGCTCTCTAACCTCTTGATTTAACCAGAGAATCCATACGTTGGGATTTTCCCATGTATTTGAGGGAAGGGTCCTATTGCTAATAAACACATATTAAAATCACAGGGTTATATGATTTTTAATGTCTTCCTCAGTTTTAAAATTTTAATGAACATATATATGTATATATATTCACTTAGTGTGTGCATGTTTATATAGTGTGTATACACATATAGAGTGGGTGTATGTATATAATGTGTACATACAGAGTATGTATGTGTATATAGATGTATGTACATATATATGCAGCTAACACTTACTGAGTGCTTTCTATGTGTCACACATCATCCTAAGAACTTTCCATGGAATATCTTATTTAATCTGCACGAAACCCAATGAAACAGTTCCTGTTGTCATCCTCACTTTACGGCTAGACCAAGGCTTAGCAAGATTAAGTCACTTGCCAATGTTACATAGCTAATAAAGAATTTCAGGCCAGATTTGACTGACATCAGAGTCTGTACTTCTTTCTCCTCTTTTAACTAATTATCTGTTCATCTACTGTTACATTGCTCCTCTCTCATCTTAATATTCTGAATGGATTCAGTGATTGAAAACAATAAATAATATCTTCCAGATTCCAATCCTCACCCTTAGCCATCCTGTCTATTTTAAATTCATAGCTGCTTATGCTGGTTAAAGGTGGATGGATTTGATTTCCACATTAGCTGTGTTGTGTGTGTTTATTCTAGTTTTCCAGCACAGTCCAATCACTTAGCAAATAGTCACGGAATAACTATTATTGAGCAGGCACTAAGTGAGATCCTGAAAGCATGCTAGTATAGGAACCATACTAGTTAAGAGTAATGTGCTAGTTACAGCATATTGATTTTTAAACAATTCAAAAAAAATTTTAAAGCAATATGACTTTAAAAAAATAATAAATTCAGACATGGGGTCTAGTGCATAAAATCAATGAAAGTAGAGCTGCAGGGGTGATTGAAGCAGAGGCAGGAGTTTAGAAGCCTGATCTTGGTGTCTTGCCTTCATCCAGTTATAGCCCCCAAGGCATCTTTGTGGAACTCTGGGGTGACCTGGAACACAGTTTGAAAACTGCAGACCTAGTGTAAGGTTTGGGCATGCCACGCTTAGACACTGCTGTCATTGGACACTTTCTGGGTGTCCTCATGTATATCTGGTGAACATTGCCCTGTAGGCCAGGAATACACAGATGATGGTAATATGCAGTCCCTACCCCTGATGAATTTGCTCTTTGTTTTTCTTTAACTAGTGAAAAAGAATCACCTTAACAATTACTCCTGTGTCCTAATGAGTGTTATTCTTCAAAATGCTGAACGGAGGTCAATTGTGCTTCAAGATGCTTATGGACTTGCCTTTAAAACTCTTTTCTAAGAAACCGTGCCTTTTTATTTTATATTCACACCTTAAGTTAAAAACATTTCCTTAGTACAGGATATTTGCCATACAAGATCCATGTTCCCGTCAGTGTTCTTTCTCTTTTCTTTTCTTTTAATATTTATTTATTCATTTGGCTCTGCCGGGTCTTAGCTGCGGCATGCAGGTGGGATCTATAGCTGCAGCATGCAAACTCTCAGTTGTGGCATGTGGAATCTAGTTCCCTGACCAGGGATCAAACCCAGGCCCCCTGCTCTGGGAGTGCAGAGCCTTAGCCACTGGACCACCAGGGAAGTCCCGCCATCAGTGTTCTTTTAAAGAAATAGGATTGTATAGGTATCTTTACTTATTTTTAATGACTATGTCATCAAGAGTAATGGCTCATTTAACTAACATTTGTACATATATTGTGTACTACATGTATAAATTACATCCCAGACCCTTTCTGAGTGTAGACTTGTCCTGATTACTCTCGTGTAATCCTCACAGCAGTCCTATGTGGTGAGTACTAATAACATCTCTATCTTACAGCTTTTTCAAATGCACAGAAAAGTTGTGTAACATGTTGAAAGTGACAAGCTGCTGATGGGGACCGTCAGAATGTGACTGCAGAAAGAATGACCTCATAGCCTCGTGCTGTCCACCCCACCTTCTGTACGATAGCCAAGAGCTGTCTGGACCACAACCACAGCTTTTGGTCCCTAGAGGCATCATGAGTCATCAGCAAGGCAACACTGATGTGCAAATAATGGGACAGTGGATTAATATTATCAAGTTGATAATCTTACTATCTTACAATGTGTTCTTACACAATAAAGAAACGAGTTCTTAAAATGTGCTTCCTAGAAATGAAATGATGGGATTCCCTACAACAATCCCAAAGGGCAAGTAGCAATAAGATCATGGAATGCAACTGAAATGCCAAAAATGTTGAAAAAGCCATCTTCTCAGTGGCTTCCCTGTCTATTCTTCCCCAAATTTCCATTCCTCACAACTTATGACATTTCATATCTCTCTTTGGTAATTAATGTTTTATGTTTTCTCCTTACTTAATGCTCCCTCATATGCTATAGATATGTATTTTTTTGCATCTTGTTTGTTGACTGTGACCACAGTAGACACAGATTCTTTGAGAGCAGGGAGTTTTGTCTGTTTTGATCCCCACTATATCTTTGGTATCTAAAAGAGTCCCTGGCACATAGTAGATTCTCAATGAATATTTATTGAAAGAATGAGTGAGTGCATTACACACCTCCACGCGGGACCAGCCACGGTATTTTCATTTCATCCTCATCTCTCTCCCCCGCAGATGCAGAATCAGAGGATGGCCGTGACACAGGATGTGACATAGAAGAGAGTTAGAGTTCCAGGTAGGCTGTGTGACCTCCATAGGCCATTCAGTCCCCCAGCCCCAGTTTCCACAAATGTGACGTGAAGATGATTAATAACTGATTGTTATGGGAACAAAGGTTTTTAAAGCTCTTGCCAAAAGTACGTGCTTAATTAATAGAAGTTGGATCTGAAGCGAAACTCTTGTAAGAGTATTAAAAGCTTCTCTCTTTTAGAAAACATTGATTTTAGCTGAGGGATAAAAGCTGAAGGCAGTGTGACATTTTTATTCTCCTGAGGGGGCCCTAAAACATTTTAGCAATTTCCCTTCTGGCCAATGCCAGAATAAGAACCGGCTGCTTGGCACACCCGCCTGCCCCCTTTACTCAGGCCCACGGGAGCCTGGAAAGCCCTGGGGAATCCAAGGCAATTTCACAGATGCTTGGGGACTGCAGGTGCCTTGTGAGGGCTTCCACAACCTGTGGAGGCCAGAAGGACATGGAGCCGGATGTCAGAGGACACCGGTGATGCCCTAGATTGAGTTAGCTGTGAGTGGGCTGAGAACAACCTTTCCTTAGCCAGTGCAGAGCTGTGCTGCGTTTAACAGCAGATTTTTATGCCTCTTGTACATGCAGTGCTAGTATTAAAAATGGAAACCCAAATGAAATCCATCAGAATGCTGATGATGTTCAAGGTACTGAAATATGATGGTTCATAAGACCTCATGTTTTCAAATGAATCTTTCTATTTCATTCCTTTGTACAATGCCAGTGATTAGTTATGAATTATGGAGAATAATTAAGGAGAGCTGTTCTTGGTGGAAGACTCTATGAACCGAAAAATGACAGTGGTGGGGAGAGGGATCAGAGCCGAGGTGAAGCTGAGAAAGTGGTTTTGTTGTCTGCGCGAGGGCATCACCAGGAACCTTTCTAGTTGGGATAAGATGAATGAAGGGGATTTATTAACCCCTGCAGGGCTGGATGAACAGAATAAATTTGCTTTCCTTTGGTTCTAGAGGAATAGATGGCTTTAAACTGCTGTCTTTCCAGACTGTTTGTTAGTATGTTTGAGGAAGGGCTTTCAAATAATAAAGGTGACAATGGGAGGAAAGACATAATTAAGAATGATGGAAAGAACTGTCCTGTTTTAAAGAGAGTGCCTACAGAGCCATTAAAAAAATACATTTAGCAGCATGTCTTTAAGATGCCTTTATATAACATGTGATGTAAAATAGAGCCAGGGATTGAAATTGCAAATAAACCAGGAGAGTTTTTCCCAAGATTGCTCTGTCCCATAGCATTTTTCTTGCAAATGTTATCAGAAAAATAGCTGAATAAGGAAGGCACAATTTCAGTGCCCCACAAAAAGACTGTAGGTTGATGACCATCAGTCGTTTGTGCAGGTGGGCCTAGGGAAGGTGCAGAAGAGGGTAGAAAGAAGAGCATTTCGATAGGAATGAGATATTCTAGGTCCCACCTACTCTCATCACCATGTAACTTTGATCAAGTCTCTTGACTGCTCTGAGTTTCAGTTTTGTCTTCTGTAAAATGCCTAACCCACGTACCATAAAGTCTTTCGTGAAATTCTAATAATGTACTGTTTATTAAAGACACAGAAATGTTGTAAAGTGAGAGAGAGATACAGAAGAGAGCAATATTTTTTATATGCTTTAGACCCCAATCATCTCTTGCTTCTTCCCACAACTCTCAGGGACTATTTATCAAGTAGAACCATAGACAGGAAGAGGGAAAGGACAGGACAGGGACCTGAGCTTTGAAGGTACTCAGCTGATAGCATCCAAGAAGAGAAGGAGCAGGATGAAGAGTGGTGTGGCATCACTGACAGCTCCATGGTGCATTTGTCCTTCTTCTAGCATTCGTTTATATCATTGGAACACTTTTGATTTTTTCAGTGATGTCATCATCTTTTTAAATTGTAAGATTAAACAGTAGCGTGCATGGAGACACCTTTCTAGAGCAGTAACATAAAGAAGGGAACAGGGGAGGAAGTAATATTGACTGAATATGGGACTGGTACTAAAGACCCGGCATTTGAACGGCAAATATGAGTCTGTTTAGCCCTCATTCATCATCCACCTAAGAGGACCAGCCAGTGATGGAGCAGAGGGAAGTGCCCCTTCCAGGAGAGAATGCTGGCTCCTGCCATGCTCCTGGGTACAAGGCTGAGGCTGTGACTTAGGGACAAGGGGACCAGCCAAAGTGCCAAGTGGTTCCATCCTACCCAGGCTTGAACCTCTGCCCAGAGATTGCTGAACCCTGCCCAGTGTGTCACGTGTATACCGACCAAAGCTCATAAACATATCTATAAAACAAAATCTTTGCTATTTTGTGACATGAAAACATTACTAGATGTGCTTTTTGAATAGATATAAATGAAGATATTATACAGAATACGTAACTATGAGATACAACTAAATAAAAGGAAAGAGATAAGAAATTCTGGCTAGTGAGTTCCTCACATGGAAGAGAAGAGGGACAAATGGGAAGGAAACACTTAGATGTGAGTTACTGGAAATTTTCTGATTCTGTGGATGAATGTTGGATTAAGGGAATTCATGTGTTGTTAGAACAAACCACCAATAAAACAGATGAAATAGAGCCGCATATGAAAGAAGGGTGATGGCATGTTATGAACTGAGGATCGGGACTGATGCAATTCTGTGCACCTGATTACTACAAATATAAACAAAGAAACAAACAGAAGGATGATTAATGGAGTGAATGAGTGAATAGATGAAGACCCTCTATCTACAGCTCTTTTATTTTAGCGACTGATCTGACGACGATGGTCTTTCCTGATGTAATTCATTTGGGGCAGGTAAAATCTAATTTATGAAAATACTGACATGAGGAAGGATGTTACAATTAAAGAACAGGGCAGTTTCAATCATTCTGAGAAAGTATTAGTCAGCATTGAAATCCCAACCAATCTTTGGCCCACCTTTAGTGTCACAGAACTGCAGCTGCTGATGGCAGTGAGTGACGTAGTGGACCACACCATCTGAAGACATAGATGTCAGCTGAAGTTTCAGGTTTTTTTTAAAAAACAATAGCAATTTCTTAATGCAGCAGGCATTTTTTAGCTCCTACAAGGAGACAGACACTGTTCTACGTCTTATAAAG
This sequence comes from Hippopotamus amphibius kiboko, assembly GCF_030028045.1. Lineage (NCBI taxonomy): Eukaryota > Metazoa > Chordata > Mammalia > Artiodactyla > Hippopotamidae > Hippopotamus > Hippopotamus amphibius. The sequence goes on along the minus strand of NC_080190.1, from coordinate 152,399,798 downwards.
CTGAAACGACCCAGATTTTTCAAGTAGGATTGTTCCATTAGTCCTGTTGGAGCAAAATATATAAAAACAATCCCTATCTAGTAAGATGGGAAACATATCATAAACCAGGTGAAAAGTTTCAGCCTCTCCAGATGAAAGTCTGGAAAGGAACGATGAGTAGCAGGGATGAGAGGAGCTCTCAAGGAGAATGTGGGGTCATGTGGGGAGTGAATACATCCTGGGGACTTAGTCCAGCTAGCTCCATTTTTATGACATACTAATGGCTGGGAGTCAGTTCCTTCAAATAAGATTTGTGTTAGGAAATTAGGTGAGGGATTTCCTGAGTGGCGCAGTGGTTAAGAATCCGTCTGCCAATGCAGGGGACACGGGTTCAAGCCCTGGTCCAGGAAGATCCTACATACCGCAGAGCAACTAAGTCCTCAAGCCACGACTACTGAGCCTGGGTGCCACAACTACTGAGCCTGGGTGCCACAACTACTGAAGTCTGTGAGCCTAGAGCCCGTGCTCTGCAACAAAAGAAGCCACCACAATGAGAAGGCTGCACCCCACAATGAAGAGTAGCTCCCACTCACCGCAACTGGAGAAAGCCTGTGCACAGCAACAAACACCCAACATAGCCAATAAATACATAAATAAATAATTTTTTTAAAAATGAAGTTAGGTGAATTGTAGGAAACCAGAAAGACCTGGTCCCCAATTCTCTGACCAAAGAGGAGAATCGTGACAGTTAAGAAATATTATAATTTCATTTTACTGTAAATTTGCACTGATTCGTTTCTACTTGTTCTTTCCTCCTGTGGCTCATTTTCTCCTCCTTCTCCCCTCCCCCCTTCTTTTTCTTCCTCTTGTTTTTTTACGGCATTCTTAAGGACCAAATAGATTATTTGTGAAACTGCGATTGGCCCAGGATTCTTTTGAGAGTTTCAAGAAAGTGAATCAACTTTGCATGAATTTTAAAAGGTATTTTCAGGCAAAACTGTGAAGAACTTGGCTGAATCATCTAATTTTAATATTTTGGCACATCTCACAGGCAAATAAAGGTCTCATTTTCATATACACAGAGTCTCTCTATGTAAAATTCTACTTGTCTGTATATAGACACACATATGTGTATATCTATAAATGTATGTGTAATAAGTAAAACTATTCTGGCAAGTAGTAGTGTGCGTAATCTACTATAAGAGCAGCGTTGCAATGCCAGCTAATGTTTATTCTTGAACCAATCTGTACAAAAGCAGCCAGTTATCCCTTCGGGTTAAAAAACATTGACATGTGTTTAGGATGACCAAAACAGTCATGCCTTAGAGAGGAAAGAGTCCAAAGAACAAATATATACAGGATAGAAATAGTCACTTTAGTTCCATAGTTCACAGCTTTGGAATACCCAGCAGGTTATAGTTTATTAACTTTGGGAAAAGTTGGAGAGGAATTTGGCAGTTATCTGATGGAGTAGGTTTTGTGACCTCTATAAAGCAAAGAAACTTCCATTTGATATATTGCTTATTTCTTTGTTGATTTTACTGAAGTGTTTATTTATCTAATCTTCACAGAATAGTTTCCATTTAAAGAGTAAAAAGCGTGAAGAATGTTATTCATAATCAACTTTACTCTCTTTCTTTCTCGTAATTGTTACCTTATTTAAAAATCATCATAGGGACTTTCCTGGTGGTGCAGTGGTTAAGAATCCGCCCGCCAATGCAGGGGACATGGGCTCGATCCCTGGCCCAGGAAGATCCCACATGCTGTGGGGAAACGAAGCCCACGGCCACATCTACTGAGCCTGCGATCTAGAGCCCTCAAGCCACAACTACTGAGCCCACGTTCCACAACTACTGAAGCCCACATGCCTAGCGCCCGTGCTCTGCAGCAAGAGAAGCCATGACAATGAGAAGTCCGCGCACCACAACAAAGAGTAGCCCCCGCGCGTCATGACTAGAGAAAAGGGTGCGCACAGCAATGAAGACCCAACGCAGTCAATAAAATAAATAAAATTTAAAAAATTAAAAAAAATAAAATGAAAGTCACCATAAGTCATCAACATTTTTTTCCACAAAATCTTTTCTTCAGTTCAGAGGGTTCCCAATGAAACAAGCACGGTTAGAATCCTCAATCATACCAAAATTATTAGCATAATTCTCCCTTTGGTGACAAGTGGTGATTTTAACTCTGTTTTCTTTATAACATAGCTGGTTAATAATATGAATAAGTTGTAATCAACATGGTACTTTGGTCTGAAGTAAAATTTTCCTCCCCATGGGCAGAAATCACTACTTTTTTAGGGTTAAAAGGCTATTCACTCAGGGATACCTTATTGATATTTGTGAGGATTGGGGGATACGGAGAACTGTTCCGGAAACTTAGGTTTGTGTGAGTTCCTGAAAGTAAGATTTAGGGATAAGCCATCCTTAGAGCCTCACTTTGGTTGGGATCCACCCTTGTCCAGGCATAAAGTCATCTGGTCAAGGCCATGGTCAGAGCAGCAGTGGAGTGGAGTTGGGGAGATGGGCACTTGTCTGTCCATTGTACGGAAATGACCAGCTCCCCTACACCACTCCTTTCCTGGTCCCTCAGCTTAGGGGGAGGAGTTTCTTTTCCTATGTGTGAGTTCCTTCTCTGCACTGATGTTCTGCAAGCTACATTTTGCCCTAAGAACTGATTAGAGGAAGAAGAATGCTTAGGTTGAATGTTCTCCCACACATACTAGAGCATTTTTCAAATCCTCTGAGTGATAGGGATCTTGCAGATGGGAATCACTTTCCTACAGAGTTAAGTCAGTGGGTAATGATACAGCTTCATTATGGTAAACAAACTGGGTTGCCCTCAGTCATGGGGTAGTTCCACTGTCGCTCTTGTATTATATAATGTGCAAGACTACAATTGCAGGGAAGGCAGAAGCTGATGTGAGCATGAACAAAGCTCACCACATCTTGGAGCCTGCCGATGACAGCTTCATTTAGGTTTCAAAGGCAGAGATGAGTTCTAACCACAGCTGCCTGCCTTTGCTCCTGAGTCCCGTGGAATGAAAACCGTTCTGCCACCACTCTCACCAGTGAGCAGAAGGCTCAGAACTAGGAAAGAAGTTTGGTAGTGATGAAACATGAAGGGAGAAAATAGTAAAAGAGCGGATCAGTGATCCACGTGGATCAGTGGGTGGGTGGAAAAAAGATGACGATAAAGAAATTGGGGCAAATTCATTCATTCATTCATTCACTCATTCATTCAGCAATCACTCATTAAGCTGTTCATAAGGTATCAGACATAGATAAGGGCTGCCAGTTCAGAGATAAATGACATGGATCTAGCCCTTTTGGAAGCCAATCTGGTGGCCTTAGTGGGAGAATTGAGGAGGTGGAAAGAAGACCAACAAATACCAAAGATGACAACATAATATAGACAGGGGCTATGTTCTGGCTTTTCAGGGTGGTAGAGACAAGGAAGGTCAGTGGGTGACTGAAACTGGTTCCCGAAAGGGGTGATGTCTAAGCTGACTTCAGCTGAAGTCAGATGAAGGGTGATGGTGGTGGAGTCAAGGGAAGAAGAAGACAGCATTGTTTATTGAGAGCTCATCACATAACAGGCAATATGTTAAGCATTTTATATACATGATCTGATTTAGACTTTGCAATAACCCACATGATACAGGTATCACAAATCCCACTTTACAGAAACAAAATTAGGTGTAAAAATTTGAGGAACTTGCCCAAGTACACACAGAAAGTAGGGAGAATCTGTCTGGCTGCAAAGCGTGTACCCTTAACATGATGTCATCATCCAGAGGCCAGAAATGTGGTGTAAAGAAACACTAGAAAGGAAGTGACCAGCATATCAGGTGTTTTGGCTCATTCCTGCCTGGGTTTTCACCTTCTTATCTGTTCTAGCTCCACACAATTTCACCTGGATCCTGAGTAGCCATGGAAGCCACCACATTATGGACCTCTGTGGGTGGGGGTCTCCAAACTGACATATGCATGTTTATTTAAACATTATATACATATTCCATTGGGTTGCATATTACATATGTTTTAAGACATAAGCAAAAGCTAAAAAAATTGTTTAAAGGACAAGATAATACAAACATACACATTCTCAGGTTTTTTTACTCACTACCCCCTAGAGTGAACTGATCCATTTTGCAGACCACCATTCTAGATGAGTCCTCCTGCTTCTCTTACCTGAACCAAGAACTCCCTTCTCCTTTATTTTAACAAAGGTAAGATTACATTTATTTTCAAAGTAATATGGGCTTGAAAACTAAGTGGAAATGACTAAACATAAAACATAAATCTCTTAACCTGACTTAACCACTAGCTTGGCTGGAGTAGTTTACAGGATTCCAGAACTCTATCCCTTTCTGCATCTCAGACTCTTTAATAAATAGGGTGGAGTTGAGGAAAAAATACAGATGGTGGGGCGTCCCACCAGCTGCACCAGCTATGCCTGGCTGTGACACAGCTTCAGTTAACACACGTGTGTTCTGCAAATGTTTTGAGGTCTATACTTCCTAAATATTTATTTATTTATTTATTTATTTATTTATTTTTATTTGACTGCGCCAGGTCTTAGTTGCGGCAGGCAGCCTCCTTAGTTGCAGCTTGAGGCTTCCTTAGTTGCGGTTCACAGGCTCCTTAATTGTGGCATGTGAACTCTTAGTTGCGGTATGCATGTGGGATCTAGTTCCTTGACCAGGGATCAAACCCAGGCTGCCTGCACTGGGAGCATGGAGTCTTAACTGCTACCCCACCAGGGAAGTCCCTGAAGTCTATACTTTCTACGTGTTTTCTTTACTCTTGGTTTCCTGTTAAGATGCCCTTTGGAAATTCCAGCATAGTCTTGCTAATAGCAAAGGGGATTTCTTATATCGTGATTTGCTGGGGGTGAGCAGAAGGTCAAAGACATTGGCTGTGTTGATAGCTGCAGCCATTTCGTTCAAGATGGCAGGGTTTGTAGGCAGAATCGGAGCGGATCCAAACAAGCCAAACCCAAGTGAAAGAATGAAGCAAGCTGCAGTGGCCACAGGGCTTTCTCTCTAAGCATTCTAACTTTGTCAGAAACCCTGGTTCATCCTTATTCATCTATTTGCATTTGGAACCTTCAACTATTAGCCCCTATAAATCCTGGAAAGCAGCATAATGGAAGGATAAAAATTTGGATTTCAATTCTAAGAAAGCGTTTTTGTTGTTGTTGAAGTTGTAATTGAAGAAATTCACTTGATAGTTTTTCATTATTAGGTAGTTAAGAACGTATAAACAAAGCTGAGGATCAGAAAATTCTAAGCAATCATTATTAAAATGAACAAAGATGTTTATGAAATCAGACAGGCAGTTAGAGGGAGTGAAATGATTAGTTCTCTGCACATGTAGTCATCTTTTATATCTGAGGATGAAGAAGCAGATGGTCTTGTTATCAGTTTGCATATTTGTCTGAAAAAAAGCAAACACCACAGGTGTAAGACCCACATTCCTTTCCACATGGCATGCATGTAAGAATCTGGCTCTGATTTTGTGATTATAGATGCTGTTTATGGAGCGTGACATCATTTCACTACATCCCAGAGTGCACTGAAGTTTTGAGCAACGAGCAGCCCCATTTCTAGTTACCACACTCCAAATGCATTTGTCCGAGAACTTGCTGATGTTGCCCTTGGGGGCAGTCCTCTAATGATTCTTTGACTTTGTTGATTTATCAGAAGTAATTATAGAATGACTGCATTGCCAGGCAGTGTACAAGGCACCCACTTGTATCTACAGCTTTTTTTGGTGGAGATAAGTAAGCACATAAACCTTGATTATTACATTTGTATATACGCCAAAGGGTCCATGATTTCTTATACATTACATGCAAATGCTTTTAGAAGAGTGTTTTATAAGAAAGTTCCTCATAATTATAGTTCAAATTCAGGTGTCAGTAGCACAGTGATACCTGAGATTTGGGGACAGTGACTATCTGTGGATTCCTCTGAAAGGCAGGTACACAAGATGGCAGGCCATACACCAAATCCAATCTGCTCATGTATTTTACTTTGCATATTGTGTGTGTGTGTGTGCACGTGCGCGTGCACGTCTTTGTTAGTTTTGAGTGTGTAGACAGAACAAACATTAGCTGGTTTTCTACAGTCTTTATCAATCATTCTTATCTTATTCCTGCTTGGTGCACACGTTTATATTAGTTGACTGGTCTATGGGTCTTCAATTCTGTTAGCTCTGATAGACATGGGAGGAGAAAAAAGGAGTAGGAAAAAGCAGTAGGAACAATAGAAAGAGTAAGAGAGGTCTGGAATGGCATCTATGGGATTACGTAATCCAAAGGACAAGAAGCCCCAGGCTTAGGGCTTGGTCTAGAGCAGATCCCATCATGAATAACACAGGGCATCGCTGTGGGGAGAGACGAAGAAACTAGAGGGAGACAGTTATTGATCTCTATTAGGTATCATAGCCCAGGCATTTTACCCTCATTATCCCTTTTAATAAACACAAAAATCTCCCACCAACCAGGTATTCATGTAATGAGCTTATAGTCAAGGAAACGGAAGTTTGGAGGTTAAATTATTTACCTAAGATCATGAGTACTAGCAAAGGAGTAGGTCTTCAAACCCAGGGTTATGTGACTCCAAAGCTAACATTTTCCTACTTTTCTATGACACTTTGATTCTATATGTATACATTACCAAGTCCAATTCTGTAGAAAATAAAAGTATTTCTTGGTCACATTCTTTTTCATCTACAATTAAAATAGCTTTATCAAGTGCTATAGAAAAAAAAAGTATATTATTGCAACATAAATTACCTATTTTACTGAATAAAGGATTGCCAATCAGGAAATTGGAATTATTTTTAGCCACAAAGAATATTAACCCCTCAGATGCAGAAATATAATTCAAAGAGCAGATCCAGGTGAGTTTGAGTAAGGGTTACTCAACATTTACAACATGAAGCCATTCCAGGCCGAAATTATAGATTGAATCAACAGTATATCCTTGATTCTGATTTTTAACCTAAAAACAAAAAGATGAAGCAGAAGAGAGACGTCACTGCTTTGATTGTGAAGTATCTTCTCAGAGGAGCCATTGATAGTAGAAGTGGAAAAAATGGTCTTTAGTAGATCTAACCTAGGTTGTCAGGGACAGGGAGAGAATGAGAGAGTTAGTTGATCGTATAGCAAAGCATCAAAGTAGGGGAGAGGATGTCTGGCAAACCAACCCAGAGAGAAATATTTAAAAAATAGGCCCCTTTAGTAAACCTATAGGATAATAAAATTATATCTGAAATCACAAAAATATAGAACTTCCTTTTAATGCCTGGTTAACAAGGCACTGTCATAAAAGAACATGTAAACAATCAGGAAATAATTAAGAGCCTGTAAAGGTAGCTCTCGATAAAAGGTACTTAAAAGACTACTTAGCATATTTGGACATATGCACAACTGGGACATATGTGTTTCTATTAAGACGTTGGTGACAACAGTAGTGAACGGTAGTTGCTGGCCTCTGAGGACTCTTATGAAAATCCATAACAAGTTGAAAGTGGCAATGAGTTTGTTTTACTGGTGGGCTTTATAGTAGTCCAGGAACTCATGAGAAGCTTGGTTTCCATCAAGCATTTCTTCTGATAAGTTAAATGACTTGAGGAACCCACGTGGGCTGGGCTGTCTCTGTTTGCCCCTCCAGATCCACTGTCCACCCCCTCACCCTGCCCTGTGCCCTGGGGGGTTGACCCATACGGACAGCATCCAGATTCCCTTGCCTTCTGGCTTCTGGCTCAGCTTGGGCCGTGGAGGAAGCAGCAGGAGAGGAGAGGGCAGGAGAGTGTGTTCAGGCGGTGGATTCCTCTGGCTGCCTTCTACTAGGTAGTTAGTATCTTTCTTTCTCTACTGAGGACCACAGTTCTTGTGTATGGAGAAGAGGAAGGCGCTTTCCTACAGCTCCGGACGAGTTCATGCCACCACCCAAGGGTGCCACAAGCCCCTGGCTGTTGAGAGCTCCAGGAGGCTTCACATGAATGCTTCCTGCATCTTTGTAGCCCATTCCTTTCTAAAAGCTCTCCTCAAGTAGTGTTTCAAATTAGAGTCATAAAAGTCTTATAAATAATATTATCAATCAAAATGCAAGTATGGAAATTGCCCTGAATGAGCAGAGACAAAAGCCACATGAGTGTTTATATTAGAGAGTCTGCAGAACGGGCTGTCACAGGAGGACCCTGGGAGGTCTCCAGGGGCAGAATTTTCCTGATCCCTTTAGTTCCCTTTTCATGGATTAATATTGCATTGGCCAAGATAAGGCTCAGTGTCAGGCTTCCAGGCCATGCCACGGGCCAAGGCAGAAGGTAAGATTCTGGATGAAAAAACTGCAAACGGCCCACACTTCTTCTTCTGAATTGTGGTAAGCCCTGTGCACACAGGGAAAGTCTTATTTTGGAAATATTTTTTATCTACAGGCATCCCTAGAAAAGATCTTGAAATGATATGTCAGCATCAGGTCAACACAGTCAAGTTCATTCCTCGTTGAAGCTGCCGACTGGAGAAGAGGGTTCATTTTCACGAGGAGTGGACGATGGTAACTCTGAATTGTCTTCAGTTGCTTTCATTCAGCAAGATTCCAAGGATTTTCAACATACAACCAGAGAATGGGGAACACACAGGTTTTATGCGGTGAAACAATGTCAGAACCAAGGATGGCTGTTTAAGGGCACATCACAGATCATAGCATTGCTCAACAGGAGAGAAATGAGGCCTGGGAAGAAAGGGTCCCTCCTTCCCCAACCTTCTGGAGCCACAGAAGGGATCACATAGATACAGACTCTTATAAATCCTTAACTGGTCCTTGGCCAAAGCAGCAGGGCTCACATCTCTGTTCAATGCTTTTGGCCACAAGAGTAAACCCGGCAAATTGCTGCTTCCCTGTCCCTGTTCCCTCAGCCCCAAGGAAGACCTTGATTCTGGCCACTCCCATTACATCACAGGGTGGCCTGGGTTTTGTTTATATACTGGCCCCATGTTTAATATGCTGAACTCTGCGCAAAGCTCTCACTAGGAATCATTAAATATAAAATATCAATTTCCCAAGTTTAAGGCAGCCATAAAAAGGAAAATCCAGTTGTGTTTTGAATACACTGAGTGAGGTTGCTTCCCCAGGCAAAGAATTTCAAAGTTTCAAGACTTTCAATCTATATGATTTAATTATTGCAACATGTAGGGAGGCTCTTGGAGAACCAACCCATCAGTGTTACGAGATGGCCCGAGTCAGGCAAGGCCTCATTAGCTTCCACCATTTTTCATACAACAGGGAGGCCAGTGGGCAGACATTAAAATTGTAGGGCTTTTTCCAAAAGAATCATAATAAGCTATATCCTCTGGGATCCTTGAATTCAATACCTTCCTCAAGGGAACAGGAGGTAGACAAATGAGAAAAAATTTGCCAAGGTTTTTAGGTCTTATAAACACAAACTATATGAATAATAGCATCGATATTGGGAAACATACAATCCTGTATATCTTTTTTTTTTTTTTTCTTTTGGAGAAACAAGGGCATGAAAAGGCAGAGAAATTGCTAGTTATCGAACAGAAATAGTGTTAGATCCAGCATTCCCTTCTCAGAGGCAGTGTTATCTCCATATCTTTCCAAGTTTTGCTGGCTTGACAGAATGCTGCTAAAAAATGAACAGTCTGTATGCAGGCAATGCTCTAGCTATAATCTCCCATTTAGTAGGAAAATAAGAAATCGCTTTTGCATGATTTGGTAGCCTCTGCCATAGTATCATATTACTGAAAAACATGGTATAGTTTCCTTTTCATAGCCCCAAATTCTCTTGTTTAACAATTTAAGAAGGAATTTAAACTAGGTCCTAACTCAAAGTTAAAACAAATATTAACCTAGTTATGATTTAAAGCCAAATAATCTGTCCTAATACATTTCCCTTGTGGGAAGGTACAGGGTAATTGAAAGAGATCTTACAAAAATAATAAATTCTACATAAGGGAAATGGAAATCTACAATTCTTTTAAAAAGTGATTCACATTTCCAAGGAGCTGAAGGACAGAGTCTTCTGTTGGCAGACTCCACCAGGTGGAGGACCTAACATGGTAGAAGCAACCCAACAGGATATTTTTCTCATTTTGATGAGTTTTTTTTTTTTTTGGTCTTTAAACAATAAGTGAATCAAGTCACGATTGAATGGATGTATTGCTCCGGTATTTTAATGTATTACAATTTACGGCAGTATTTCCTTCAGCCCTTGGCTTGTTGACACTAAAATTATCTTAAACAGGAATTATAACATAAAATTAGATTAGATATACTTCAACAAGTTTATCTCTAACAATAAATGTATACAAATTCTGAAATGAAGTACCCTGCAATTTTCAGCCAGTGCTTAAAGTAATTACACATTCTGTGGTGATAACACATTCTGTTTTTTCATTGTGCCACAAGCTGGTGAGATACCTCTACCACGCATGTTAATGCTAATTAGCAGATAAAGTGTAAATCTGAGGGAGCCTCAGATTCTGTTGCTTTGCCAGTTTTCTCCTGATTGGAAATTGCAGGCCGAATTTCCTCTCATTCTGGCTTGGTCTATTCAGGCATCGCCTGAGCTGTCTTTCTTCAGTGCGTTTTAATCCATCAGATCTGTTCGCTGCTGAATGCCTCACTGTTTGTTTTTAATTCAGCAGACTCAAACAGTTTCCTCTATAACTGCCTTTTATAATCAATCATAGGAGAATTTCGACTCTGCAGAACAATAGGTGGGGATGACATGTTTACGCCACGCTCTCTCATCCCTGTCAAAGAGGTGTTTTTGTTTAGCTGCTAATAAAGTGGCATTTTGAAATATGTTCCCAAACCAAGAGGGAGGGAGAGAGGCTCTGTACAAGCTTTGTTTCCACTTATGCATGCAGAGCCCTCGGCCTGGAGGAACATGCCCAGTAACTCCAGTTACAGTGAGCCTTTAGAAGGATGCGAATGTTTGGGAGCTGGAGGGACCATCCACCCTGTCCTCTGGGGTTGCAGAGACCCAGAAGGTGTGGTCAGCAGTGTCCAGAGTTCAAGAATGACTTATCCATTGACTCTATCAAAGCTTCAGGCACATTCTGCGACCTCTTTGCCTCTCTTCCCTATGGCCCAACTCTACCTTTGAAGTCAGTGGGAGATCCTTTAGGAGGAGGTTTTGCTTTGAGCTGTTGGGCTTGATTTAATTTGGATTTACTTTCTGGCCTACAGCAAATACCTTTGGATTTCATCAACTAGGATGTGCTCATCAAGGTCCTTCCACACTCTTTTTATTTCCACTTGTCTTTTCGATTTCTACCTCTACATCAATTAGTCAATAAAAAATCTCCCCTGCCATCTCTACCATCTGTGTGTCCTTAGTTCTATCCACGTTTGCTAAATGCCTACTGAATTCTTAACTAACCGTGTGTGAACCACCAGCGCCCTGACGATGAGCATGAAGTGTCCATCAGCTGGGTATAGAGAAGACTCAAAAGGCCAGGAAGAGAAAGTGGTTCAGGAACATTTGGAATTCACTTGTGTGTGTGTGTGTGTGTGTAAGAGCATTGCTGCTTCTTCCATGGCTTGGTAACAATGGGTGAGGGTTACCAAAATGAAGTGATTGCTCAAAAAATTAACTATGAGGTTAAATATTTATGCATGACAATAAAAATGATTTTATTGCACCATGATGTTTGTATTAGTCAGCTCAGGCTGCCATAAAATACCATAGACTTGAGTGGCTTAAACAACAGAAATTAATTTTCTCATAATTCTGGAGGCTGGGAAGTCCAAAATCAAAGTGCCTGCAGATTTGGTATCTTGTGAGTCCTCTCTTCCTGGCTTGTAGCTGGCTGCCTTCCTGATATGTCCTCATATGACAGAGGGGGAGAGAGAGAGAGAAAAAAAAAAGAAAAAGAGATAGAGAGAGAGCATGTGAGCACAAGAGAGCAAGCTCATGAGGGCACTCATGTCTCTCTCTCTTTTTTTAAAATAAGGACACTAATCCTATTAGATCAGGGCCCCACCCTTATGATCTCCTTTAACCCTAATTACCTTCAGAAAGGCCCATCTCAAAAAACAGTTACATGGTGGGCTGCAGCATCAACATATAAATTTGGGGGGGGGGGGAATGCAAACATTCAGTTCAAAACAATGTTTCTTTAGGCACCAAAGGCACGGAGGAAACAAACAGTGATGCAGACCCTGAATACAAACATTTTACTTTTCTGGACATGTGGTGTGATGTTTTACTGTTTAGAGTTATGTTTCTACCTTTATTAAATTTTAAAAGAAATATCATTTTTATCTTTATTAAAGTTCTAATGTCTGTTAGAGAAGGTTTTGAAAATATATGAAAATACAGTTAAGAAAAAGAAGAAAAAATTTATCTCTGGAAAATTCACCATTCAAAGAGAGTAAGTGCTAACACTTTGGTGAATATCTTTCTAGACTTTTCCTGTGCAAGCATACACGTGCATGCACACACACACACACACACACCCACACACACACACATCCTATGCATTCTTTTTTCAATATGAATTCGTATTACATTTGCATTTTAGAAATCTGCCTTTTCCTCTACCAATAATCTTGAATATTTTTCCATGTCATTAAATGTTCTTTTATAACATGTGTTTCCATTTTTTTTAATGAAAAAAAAAATGTGGTTTCTGCTGCAGGATTTCATGGTCAACTTGTTTAAATTTATGGCAAGAACATTTTTAATTGAAAGTGTATCAGACATGCCCAGTCCTGGAGAGGAAGTGGAGCAGTGGGGAGCAGAAGGGTGTAATCCGAAGACCTGGAAACCCACGGAGGACAAATCACTGAGCAAATCAATACTTGAAGATGCACAAAAGTCATTGTGCCCCAGTTTCCAGCAAAATTCATTCTGTTTCTTAAAGATATTATTTGCAACAGACCGGGAACGCAATAAAGTTTGTGTTCACTGATAGGATATGAAGTTGACTTAATAACCAAGGACCCAGCAATTTACTCAGCTGGCAGAGAAAAAGCTCATCCTGTGGTATAACAAATGTGTGAATCTGTTGGATTATGTGGGAAAGTAGCAATCAGCTGCTGTTTAAATACTTGTAGGGATTACTCGCCATCTCTTAAAATCAGTTTCATAAAAACACCTTGTAAATTTACTATCTGAACAGCCTGTGTGCGTTTGATGCAAGAATGCTAATTTGGTGATGGACCAACAAGTGACTGGCAGAAATGTCAACGACAATGGGAGCAGACAAATTGAGGCTAAAGCTACCCTGTGGTTTAGAAAGTGTGAATAAAGACATGAAAACATAGGAAAAAGAGGGAACCAGAGGTGAAGGAAGAACTGGGAGTCTGGTTAGCATAATTCCAAAAGATGATACCCAGTGGGATCTCCAGTCATGCGTCTGCAATATCGTATTCATCTGGCAGAGGTCAAATACTTCTGGGACCATGACAAATGGTGCATTTTCAGTGGAGAGAAGAGTCTGAAATGGTGAAGAGTCTGAAAACCATGATATATTAAGAACATTTGAAGAGCTGTGTGCATTAAGTGGGAAAAAAGGAAAGCTACAGTCAGCTACATGTATTTAGCTTGAGGTCTGATGAGGTACATGCATACACTTATTCTATGTTACAGCAGATGGCTCAGAAGTTCCTCACAATGATTTGGCACTGTACTAGGGTGTTTGAGACAGGTCTGTGCTGTGGCTTGTTGCAGGAAATCTCTTTCTTTTTTTAAAAAAAGTTATTTATTTGGCTGCATTGGGTCTTCATTGCTGCATGTGGACTTTTCTCTAGTTGTGGCGAGCAGGGGCTACTTTTTCCTGTGCTGTGTGGGTTTCTCATTGCAGTGGCTTCTCTTGTTGTGGGGCACGGGCTCTAGGTGCATGGGCTTCAGCAGTTGTGGCACACAATTTCAGTAGTCGTACCACACAGGCTTAGTTGCTCCGTGGCATGTGGGATATTCCGGCACCAGGGATCGAACCTGTGCCTTCCGCATTGGCAGGCAGATTCTTCACCATTGTGCCACCAGGGAAGTCCTGATCTCTTTCTTTTTAATTGAAGGTTTCCAGGGCCTTGACTTCCTGCAAATTAGCTAAAAGGTCTTTGGTAGAGACGGATGGCAATCCACCAAAAGTTACTGTTCTCCTTGCATAGTAGGGAGCCGTTGCTCAGAGGAAGGTGCCCAGCCAGAGGCTCTATTTTCCATTTTGCTTCTAGGTGTGCCCATACGACACTTCTCGCCAATGCAAGGAGACTGGAAGGGATGGTGCTCACTTCTGGCTCGGGGTTTTTTAAGATACAACCTGAGCTTCTTCGTTCTCTATTTCTCTGTCTGCCAGTTGAATGCAGAAACCTTCAAGGCCCAGGGGATGGTGAGCTACGGATGGAGGGAGCATGTCTCTTAATCACTGAGTGAAACTACCCACCCGTCAAGGAACACCAGCTCTGGACTGTTATGTGAGAAATCAGTTTTTAAAGTGTCAAGCTGTTAAAATTGGGGGGTTTATTTGTTACAGAAGCTAACCTAGTGCTTTCATCTGGGCCGATTCTGGGTGGTCTCCTGTACGGAGAAAACAGATCAGAGCTTCAAATAAAATAATTACAGGGTAAGTACGGGGATTGTATCTGGACGACTGGGCATAAAGAACTTTGCCTAGGACCATGGGGAGGTGAGGAAGATGAAATAATGATAACGAGGATGAGGATGATGATAAAAAGAAAATATGTAACAATATAATTATTTAATATATTTATGAATTTAATAATAATTATTATCAGTTAATGTGTCAGCATCTTACTCGGTGAATTACATTTGATCCTCACAATCACTCTATGGAGTTACCACTACTTTCCCCAGGACAAGAATGAGGACACGGAGATTCAGAGAGGTTAAATAACTTGATCAAGGTCACACAGCAAGTACATGGATAAACCAAGATTTGAATGAAATCTGTATAAAAACACCATTTAATTCTAAGCCTTAATTGGAGAATAAAAACCCTTTTAAATCCTGGGGTCATACTAGCTCTGGAGGAGAACTACAAGAAGCAACTTTCCTGTTTTGCTGAGATGTTGGAATTCAATGGCACAGTGCACTGTCCAGGCTCTCCTGCTGGCATAAGATTGCTTGCTTTCTTGGTTTTCCTACCACATGGCTCTGCCATGCATTCCAGAAGGGAACTCATCTGGATTCCCTTCATTGAGTAGAAAGTGTAACTCTCAGCCAGGATCCTACACAGAATCCAGAATATTCCATTCACCCGACTCTCCACTATGTGTCTTAAATCTGTAAGAGCAACTCTCTGTGTGTTGGATTGCAGTGAACCACACAACTCACATATGTTCATGGTACCTTTAACCTGTGATGTATCTTTGGCTTCCAGAGGTCAGATGAAAGGACCCTTTTCTTACCTGCATTTAACTGGCTGTTTGTGGATTCTCATCTCAGATACATAGATTGGCCCATTTTGTTATTTTGTTCTTGGGTTGTACCAGGTACTGGAGGAATTTGTGTAAAGTTACTGCTGAATCAAACTGAAATTTCCTGGGTCTGGGGAGGCATAGGAACCTACACATTTAATAAGCTTCTTACACACACACACACAAATTTGAGAATAATGCTTTATAGGATTGTAGAAAACATGTTTCTATAAAGTCTGAGTCTTTCTGCTTAGACATATAGACAGTGTGATATTTTCTGAGCATCTTTCTAATGATTGAGCAAATGTTTCTGTTACATTTACTATGTCTAGAGCTCTGTTCTGGGAGCTGGAGATAAAACACCCTCTCGACGCTTTCAGTCTTGTTCAGTAAGCAAAATCAGTATTTATAATGCAGTGTGGTAAATTATTGTATGTTTTGTTCTGATCGATCTAGTAAGTTACTTGACTATGCCACAGTACCCTGACTTCCTAGTTAAATTTTCCATTACAGGGGTGAGTATTATCTTGGGAATCTTTGTAGGGTTTCTCAACCTTGGCTGTCCATTAGGGTCACCTGGAGAGTAAAGAGAATCTCGATGCAGCCTGGACCAATTAAATCCAAGTATCTAGATTAGGGATCAGTGTTTTCCCCCAGGTTTTAGTTTCAATTTCAGTCTTAGCAGGATGTTTCTCTCCTCTGCCTTCCTGAGTATCTGTACTTTGGATGCTAGGAAGGTGCGTGTTTCCCAGAGACATCCATCATCAGGGGAGCAGGATTTCCATTCAGATCTGATAGAAGATCACGTACTTGGCTACCGATCTGGGATGCAAGGTCCAACTCTTTAATTAGGCTTTCCCCACGTCTGCTATTGTATCTTCTTGTAATTATAAGAAGTTGGCATGGCTTGTGTTTGAGGAAGCCCATGAGTGATGTGGGCCTGTTTTCTGACATTTAAATTAGAAAAATAAATTTGCCAAGAGCAGAATGGAGGGGCTACCAGAGAGCCCTGGACTGAACAGTCTATCTTTAGAAACATCATTTCCTATTTGTTTGTATAAAGCATTTCAGGAAGTCTTAGGTGTTGGGATGATGAGAGAGGTGTAAAGCAATTCTACCAGCCACCCACAGGTAAGATGTTAATTACACTGGGTGAGAGCCCAACACCAGTTGAAAACTAGATCCGTGAACACTAAGACGGGTGATTTTCCACTGAGAAAATATTTTTCCATTCTGGGGGTTATGCTGCTGACCTGAGACAGTGATTTAATAGTAGAGCCATTGAGCACATCCTCCATCTCTCCTTTGACCAGGACTTTGTCAAAGTCCAGGCTAAGCCGAGTGACAGAATCTCTGGCACGGAAATGCAGGCTCTAACATTCCCCATTGTTTGCGTGTTTCTCCAGATGCTGGTCCACTTCGGCCTGGGTGGTCCAAGCTTGTGCTGCAGGCAGCTGCAGAGGTTCCAGCAGGCTGGAAACCTCTGACGCAACCTTCCTTGTGAGGACTGATTGGCCAAGAGCTGGCAGCCAGCCATGGGTGTTTTTTTTTTTTTTTTCCCCTTCGCAGCATTTGCACTTTTATGTCTAAGCTGCTACCTCTGCTGAGCTGAATGGAAGCAAAGTGTTTGAGCTTTATTTTCAAAACCGAGGAAGGTTTGTGAGAAGAGAGTGGTACCCAGGTTCTCATGTGGGTTTCTAGTAGAGGATGATGGCAGTTTATTATTTATGTATTTTTGGTGGGCATTTATAGATTCAGGTATCTCAAAGTTTTATGATTTTTAAATTTCTACTTTATGCTTCTGAGAGCATCACTGATTAAAATGATTTACAGGATGATACAAGGAGGCACTTTGCTAGTTACATTTCTATTCTCCCGCATAGCTGGCAGAAGATTCAGACATAGATGGAGGACCTAATTTAAAGTGAGCCCCACTTCAATTTCAGGGACAAATTATAATTATCACTTTGTAGTGTCTTGTCTTTACGTTTCCATCATCCAATGAGGATATCTGGACTTGAACCAGGCCAGGGGAGAAATTACTTTTTGTTGTGTAAGTATCCGTGTTCCAGGCACTTTCAGTGGTCTGAACCATCTAATGCTCATAGCAGTCCAATAAGGCAAGCACTTGCCGTGTCCTGATTTGACAACAGAGGGGATTCAAGCTCAGAGATGTTAAGAAACTTGGCTAACATTACAATATAGGGAAACCAGGAACTGAACCCTGGATACTGAGACTCCAAAGTCCATTCTTTACCATCATTCTTTGCCATCATTTACCTCCTTGGCTCTGTCTAATTTGCAGCAGCTAATTTGCAAGGCCTGGGCTCAAACCTAGAAACCATTTAAATAACAGGACTGCTTTGAACCAGGGGCACTTACTGTCTGTCTTGTTCACTGCTATATTCCCAGAGTGTGGAATAGAGTCATATATATATGTGTATATATACACACACACGCATACACATACACACACACATATATACACATACACGCACATATAGAAAATATATTTGGTAGATGCTCAGTAAATATTTTCTAACCAATTGAATGCTTTTTTAAAAAAAACCTGAACTCTTACAATAATGTTCTTGTTTTTTGTTTTGTTTTGTTTTTTTAATAAATTTATTTATTTATTCTTATTGGCCGTGTTGGGTCTTTGTTGCTGTGTGCAGGCTTTCTCTAGTTGTGGCGAGCAGGGGCTACTCTTCATTGCAGTCAGGGGGCTTCTCATTGTGGTGGCTTCTCTTGTTGCAGAGCATGGGCTCTAGGTGCCTGGGCTTCAATAGTTGTAGCACATGGGTTTCAATAGTTGCAGCACGGGGGCTCAGTAGTTGCGTCTTGCGGGCTCTAGAGCACAGGCTCAGTAGTTGTGGTGCATGGGCTTAGTTGCTTTGCAGCAATGTGGGGTCTTCCTGCACCAGGGATCGAACTTGTGTCCCCTGCATTGGCACGTGGGCTTTTAACTACTGCATCACCAGGGAAGTCCCTACAATAACGTTCTTGAAACATGTAAACTTTTATCTCAATTAAGGTCTTTTTTTGTTTCTGTTTTTCTTGATGCGGATCTTGGAAGCCTCTTCTATATTTTCTGAATTATGCTTTGAAGGCAATGAGAGACCACATTGTCTGGTTCTAACTAGTATAGTGAATGTCAGCAACTTAAACCCTTTCTGCTGTCCACGAGGAAACCAACTACTGGACACGTGCCTGTGGGGTGAAAATACAATTTGTGTCTTACCTGATTCGAAAAGCCTTGTTTTGACATTCAGAGGCAAACTGGTGAAGTCCAGGCACTGTGATATTTGGTGAGCTCTGTTTAAATGCAAAACTTATTAAAGGAGACACTGCTTGCACTAGAAATGCCAATAGCCAATGGATATGAGGCCAGGTTTGTCAAGAAGCAATAGTTTCCTGCCTTATTTTATGGGAATGCAGTATACTGTATGTCTCAAGGATTGCAAAATCTGTGATCACATTGGACACCTAAATCATATAAAACTGTTCTGGCCCAAGTAGATTTACTTAGTGGAAAATGCAAGGTG
Organism: Hippopotamus amphibius kiboko; assembly: GCF_030028045.1. Classification (NCBI taxonomy): domain Eukaryota; kingdom Metazoa; phylum Chordata; class Mammalia; order Artiodactyla; family Hippopotamidae; genus Hippopotamus; species Hippopotamus amphibius. The sequence continues at coordinate 152,380,850 of NC_080190.1, read as the reverse complement.
AGAGAGTAACTTAAATTATTATTCTTTTTTGGGTAACAAATAATCAGTCTCTTTGTATTTTTCTTTTGACTAATCTCATGAAATATGAAAAGATAGCTATGGTAAAGATACTTTTGCAATTCATTGAGACTACTTCTTACCTCTTTGTATAGACTATTTTCTTTGCCAGAATATTTAAGAGATCATAAAGAAGTACATTTATAATAATAATAATACTGAACAACAGATCTTTTTGTACCAATTAGTGGTACCAAAAAGGACTTTATCTGTATTATCTCAGAGGTGGGTATTTTTAAACTACATCAGTGTGAATATTGCAGCTCTGAGAGGTTTAAGATCATACAGCTAGGAAGAAGCAGAAATGGACTTTGAGTTCAGGCTTATCTGAGAACCAAGTCCACGGCAGGCCCTTATCTGCTGGGGACACTGTTTCCTGGTGATAGAGTGAAAGCTTTTTGGTTAGTGTGGCTTCCTTACTATTGTCCTTCCTAAAGGATAGCCATGTTTCTGGTAGATATGAACTATACTTCTCTAAATGTTAATTTGTTGTGTATTTATTAATTATATTACTTGGCTCTGCATACTGAGGGAGGCTATTTAGATGAAGATGCCCTGTCATATTTGGCAGAGGACAACCAGATGTAGGAACTCAAACATCACTTTGTAAAGGTATGATTAGATCTTGGGCTAATTAGGCGATGCAGGCTGTGTATTAAAGGAGGGAAACTATGGGGACCAGAACAAATATAAGCAGATGTCCTAATTCATGACTAACAATGTGATGATGTAACTTGAGAGTGTTTTACAGAGTTTTCTCTCTTGTTGAAGTTTGGTCCAGTTTGGTATAATGTCGAGTCAAATTTCATTATGAGATGTGGAATGACATGGTGAAGAAGAGTGGGGAGTCCAGGGTAAAATAGCCTGAGTTTGAATTTCAGTTTCATTATTTACTAGTTGAGCACTTTCCTTCAACTCTCTTTGTCTCGGTTTTCTCATCTGTAACTGTGGATAATGTCTATCTCATAGAGTAATTGGGAAGATAATAGTGGAATGATCTTGGCGGTTATTTTTGCCTCACACAGGGTAGGTACTCAACAAAAGTTGATAATAATCGTTAAAACTCTTTTTCTTTATTATTATAGTTACAGCAAGTGTTGGACAAATATGGTGATTCCAAGTCAGCTAGATGTTTCTAAGCATTATCTTTAACAGGTGTGGAAAGCCTAATAAATGGTTTTTCTCTACCATAGACAAATGTCAAAGGACAGTCTGGCATGCAGTTCCTGGTTCCTTTGCAGGAGCTAAAAAATAGACCCATTGTGTCCTATTTTCCAATTTGCATTTTCTGAGAGATTGGGTGTGTTGGAAAATACATCTTCCTGTGTTTCTCCCTTACTCTCTTGCTACGACCAAACTCACAACCTTCCTAACACAAGATGTGTAGACTTTTTTCCCATACAATGCAATTCTCTCTGATACCAGCTGGGTGTCCTCCAAGTCGATTCAATTCTGGCATAACTAGAGTTAGTGCAGACCTCACAGGTGAAGAGCTCAGCCCCATGGGACTGTCCCAACTTCAGACACCAATCACAAGTCGTAGGTCCTCAAGTTATCCATCACTTCTGTTCACCTTGGCTACAAATTTGATGTTCTTATGACCCACCTCCTTGAATCTGATCACAGTCTTCCCTCAACTTCTGCAAGGGATTGGTTCTAGGGCACCCGTGGATACCAAAATCCGTGGATGCTCAAGACTCTTATATAAAATGGCCTGGTATTTTCCTATAATCTATGCAATCCTCTCCTACACTTTAAATTGTCTCTAGATTACTTTTCAATGTAAATACTATGTAAATAGTTGTAAATACAATGCAAATGTTATGTAAATAGTTGCCAGCACATGGCAAATTCAAGTTTTGCTTTTTTGAACTTCGGAATTTTTTTCCCTGAGTAATTTTGATCAGTAGCTGGGTGAATCTGTGGATACTGAACCCATGGATGCAAAACACGTGGATCAAAAGGGCCGGCTGTATTTGCTAGCACAGCTCACAGAACTCAGAGAAACACTTACCGTTACCAGTTTATTGTACAATAAAGGATATGATGAAGGACAGAGGTGTACAGCCAGATGAGGAGATCCACAGGGCAAGGTCTGGAAGGATCCCAGCACAGGAGCTTCTGTCTCCATGGAGTTGGGGTGTACCATCATTGGGTGTGTTCACCAATCTGGAAGCTCTTCATACCCCATACTATTGGGATCTTTATGGAGGCTCCATCACATAGGTGAGATGGATTATTTTTTCCATTTCCAGCTCCTCTTCCCTCTGTGGAGAATGGGGTGGGGGTGGGCTGAAAATTACAAGCTTCCAATCATGCCTTAGTCTTTCTGGTGACCAGCCCCCATCCAGGAGCCCACCAAGAGTCTCCATCTCATTAGAACAAAACACACTGCTATCACCCAGGAAATTCCAAGGGATTTAGGGGCTCTGTCTCAGGAACCAGGGTCAAAGATTAAGTACTGGAACACAAGAATCCCCTAGCACCACCACTTATCATGGTTTTAGATGCTTTGTGTCAGCAACCAGAGTGGGGGCAGTGGCAGGGGGAAGAGACCAATATATGTAACTATTTTACACTGGGCCAGACATTTTTTAAAATTTTTTAAATTTTTAAAAAAAATATCAGTAACAGACTGAACTTCAACACCCCTTTTCCAGTTCTCCATTGTCCACCCCACCTCACACTCCTGTGGCTGTGCTGTTGTGCCTCCAGTTCATCGTATATTATACATATTCACTCTCAGTGGTATCAGACATTTGTTCCTTTCCAACACCAACACTGGCACACACCTTACTATGGATCTAAAATGACTACAGGTCATGTGTTACAGAAAGGCTTATTGCACAGTCAGAGAAGCTGCTCTGGTAACTTATTTCCTGTATTGTTCATAACCTAGCTTAATACTGTATTAAAGATGCTTTATTTACTTTACTGTGTCAACATGCTTTCTTTCTCCCACGCCCAAATCCATTTTAGGATTATTTTATGCATTTTGGGGGAGTCATAAATACTTTTAAAAATGTTCAGTAGAATTTCATTTATCTTGATTCTTTGAAAATTGAGCAACAGTAATTCTTCAGCTGTTTCCAGACTTGAAGTAGAATTTAAAAATAATAAGCTAATTTTCCTAAAAGTACTTTACAATTTGGATCTTTCTACTTCAAAGTTACATGGTTCCCTTGCTTTTTTCCCTTCATTTGAGTTTATGTAATTTATTTTATGTATGCTTTGATGACAGATACATATATGTTAAAAGATATTATATTATTACTCTGTGTGTTTTGTTAGTGTTGATCATTGCTAATAATTATCACCAACATTTACATGTAAGATATAACTTGCAAGTGTGTTTGCCTATGATGTTATTATTTCCATTTAGCAGATTGGGAAAAGACGTTAAGTGAGAGATGGCTAGCAAATGGCAGGGTAGTCATGTCAAGCTGGATCTTCTAACTCCAAAATACATTTTAAAAAAATTTATTTATTTATTTATTTGTTGGCTGCATTGGGTCTTTGTTGCTGCACTCAGGCTTTCTCTACTTGTGGCAAATGGGGGCTACTCTTAGTAACAGTGCACAGGCTTCTCATTGCAGTGGCTTCTCTTGTTGTGGGGCAGGGGCTCTAGGCACACGGACTTCAGTAGTTATGGCATGAGGGCTCAGTAGTTGTAGCACATGGGCTTATTTGCACTGAGGCACGTGGGATTTTCCTGGACCAGGGATCGAACCTGTGTCCCCTGCATTGGCGAATTCTTAACCAATGTGCCGCAAGGGAAGTCCAAAATACATTTTTTTTTGCAAAATACCATGTTGCTTTTTTGAGAGTTACTGTACTTATGTATAGGTAAAAGGGGGTGAATCTTATGGAGAACTGTGAAATCCCATTTATCTCACTCCTTCTTTCATAAAAATGTAACATGCATTTTTGGGCTCACATTGCATATGGTGCTAAGTAGATGTATGCCTATCTTCTACAAGAGTTATAACCTTACTTTTCTAGTCTTAAGATTAAGTGCTTCTTAATTTCTCACCCCCTTCCCTTGTTTTTTCCTCCCCTTTGGTTTTGATATAGTGGAGATCTGAGGAACTGTAGTCTGTGATCTCCTGTGACCTTGAGCAATTTTCATAACTTTTCTGAACTTGTGTTCCTCTTTGGATATAATACCACAGTGAGTAGCTGCGAGGATTTGATATAGTATGTAAAATGCCTTGGGACGTGCCATACAAAAGTCATTTAATATCATTATTGCATTCATATTGTATATTGTTTATGGGGTCGATTGATAAGAGTTATGTAATCACAGAATAATTCATTGCATCACTCCAAGTCAAACATCACTCCAGAGCTTTCGGTCATTGGCTGAAAGGGATCAGAGAGGCCATTCAGGGAGCTATTTAATTAGTTGACTAATCCTTTGAAAACTGTCATCCATACTTCAGCTGAAATGAAGAAATGAAGCTCAGAGAAGTGGTGAATGATTTGAAGTCACAGAGTAAGTTAAGTGAGAGAGAACAAACAAACTTAGGTCTTCTGATTATTGGTGGGCAGCATCCTTAGTGAAATCAGCACCGATCTGGAAAGCACATGGTACACATGTATCCTGGTTCAGAGGTAACTCAATTAGCGTGTTCATATTCAGGCATTTTACACCTATTCCCAGGGTGGCGGACTCACAAGCATCTCACATGTAAAGTTGTTTCTTTAGAGACTAAAACAGCTTCCCAGATATATTAACCTAGACACCTTGGTCCACTCTTAGCTGTTGTAACTACTTCCTGAGAATCAATTCCTGTTATCAAAGGCTTTCCTAAACCCAGACACCAATTATCTGAAGACGATGTAAGCAGTGTTAGCACCTTTCTCTTCATATTTAAGATAGAGAAGTGGTTTTACATAGAATTCATAAAATTAGCCTGAAATAAATATTTGGATTCGTCCATCAAAGTTCACCCATGCATTGAAACTGTTTACACAGGTGACCTAGGGATTTGACGCAAATGGCTTTAAGGACCACAGTGCAGAAATTCTCATGCATGATTAGCTGTCCTGAATGTTTTAGACAAAAAAACAGAAAACAATGCCAGTTTGCTTCTGTTTACTTTGAGGCCAAATTGATAAACTTCATAAGAAGGAAGAAGGGATGTATTTAGCAACATTCAGTAGCTTGGTGCTGTTTCACCAACATTGTGTAGCACTTTTTCCTTGTTGTAATATTTGTCTGTATCTTGGGGGGCCCCTTTTCAGCATTCTTGAAAGCTGATTCTGTTACCGGCACACTTATCTTCTTTAATGATGGTGATGAATGTGCATTCATTACGTCTGTCACTGGCTTTGGAATTCTCATAAGAGGTTCGTTTGGTACTATATGTGTGTCTTTAATAGGATTGAATGCAAGAGGCATTCAGAGTAAGGGTGATAGACTTTTAAAATCATGATTACTGTGAATAGCTTCAGTCTTTTAGATAGTTCTATAAAGGGTTTGTCTGTGGCAGGTGAAATTCCAGTCAACTGAAAAGGTGATCTTTTAACTCAGGTACTGTGGGATGTATCTTAAAGGGGTTTTTTTTTTTCCCTCCACAAATCTTTGCAAAGCTTGTGAGTCTGCATAGGGAAGAAACATCTCCATAGAAAACACGTTCAAATGACAGATTTTTATGGTCTAGACATTCCAGAATTTCATAAGATTTATGAGGCTCCAGTAAAATGTGGTAGAAAAACTCATAAAACTCCAGTGGCTTGAAATGAAACATTTTCATGGAGTGGAAATCAACCTGCTTTGATTAAAACACAGTTCAAAGGGAAGTAAACCAACGTGATGTAACAGATTTATTTAAAATTGTGCCTTTTCAACATCTTCTACCACTCCTTTCCATTTCCTACTCATCAGTGAAAAATGGTATACAAAGAAGTTACTAATTATTATTACTGCAATGATTCCGTAACTGTGGCTTTGTTAGGTATATTAGGAAGGAATATTGCTTCCCTGAAATAGTATCTTGTCAAGCACGTACCTGTGCACACACTCATGTACCTTTTAGATTTTCACTTGGAAGAGAAGCAATGTATAGATCTCACTTTAGGAAAGAGTCATTTACGCCCAATTTAAATGTAGTTTCCATGTTGGATCATAGGCAGGTTCCCAGCCAAGTTGAATCCTTTCCCATTGAATTTATTGTGTGCTCTGAGTTTGGAAACAGGTGTAGAGAATGTAGTTGGTTTCAGTTCTTCTTGGTCAAAGTCTTAAAAAATTTCTTCTGGGGGATGGATGTGTGTGGGTGGTGGCAGTGGTGCTGAGTTGTAAATCTTTTAGTCTTTATGTCTGCTCGCTTGATTGATTTTTTTTCTTTTTTCTTCTTCTTCTTCTTCTTTTTTTTTTTGCATTTCTATAGAGAAGATGTTACAGCTAAGAAGCTGAACAAAGAGAAGTGCCACCAAGAGGTTTAGTAGGTTGAGAAGGAAGCTTGTCAGTACATTTAGGGTTGTCAGGCTCTTGGAATTTTTCCCACAATAATAAAGGTTTCAAGAAATTATGGTGTGCCAGAATAACATTTATTTAAGGAGTGAGCTATAGTTTTCTAGTAAGCAGATTTCTCCTGAATACTAGCCATACCATCCCTTTCCAGGACCATGGCACCTGTCAAATCAAATCAGTCATCCCGAAGTTACTTTGGAGCACAGAATCAGAGCACAGAAATAGAGATGGTCTACACTATGATTCTTTAAAAATTTTGTTTTTGCTTTTTTTCTTCAAGTTTTATTGAGATATAATTGACATACAGCACTGTTTAAGTTTAAGTACAGCATAATGATTTGACTTACATACATTATGAAATGATTACCATAATAAGTTTTATGAACATTCATCATATTATATAGATACAAAATTAAAGAAATAGAAAAAAATGTTTTCCTTGTGATGAGAACTTTTAGGATTTACTCTTGGCAACTTTCATGCATGTAAAACATCCAGCATACACTATGGTTCTTACGCTTTCATGTGTCTGAGAATCACCTAGAGGGCTTGTACCACAGATCAATGGACCTCATCCCCAGAGTTTCTGATTTAGTAGGTTGGAAATGGAGTCCAAGAATTTGCATTTCTGACAGGTTCCCAGGTGATGTTGATGCTGTGGTCTGGAGGTCCACTTTAAGGACTACTGTTTTATAGCAGTAATGTGTTGCTGAAGTTGTATTACAGCGCCGTGCCTTATTTCTCCTTTGTCATAGAGTATAATTTTCCAGTGACTAGGATACTTGTGTCCATCAAATGTAATTATTTCCCGCCTCAGCTGATACTTGATAAGCCCCAGCGAACTCTTATTAGCCAATACCTTTCCTATATCAGCCACCAAAGACAGTGTAATTGAGACTACTTTGTTACATTACAGTGTAGTTGAGATGATCATAACTTTCTTTAATAATTATTAGATGCCAATCATGCTCCTGTGAGCACGCCTCTTCAGCGCTTCGCTTTGGTTGGTAACTGGATTTCCTAGGTAGAGTTTTGGGAATATGCACTTTCTCATTAGCCAACAGCTCACACACCATCTGCTTAAGATGGGGCTATTTCTCTGGTAGACAATTTCATCTACGAGAGGCTCCTTCACTTGTTTCAATTCCAGAAAGCGGCAGTTTTTCTGACCCTGTCCCCCAAATCGAGTGGGGTTCAGTCTTTGTAGTTTCTCATGTGCATTTATGATGAGTAATATCTCATAATTATTTAGAGCTTATTATGTTTCTTTTTTTTTAAAGATTTATTTTATTATTTATTTATTTACTTACTTTATTTTATGTTTGGCTGCATTGGGTATTTGTTGCTGTGAATGGGCTTTCTCTAGTTGTGGTGAGCAGGGGCTGCTCTTCGTTGAAGTTTCTCATTGTGGTGGCTTCTCTTGTGGTGGAGCACAGGCTGTAGGCACATGGGCTTTAGTAGTTGCGGTGCATGGGCTCAGTAGTTGTGGTGCATGGGCTTAGTTGCTCCGCGGCATGTGGGATCAGCCTGGCCTAGGGATCGAACCTGTGTCCCCTGCATTGGCAGGTGGATTCTTAACCACTGCACCACCTAGGAAGTCCCTAGTGCTTATTATGTTTCAAACGTTACTCTAGACACCTTACAAGTCTTCACTCATTTAATCTTCACCACAACCAAATGAGGAATGTCCTTTTATTATCCCTACATTAAAGATGAGAAAATGAAGCCAAAGAGAGGCGAAGTAGTTTGCCGAGGGTCCCACTGATAATACATGGGCCACTTAGGATTTGAATCCCAGGATAAGATATTTGTCTATTGGTTGTGATGGGTCCTCCCCAATGTGGGTGTTGAGGAGGGGATCTTATCCCCAGTCATTTTCTACAGAGTAGGGCCTCTATTGCTGCTCTGCAGGTTGGTGCTGCACAAAGGAAGCAGGACAAGAGGTTGAGAGCAGCTGAAACTGAACTGTTCTCAGGTCACCAAGTTGTGTCTACCCTGGTGTGGGCTCTACCATCGGGGGCGAGCCTTCTCCAACTTCACACAAAGGCTTTGTATAGGTTATGCTGGTTAGAAAGGAACTCTTGCTCTGCTTTCCTAGGAGGGAAATGTATGGGAAAAACACTTGGGGTCTCTTTCTGGCCTCCATTTCTCTGTAGAAGCCATTTCAGTGCACTCTTGCTGGTGTCTGGCTGTTCCTGTGATTGGGATGGTGGTGATGAAGTTAAATTTGGGGTAGGTGTATGGGTGGTGGAATTAGAAAGCCTAATCGTGGCCCCCCATCTAAACAAAGTGTCTTAGGTTAGGTTATCCAGAAGAAGAGCCTAGGAGGGATGTGAGTGCGTGTGGTTTATTGAGAATGTGTTCTCCAGGAAAACCTACCAGGGAGCAAGGGAAGCCACATAGGGAATGGGGAAAAGCTGAGCGAGGAAGGATGTGGCCTTGGTCAAGTTCGCCTGATTCACAGGGGAAGATCCAGACACCACTACAGAGTTCCTTCTCCTTGAGACAAAAGGGTGGATGGGCTGCTGAGGTGGGGAGGGAGGAGGGAGTGGTGGGCTCATAACTTCCTAGGTGAAGTGACCCCATCAGCTGAGGACAACTCTTCCCGTAAGGGGGGCATCTATGCAACACTCACAGCAGCTGAGGATGGGTGTACTGGGCCCTGAATGGGATCTGGGTGTGGTACCAACTCTGTTTGTAAATTTAGCTTTAATAGAAATAAGTATTTCTATCATCTTCTGTTTGACTCATATAACTACTCTACAGATAGAGGAGGAAAAGAGATGTGATTATCACTCTAAAACCCCAGCAGTAGGCCAGCAAGCTTCACTCTGCATTTATACCAGCTTGAGTTGGCTTATTTATAGAATAATCACACATTTACTGAAGCTTTTCATTATAGCACTGTAGGTTCGAGTTTGTCTAGAAGAAAGAAATGAAAATAATAATTAGTTTGATTATTTGTTTCTAACAAATGAAGGGTATGGCTCCTAGTTGTATATTGTAAAAAAGAGAACAAGAGAAGTCAAAGTAAATCTATAAATGGCACTTTTGGTTACTGTTGTAGAGGTTGCTCCAGCCATGAAACCTCCATGAAGACTTCATGACATGTTGGAGAATATCCAGGCTTTGGGGAAGGACTGAGATAGATTCCAATGGAGACTGTGCCCTCAGTAAACTGCCTCCACTTAGGAAAACTACTTAATCTCTTTGAGATTCAGTCTCTTCATTCATAAAGTTGTTGGGAGATGCAATAAGATGTTGTATATAAAGCTCCTCTTACAGCCCCTGGCACATAGTAGGTGCATGAAACATAAAACTCACTCATTCAATAAAGATTTATTGCCTGTACTACTGTAATACGTGCTGAGCAATGCACTAGGCACTGTGGCTGTCAGCACGAATACAACACAGTCCTTTGCCCCTGAGTCTAGTGAAGGAAAAAGACACGTGAGTAAGTAATTACAGTGCTAAGTGGGACAAAAGAGGTGTAGCTTGGGGAGGCCAGATGAGGAAATAATTGCCTGAGGGAAGTCCAGAAGGTCTTTGTGGGGGAGAAAAAAATTGAGCTGGATTTCACAAGACGGCAACAAGCTTGCTGAAGGGTAGAGAAAACTGTAGAAGGCACAGATGTATGGAAAGGTATGTGGTGTTTAAACACTATGTAGGGTCCCCAACAAATAAATATACAATAAGTTTCTCAAAACTCTGTTTTGGGCCAACCTGATTCTCATACCTCCTGCTATAAATACCCACACTTCATTCTGGTCGTATAAACTTTTGAACTGACTGATTGTTTATTTATGACACTTTATCTCCATCCCCAAGCGTGACTTCTGTAGGTATCAATGAACCCTTAATGAATGATGATAAAGATTATGAAGAAATATTTAATTTAATATGGGTATATTGGATGCAGCAGAGGTGCATCAAAAAATTGATATGTGTATTTTGTTTAATTTGCATTCATTGAAATGCAGCTTAGATGGAGACCCCATGTTCACATAAATATGGTGTTGGAACATTCAAGAAAAGGCACTTTTTTTGTATATTAAATAGCAATTCCTAATACATCTGTATAAGTCAATACTTCATGTTTGGGGATACTTTAACCTGAGAAGAGTATGGCTTTAAGACCTTTTACGTGCTTGAACAAATTTGTATCAAGCACTTAACAAGCTAGATGCATCACAGTATCATTTAAGCTTCTCAACACTCTCGACGGATATAAGGAGCAGTCATTAGTTTGCTAACCTACCTCTACACTCCTCATTACCAACAATACTCTGATTTGTTCAGATGTATGGTGGCATAGATCCCATTCCTAGCCGTTGGGGATGGACAATGATACAGCCTTCACCAGTGATGGGTTTAGAGGTGGACATACAACCCAGTTCGGACCAATGGGATCTGATCTGACATCTGCTGGGGGCTTCTGGGGAATATTTTCCTCTTGGTGGAAAGGCAAAGCTGCATAAGGGAAGTGCTTCTCACCTTGTTCCAGCTTTGGACCTTTTCATATGAGAGTATAATTCTTGGAACCATTTTAGCCATCTTGAAATCATGAGGGGGAAGCCAAGACAACTGCAGAGACCAAATCAATTTCTGACTAGTTGAACTGCCAAATCAACCCTGGAGCTTACTACCTCTGGACTCTGTGATATATTAGAAAAGTAAGCCACAATTGTTTGAGCTGGTTGCAGTCGGGTATTCAGTAACTTGCAGCCCAAAGCATCCTAACTAATAATTATATATTCCCATTTTACGGGTTAGGTCACTGAGGTGTAGGAGGCCAAATCATTTATTCAAGATCTTACTGATACTGAGCAGGGAAGAAAAACCAGGTCCAGTCTGGTTTTTGAAATCCAAAGCCCAGTCTCTGTGTCTTGTAAAAATAAAAGAGCTTACATTTAAAAAAGTGTCTTTTCTCTTCCTCACATACTGAACTCTATTTCATTCATTTTTTTCCCCCCAGGAATTTTCAGAAAATACCTCTTGGTCAAGCACCAGGGTGATACAGCAGTTCAAAAACACATGGATGTTCCATTAACCAACTTTAATATATAATAGCAAACAATTACAATTTATTGACAGTTTGATATATGTTTTGTGCTAAGTACTTTCCATGCATCATTTTATTCTTGCAACAACCTTGTGAGGTAGATTGTTTCGGATGAACAAGATGCATTTCTGAAAGGGTAAACTACATTCCCAAAGTCACACAGCTCATAGCGGCAGAGCCAGGATACAAACCCACTTTTACCAGTGTGTTTAACCACCGTGCTACACTTTGCATAGCCCTATAATCCTGCTAGATGTAAACCATCTGAAAATCCTGAGAAGAAAATAAATTTTCCCAGCTTCTTTTCTGCTTTTACAAGGCAACCACACTGCCAATAGATGTTTCTTCAATAATACATTCTACTTTTGCCAAAACAAAAAAGCAATTAACTTAATGTGGTGCCCAGCTGTTTGCCAATAAATTATAGTATTTTAGGGAAGAGGTTGTAGAAGCCATCTTGTCCAGCTTTTCCTTCCCAGATTGGTCTCCCCAAGCAGAGGTTTATTCAATCTTTTTGGAGTAACTTCCACTGATCTTGTAGTGGCTCACTTTGGCATCACTCCAGTTGTTAGAGACCTCTTCCTTTTTATTGATTTTCTTTCTTTCTTTTTTCTTTCTTTCTTTCTTGTAAAATCATTTTAACAATTCAGGCCTATCTTCTGTATGAGTAGAAATTTTGACACCACAGAAATCTGGGTTGATATCGTCCTGACAAGGAGTATTGTTCTCCTTGCTCAGTTTGAGTTTGCTTGTTATTAGGATGAACAAGAGCATCTCTAATAGTAGAGGTTCAAAGTAAGGATTAAAGGAAAGACTCAGACTTCTTAGGTGGTGCAGGGTTAAGAATCCACCTGCCAATGCAGGGGACATGGCTTTGATCCCTGCTCCAGGAAGATCCCATATGCTGTGGGGCAACTAAGCCCGTGCACCACAACTTTTGAGGCTGTGGGCCACATCTACTGAAGCCCACACTCCTAGAGCCTGTGCTCTGCAACAAGAGACGCCACCGCAATGAAGAACCCGTGCACCACAATGAAGAGTAACCCCTGCTTGCCGCAACTAGAGAAAGCCCATGTGCAGCAATGAAGACCCAAAGCAGCCAATACATAAAGACATAAATAAATAAGTAAATAAATTAAAAAAAAAATAAAGGAAAGTCTCACATCTCTAGCACAAATTCCAAGGGAATCAGAGTGGTTTGGTTAGATGCTATTACTTTAGGGGTAAAACTTTTGAAGTAGGTGAACCCCCCCACACACCTCCCAGAAACTAGGAACTTGGTGCTGAATCCCAGTCCATCATGGCTGGGTTCATATTCTCTGTACTCACTTAAGATACGGATTTCTGGAACCAGAATAAAGTAAGGGGCAGGTAACTGATCAGATAAAGATGCAAAGGCAGAATGTCTGATTTGATGCAGCATCTCTGGTGTGATAAAATTGAACCAGAAACAAGGTAATTGTACCACTGGCATTATCCCTACAAGTTGTTTTCCTTGAATTTTTCCTCATTACTCAAATTGCTCTTTGGGTTCCTAGCTCATTTGATCCTTATTTTTGGTTTTATGGCTCTGGTTTTTGAATGTGTAAACTCTCTGGCCTGACCCTGAACCACTTCCAGACTATGTTCTAGTTTAATATTCTATCATATACTCCTATTGAAAACTGATATAATGATAATAATTATGGTGGCCCTTCTACTACGACTACTAAATATCCATAGAGTACACATTATCAATAGATGCTTTACATCCACAGCAAGTGTATGAGTTAAGTCCTATTTTCATTAAGTTTTAAATAAAGAAACTGAGGTTAGGCTTATATAGCTGTTAAATGGCCAAGCCAGAATGGAGATGCAGGCAGGTGCAATGAGACTTCACTTCCGGAGCTGTGCTCTCATCAAGCACATGACATTGTTCTTTTCCATCTCTACTGTACCCAACATTGCTCACTGAGTGACAAAGACGTCTCCCCCAAATCTTCCATTTTCTTTAACGTATATGCTAACGTATGGAGGTGGGGGATGCAAGTTCCCATTAATTCCTTTTTGGAACTTCTTGAGCATCACTGAATTTCAACAAAATTTTTCCCCCAAAGAGCATTTTTGAAACCGTGACATTCCCTGTTATCTCTCCTAACTAGTGAGATCATCCCAATGATTCTGGGGCGGGGTGGGGAGGCTTCATTGCATTTTATCAGTGGCGCCTTTGTTGCACAATTTCCACTTTTGCTCTTGAAGATACAATAGAAGATTTATGCCTGATGGACTGTGATGTGGTTTGCATCTAAGAGAAAAACAATTCCTTCCAAAAAAATACCATATCCCCAAATGATTTCATAATTGCAAACAGTGTTGACGAGCTCTTTGGCTTAAATCAGTTTATAACATATTTGCTGTGTTTTTGTGTAGATATGTTTTGATGTGCTTGCTAAGGAAAAATAATTAAAACCCCTCTGCCATTTCTAATTGAGAAGAAAGAAATGTAACCCATTAGTTGATGTCTACCATAATAAGATTTTTTTTCCTCCCTCATTTCATTCCAGATTTGTTTCAAGGATTAACTTGCGTTAAATGGTTTCAGGTCTGAACATCAGCCATGTTTCTCATTATTGGAGATCAAAATGGCTTAATTCCCTTTGTGTGTTGGTGCCACTAAAACACAAGGGAATCTTAAAACTACAAACTTCTGATAGAAGCACCACATTTTCCTAGTCAATCTGCCCAGCAGAGCTTGTGTTTTTCCTGCATTTATTGCTGGAACAAGACTGTGTACTGACAAGTTTCAGGGTTCTGGTGTCATGCACAGGCTAGGCAAGACATTGTAAATCTAGTTACTCTTGTATCTTCAAATATGTTGATGTGAACTTTGCTTTCTAATGCTCCTTGAGTGACCTCCTGTCTTTGATCTTTAAACAGAATGTGGCCATCCATCTAATGGGATGGTAAAGACTAGCATCTAGGTTAATCCAGGGGTGTCTGGATTTAAACAGACCTGACTTTAAATTTAATTCCACCACTAGCTATATAACCTGGGTCAATTTTGAAAACTTGCCTTCTCTGTAAAATGGGGCCAATGATAGTACTTATTTATTGGCTGTAGAGGGGCATGCGAGAGAGAATGCGTGTTAAAACATTGCTCAGCAAAGGAGGACAGGTTAAGTGACTATTTAGTTCTATTGTTATGCTACCCTATTGTAGGGAGGGAATATTACCCAGAATGTCGTATTACCCGGGATGAGGTGCAGTCTCATTCCCCATCCTGGTATCTGGGTTGGCCTCAGTCGGCCAACAGAATGTGGCAAAAGGGACTTCTGGGACTACCAAGGCTGAGTAATAAGCAGCCTGGCAGCTTTTGCCTGGGGGTCTTGGAATGCTTGCTCTGGGGAAGATCAGCTGCATGCTGTGAGAAGCTCAAGCCACACAGAAAGGCCACTGAGAGGAGCTCAGGTTGATAGCCCCAGCGGAGCTCCTGGTTGCCAGGCCAGCCATGTGAGTGAGTCATCTTGGATTTCCAGCCTTGGGAAGGCAAGCGTTGATTTCAAGGCTCTTGGAGATTCTCTTTCAGTCTAGTTATGACCTTGCTAAACTTGGTTACCTGGTTGATTCAAGCTAAACAATTAGACACTAAGAGCAAATTCTTGGGGCACAGGAGCATAAGGGCAATACAGAGTACCTCTTTCCTCTGCTCAAGATCTGAACCAATAGGGAGAGAAGACCAAGGAGTAAGGGAGATGGAGACCAAAATATCACTTTTATGAGAGTGAAGACGGGCATGTGTCTATGGTTT
The DNA here is from genome assembly GCF_030028045.1 of Hippopotamus amphibius kiboko. Classification (NCBI taxonomy): domain Eukaryota; kingdom Metazoa; phylum Chordata; class Mammalia; order Artiodactyla; family Hippopotamidae; genus Hippopotamus; species Hippopotamus amphibius. The sequence goes on along the minus strand of NC_080190.1, from coordinate 152,365,469 downwards.
CCTCATGGAGAACCTCAGAAGGAACTAGGTTTAGCTTTTCGACTGGCCAGGGGAACTGACCTCACTCTCGAGGAGCAAAGAACCTGACAGCCTACTCTCAAGAGGAGTCGACTGGGGTCTTCATGCTCATCTCAGATTCACTTCACCAGTCAAGGGGAAGAGGCTGAGGTGGTGGCGAGGAGCCGGGAGTATCACACTGATGATTGCCCACCACTGGAAGGAAACATCAGGAATGGGAATGGTGTTCCTCTAGATACAGAAGTGTCCACCTTAGTATCTCCTGAGTTCAAGAAATAAGTGATCCAGGTTTTACTTTGTGAAGACACAATTTGTGGCAATAGATTCAGACTGAGGCGTTTCAGTTTACTTGTAGGTTAAATTGGTTTGCATTAACAATCTCATTCTTTTCTTCTAAGTCCGGAGAGTCCTGGTAACATCAAATCCCATGTATTTACAAAGATGGAATTAAGACAAGAACCTTCCTTCAACCATTCTGTCGTCCATCTTTCCCTAACTACTTTCAATTTATGACCTCAACAATGAATCTTAAACTGCTTCAAAGTCTTCAGCCTGAAGGAACTGATGGGATGGTATTAGCAATCACATCATTGATCATGAAGTCAAGGATGAAGGTTCGATTTTAGCATGCTTTACAGAAAAATATTCATTCCAATTTGATTTGAATTTCACTTTTGACTGTGTCATCAGTATGTCTCAGCAAGTCAGCCACCTCCCTGGGTCTTAACTTCTTCACCGGTACGATGTGAAGCTTCATCTGTATGAATCACTTGATCTAGAGCATTCAATAAGTCTATAAACCTTTAATAAAATTACTTATGTGAATATATAGCAAAAATTAGAAGCATAGACAGTGCATACTGGCCATGTGTTGTGGTTCTAGACCTTGACTTGTGTTACCAAGTGACAAATACATCATGATGGAGGGCATGAAGGATGGTGTTGTGTGGGGCAAGATTGCTGGAGGAGATGAGGATGCAAAACTCTGTGACCTTGGGTGGCCAATGAGAGGCATGGAGGGAACCCAATGAAGGGGAAGACGGAGCATGGTCATGTTTAGAGAGCCCTGGTTTCCATGAAAATTCTTCTAAGAACCAAATAACACTTGCACTACAATATCAACGAACATCATCAACAAACCAGAAAATAACATTTTATACTATAAATGGTTATATGTCTTTCTAAAAAATTTTTTAGCATGCTTTAGCTTTAAATAGAGGTTAAGTAGTTTTATTACAAGACCTGGGGCCCTTGTCCTTGTCCAGCTATTTAACAAATATTTGTCCTTGGCTATCAGTGGAACCCAGCTAGGGGCTGTAGATAGCTGAATGCGAGCCTCAGTGACTGTTGTTCAAACAACTCAAAGTACGTGTCCTATTGACCATGCAGGCAGCACAATCAGGTTGCAGACATTCTGAAGTGTGTTTTCCAGTTGTGCTTTGCAGGAGGTTTGAGACACACACACACACACACACACACAGTTTCAGAGTCTTAGAATCTCACATATACTAATTGCTTCCTTTCTATGCCTTCACTTGGAGGACCTTCTCAAAATCAGAAGTCCTTGCCTCTGTGCTAAGGTTCTTCTCTTATTACTTTAATTAGAACACTCATATTGTCGCTTTTTAATTAAAAAATCTGTTTCGAATGTTGCAACAAGCTTCTGAACTCTGTAGGAGCAGGGTTGAGGCTATCTCATTTATAGTTGTATATAGTACCTAGCACAGTGTCTAATCCACGGAAGGGCTCAGCAGATATCTCCCTGAATTGAACTGCATGACAGCTTGCTTCCCAAGGCAGAGGAGTGCAGATACCCTGGGTTGAGGCTCTGCTTCTAACCGTAATCTGCAGACTCAAATACAGTTTTCCATGGCTCCTAAATTCCCTGAGGGATTAATCACACTAACCTCGTTTGGGATTACTTCACTGCCAATATACAAGAGCTGCCTAGACTTGAGGTTCTCGATACCCAATGTAAAGAGTCTCATTACATCATTCCTTTGAAGTCTCTGTTATGTCAGTCTATGTGACTGGTTCCCAGCCCTTCGAGGAGGACTATAACTGAGATTTGGGCACAAAAATGTAAGGGGCATCTGACAAACTCAGTCATCAAGATAAATAATATCTTAATGCAATAGTTTGAAAAATCAAAATTAATACAAACATTTCACAATAAACAAAATATCAAAATTCTAAATCAAGACCGTTTCAGTATTCTTGATTTTCCTTTTTGCCCCTGAAAGTCACTCATTTGTTGCCTCACTCCTCTTGCCTAATCTTAGCCCTGGAGCCGACAGAACCAAAGGGAATCTCCTTCGACAGAACTTTCCTGATTTTTACCCCTTGATTTTTTTTTTTTTAACTATATGGGGTGGGGGAAGATGGTATGGGTTTCAGGTAAAGTACTAAAAGGTAAATGCATAAACAAAGTCATAAAAAATGTAAGAAGTTGTCAAATCTGGAGCTTGTGTAAGAGAAAAGATTTAGCGGGGAAAATGTTGCATAGTTAGCAATTGAATAGCAAAAGGCTGAAATAAATGAAATTTAACAACATTCAGAAATATTTATTTGTCAGGTGAATTTGTATGGCTCCATTTTATTTGGAATCGATTTTTTAAAGGGCATTTTCTTAAATTCGTCTGAATTCCCGTTAAGCAGTACATGCAAAGTTACTTTAAGTGAGAGCAAATGTGGATAAAATCAGCCAAAGCTCCAACTGCGCCTTCTTCCCTACTGGAAGAGCTTTCTTCATTTACATAGGAGAACATGGAGCCAGCAAAGGGGAAAACACAAACATGAAATCTCCAAGAGCCTTTTGGAAACACAGGAGAAAAACACGTCGTTTAAGCAGAGAAGCCAAGTGGTTTTCGAGTTTCCTGCAAAGCAGCAGCTTTAGGGGGAGAGTGACCTGGGGAACACGGTGGCCCTGGCTGGAAGATTAGGGGCTGCCGGTTTCTGCAGGCTGTGGATGGCAGGGAAGATTGTGTAACTGTAGTGAGGCATCTTGAAACTTTTCAGTTTCGTTTGTTTCCAAACAGGAAAACAAAGTGGGGAAGAAGCCTTAAAGAGAAGGGAAAGCCTCAGGCAGTTTTGTTTTGTTTTGTTTTGTTTTCCTGTGAAGGCACAGCTGCAGCTGTATGACAATATTTCCCAAGTGTTTCCTTTGGATTTCTTTACCTGGTGCCAACCCTCTACAACGGAAGTAGAAGAGACCTGCTTGAGAGTAGTCAAAATGCTGAGTTTTCTGGATCACAGGGTGGGACCAGTTTGCTTAGAAATGCAAGGGACCTTTCCGGTCCACTTCCCATTTTCCAGTTCTGGAGGTATAGGCTGCAGGTAAGCTTTCCTGCGGCACTGATGGTGGGAAGGTGTAAAATCTTGGCTTGCTGAGTCTGAAAGGAGATGCAAGTGGACCCAGTACCAGAGACCAAATTTTCTATTTTTGGTCCACCAGCCACAGAAATGCACAGATATGCCAAAGTAACCTATTCTCTGGAGGAATCGTCTCATGGCTGGTTGCACATTAAAATCATCTTGGGAGCTTTAAAAATACTGATGCCAAGGCCCCTCTTCAATCCTATTAAATTAGATGCCCTAAGGGTGGGAATCACGCATCCAACATTTTTTAAGAGCTCCCCAGGTGATTGTAACGTGCAACCAGGGCTAAGAAGTCGTGACCCAGAGCTCTTGATCCCAGAGACAGCCCTTTTCTGTCCTCCGGGTCCACTCTCCACCCAAAGAGGTCTGTGGTCTCCATCAGTGGAAACTAAGACTCTTTCAGTTTCATTCAGTTCAATTACAAACAATTCAATTCAATTCAATAAATACTTATTCAACTGCTTTTTTACCCTTCATTTCTGATTGTTTCTCCCATGAGAGTGGTAAGAGCCATGTTTCTCAAACAAGAGGATGGACATAGTTGAGTTTATCTCATTTTTTGGAGCCATATTTTTAAAAAAACCTATTAAACATAGATTATAAATTTTTAAAGATTATGCTTTGGATTTGGATTTTTTTCCCTGACACTCAACACTCTGAACAGTATATGTTTGTATGTATGTAAAAGATCCATCTTTTAATGTGTTCTTTATTCAGTGCATGTTCTAAAGCATCGATGCGCAGAGGTAAATCAGACAGAGTACTTAGCTTTTGAAGAGCTCCCAGGCTAGTGGGAGACACGAGATGTGAACAAGAAATTCAACTGTGAATTGCTGGAGCTAAAAGAGGTGTATGTAAAAGGATGTTTCAGATGAATTCAGAAGAAAAGAGTTGTGCTTGGCAAGGCAGAAAGGCTCACAGAGGAAATAAAGGGGAGTAGCCAATCTCCACGAAGGATTCAGGCAATGCACATGCACTTTTTGAAGATGAGAATTAAATGTTTGGCTAAAGGCTGCATGGCAAACATAGGAGGAGATAGGGAAGGAACTTGAGGGCTGCCAATTGTCTGTTGCGCTTTATCGGTTAAAGTCTAACATTTCTAAACCATTCTTACCTCATGGCTGACTTTTAAATTCATAAATTTTCAGCTACACTTGGGTGTGCAATAGTAGACAAAACACGCTAGGTGGATGAGACCATAGCTAGTCTGCTTCTGGAAAGTGATGGAGAAGACTTTGAGAAGGAGCTAAGAATTTAGGCTCTAGAAATGGATTGATGTGCATTTCCTACACTAACTGTGGAACTTTGGACAAATTCCTGAATTCCCTGCAAAGTGAAGTTACTCCTGCTCACCGCATAGGGTTGTTTTGGTTTGTGTTTTTGTTTTTAATGAAGACTTAGTGTTTTAGGTATTGTGTGAAGTGCTTAACAAACTGCCTGAACATAGGAAATGAAATGTTGCTTTCCCTGTTGAGAATTTGTAGTTCCCTTTAATTTTTCTTTGTGTATGTTCGTGCTTCCCATCACACATTCTTCCTATGTACATACTCAGAGAGACCATCACCCTGGCTGATGATAAGGATTTGACTTTGCACAAACATTATAAACTGTGTTTTAGGGGATAACACAATTCTAGAAAGTTCTGGGACTTCCCTGGTGGCGCAGTGGTTAAGAATCCGCCTGCCAATGCAGGGGACATGGGTTCGATCCCTGGTCCAGGAAGATCCCACATGCCATGGAGCAACTAAGCCTGTATGCCACAACTACTGAGCCTGCATGCCACAGCTACCGAAGCCCATGTGGCTAAAGCCCGTACTCCACAACAAGAGAAGTTACTGCAATGAGAAGCCACTGCAATGAGAAGCCTGTGCATCGCAACAAATAGTAGTCCCCGCTTGCCACAACAGAGGAAGCCCATTCGAAGCAATGAAAACCCAATGCAGCCAATTAAAAAAAAATTCTAGAAAGATCTCTAATAGGCTTGTGATATCTCTTTTACCGATAGGTCCATTCTGCAGTCCCTTGTGTCTCTGTTTCCAAAATTAAAACCACCACAAAAATGACCAGGCTCAGTCCAACTGCAGCATCAAATCTGATCTCTCCATGGCTTGCTCATCCTTCTTCCATACATTTTAAGACATGAGGAGAATGGTATTTGAGAAAGACCTTGAAGAATGCATGAAATGTCTTATGGCTGAGAATAGGCATTCTGGGTGGTCAGATTAATGTAAGTAATGGTATAGAAATATATGTAGGGACAAAAAGTAGTAAAAGTTGTTTTGCTGGAACACAAGTTGTATGCACGGGAAAAGCAGAGGAATAAACCTCAGAACTGAGGCTGAGGCTACAAGGATCCTCCTTAGAGATTCTGCCTGGAGAATGAAAATTCAGAAGATTTATGTACACGCTGTAAAATAGCTGACATCTCTTAAAGAACTTGGCCCCAAGTTTCTGTAAAATAATTTACCTCACCTTTTATTCTGTTCTTTTTCTTTCTTTGTGTTTATTTATTTCTTCCCTTGTGTCTTATTGAGGGCATTTGTGGTGAGGTTCCAATGCTGGCTTGCTGAGAGTTCATCTGCTTCCGATGTCTGTTCTTGCTCCACGTAAAGTCACAATCTGTTCCTGGGAGAATATATTCATTTGCACAATAACCAATTGTAATGTGAAAAGGGAAGGAGTATAACATCAGTTGGGGTATGAGTGGCTGGCATGGAAGAAGTCCAACAAAGTGCAGATCCTGTTTCTGTACATATGTGCTTAATAATAAGGACGAGGTGGGGGTAAATTATGCTAGAAGGGAGGGGAGTCGTTTCTGAATAGCTGGCTTTCTGAGGGAGTACATATGATGTCAGCAATTAATTAAGGCCCTCAATTCTGTTTTCCTATAAAAATCCTATTTTAGTTGTGGTATCTTTGACGCATCTGCTGGCATAAGCAGGATATAGGCCATAAATAAAAATTCAAAAATATCTCTTTCTTGTAGAACTTGGAAACAGAAATTCTGAAACTGAAGGAAACCTACATAGTACCCAGAAGGATACCAAGATCCTTTCTAACATGAAGGGCAGTGAAGGCCATGCTAAATCCAGGCCCTGAAGGCTTTGATACGGGAGGGAAGACAACTCTGACCGGAAGCAGGTCCAGGATTGATAACTGGATGATTTCAAATTCATGTTGGATGATCCTTTAGTGGCAAAGGCTTTTCTGGAAGGAATGTTAAGCAGTACCCAAAGTGAAGAATTTACCCAATAATGGCAGTAAAAACTTTAAAGTGTCAAGATACTGGTAATAGAGGATGGAAGGTTGACAGGACTAGGCATCGCAAAGTCCTTTCCTGGCAACTTTACCTAAAATGAGGACCAATGGGCTGTAATTAGAACTCAGGTGTCCTCTTTAAAAAATAAGCAAAGATACATCCAGAATGATGGATTCTTTGAGCTGAGAGGGACTTCATTGCACACTGAAGCCAACCTCTTATTTTGTGAGGAAATTGATGTCTGGTGATCACTCAGCTAATTTCTATCACAGCCAGGGACAGAATTATGGTTTTGTAAGAACTTTGTCCGTGTAATTTTAATGCCCAGCACTCTCTTTGTACGTGATCCCGAGAGCATCCTAAATTTTGCTGGGTGAGTCCCAAGGTAGGAGTAAGGAGGAATGGGTATATTGCATGACCGCTGTGGAAAATCTGACATGTCAGTGTAAACTATTGGGAAGAGCAAGTAGCCAAAAATCACAGAGAGAGTCCAAATGGCGCTTTGGCCAATTCAATCCAGTTTTTCTGGTCAGCTTCATGATTTTGGGGAAACAAAATAGGGATTTTTGTTTGGAAATGTAGAATGGAGTTGAGAATTTCCTCAAAAGCAGAGGAAGGAGATCGTTTTAAGTCAAGGCAGTAGGAATGAAGGGGAGGGGACCCAGATAGCCAGGAAGGGAGCCCAGGAAAAAGATGGGCAGCAGGTCCCAGGCCAGCCAACTGCTCTGCAAGGCAGGTAGTGGTTGCGGTGATGGTGGTAGTGGTGAAAGGGTGTTTGAGAGACTCTGGATACTCACTAATTTCAGGAAGAAGGGGGACAGACAGAGCCATTTGGGAGTGAGGAGGAAAGCAGGAGGCTTCCTCTGATGCTGATACAACATCCCAAACTCCAGCCATCCGTCATGTCGTTGATGGAATATGAACTGGGATATGAACTTGCTTATGGGATACAAACCCAATGGTGTCTTACTGATTCCAGGGGAGGAAAAAAAAATCAAGTTCTTAGAGGTCAGAGTTCTTTTTATTATAAAGTAACTCCTCAAAGGTCCATATGTGAATTCTATTTAGTGAGGGAGACACATCAAGGAAGTATAGAGCTGGAAGACTTTCTTTTTTCTCACCGTTAATACATGGTATTTAAAACATGAGTCTTCTGATATCCTTGCTCCACCATAATTACAAACAATCTTAACATATCACACCTTCAGGCATCCATGTATCAAAAATTTTCTCAAAAAATATACTGGTGCAGAGGCTCGCCACAAAAAATATTAATAATGAAGAGCCTGAGTTCTAGAATGGTGGTTTTTATGAAGATGCTAGTTACTTAAGTTCTAACCTCTGCATAGTTGCAGAAAGACGGAGGATTCTCAGCAGTTAGTGTTATTGGCGATGATCGGGGGCAGTACGGATGCAGCGTGGGTCAGCATGGAAGATGCACAAGAAGCAGGCAGTGATCAGTAGGCAGCATCTGAGGAGGATATAAAGAGAAATATGACCTGGATCATAGAGTTGCCACCACCTTATGCTAAGGGTTCATTTAATACTTTAGTGAAGGCTAATTTTAAGATGAAAACATAATACCTATTCTGTATAATTTCTGTGAAGTATTTGTTAGTATTATTAAATGCACATACATAAACAGTTAATTGACTAATAAATAATAGTTTATTTCTTAAATAGTTTCTTTTTATTCCCTCAATGAACACTTTTGGTTGTCAACATCAAACTCTGAGTTATAAGAACGCCTGTCAAAGGCCTGTTAGAAAGTTTCTTGAAACAGGGTGGACTGGACTGCTGCTTTATTCCAGTTGTACATGCCCACTATGGGCAGGCTGAGGAAGCCCTCTCACCAGGATGTGCTTGAACAAGGCACCGGACAGTTAAAAAAAAAAAAAAAATCTTGTAATTACACTTTTCTACCACTAGATGATATGCACGTATAAGCAAGATGAAACCCTCCTACCTTTCCTTTCTGCATCAGTGGCCACAGTGATGACAGGTAAGTCAAGGTATCCAGAATTCAATTCCAGATGTTACTAAGAAAGAGAAACAAAATGGGAACATGAAGAACTGCCAGCATTGATGAGGTAATAAGCGTGATCATACCAAATTTCTCAAACAATTATCCTTTCATCCAGGGGCCATCAAACTACTGCCTATGGGCCACATCCAGTTTCCCACCTCTCTTTGTAAATAAAGTTTTATTGGAACACAGCCATGCTCATTTGTCTGGGACCGATTTTGCTGTACAATGACACAGGTGAGTATTGAGAGAGAGACCGCATGACCTGTGAAACTTAAAAATATTTCTATTGGGTCCTTCACAGAAAAGTTTTCCAATGTCTGGTCTAAACACATACAGGCCATACTAACTCATTTAAATCTTTAAAACTCTATGGTTGAGGGTGTGTGTGATTACTATTTGTTTCATTTTTTTATTTAAAATTTTTACTGGCGTATCGTTGATTTACAATGCTGTGTTGGTTTCAGGTGTATAGCAAAGTGAATCAGTTACACATATACATGTACCCACTCTTTTTTAGATTCTCTTCCCATATAGTTTATTACAGAGTATTGAGTAGAGTTCCCTGTGCTATACAGTAGGTCCTTATGAGTTATCTATTTTCTATATAGTAGTGTGTTTCTGTCAATCCCTATCTCCCAATTTATCCCTCCCCTACCCCTTACCACCTGGTAACCATATGTGTGCTTTCTACCTCTGTGACTCTATTTCTGTTTTGTAGATAAGTTCATTCGTACCATTTTTTTTTTTTTTAGATTCCACATATAAGCGATATCATATGATATTTGTCTTTCTCTGTCTGACTTACTTCACTCAGTGTGACAACCTCTAGGTCCACCCATGTTGTTGCAGACTGTTTTACAGATAAAGACAGTGATTAAGGACATGCTGAATCCTGGCACATACCTTAAATGACTGTAGCAGGCACACACGACAAAGGCAGTAAGGGACACCATGCTTGACACTGTGGGGTCTGTGTGAACACGAGGAATGACGGTCGGCTTCAAAGTTGCGGGGCACCTAGAAGGCAGAAACTAAAATTACCGCGAGGCCAGGCCAGCCTTCTGTGTGACCCACGGGTAGAAATGTAGCTGGGATGACGTAGCTGCTCATGAGCGCTTTCCCCCGACATGGCACTTAGTCACAACATATTTCAAGAAACTCTTTTGACACAATCATTCATAAGACTGAAGGTGACTCATCAGATGAAGATGGTACTTAAATTGTGATGGAAACATTCATGGTCAAGTGGAGAGACACAGAAACAAGGCAGTCAAAGGAAGGCTTCTTCTTCATGTCCTGGTTTTCCCCCAGGCAAAGGAGGTCTTTGCTCCTTCAGTGCTGGGTATTCCTGGGCCCTCAGGATAGCTGCTGGGAATGGTGGCAGCTGGGAGGGGTTGGGGGGCAGGGTGGTATTCAGCTTTATAGTTTCCTAGATTCCTAGTCATCCTCAGGGATGTTTTTCTAATAGTTTAGAATGTACAGCGAAGTACTGGCATAACCCCTGATGGTTCATTCCACGTGTGATTACTGATTTTTTTTTTCTCTGAAGAGTTTGGGTAACTAACTGCCTCAGAGTCCTACATCATGGAAAGGAAAGGGGAGAATCAGGAACTGGGGGAGCCAACTTAATCCTTTGTCCCACATGAAGAGATGGGGCCATGTTGCCTAGGTTCCAAGTGTTTTCCACATGGAAGTGCCCCAAGCTCCTTCTCTCCCTTTCCTTTGCTCCAAGAAGATCTCTTCTATTATTCTTCTACATTTTGATGTCCTCTTTCGTTAGGATAGATACCCCATCATCCCTACAGAAAAGGAACCCCTGCTAGACTGTTCCTTCCACTCAAACTTTGTTGACTCTAAGAAAGGGCAGGTGCTGAGGCTTGGTGTTTACTTGGGGTGAGGTGGGCGTGTGAGTGGTGGAGGGTCAGGGAGGGGGAGCAGGAAGGAGAAACTCTGAAGCCTTGCAGAGGGCTATGGGGAAAGAGCAAAGGCTTCTATTTTGGGGAGCTACTGTTTTCTCATAAAGAGTCTGAAATAAACAAAACTTCCTGTAAAAATCATTAATTTTCTTCTAAAGATCATCCTATCTGAGTTACAGGAGAAATTTAAATTCCTCCTAATAACACGGCTTGGAACCCCTTCCTCCCGCCTATTTTTGTAAAATAATAAGCCCAGCCTCATTACACCAACGGAGCATTTGCCCCAGTTTTCATTACAGGATGAAGTTTCCAAGTCCAGCTCCCTTTTCTTTCATATACAGGTATGTACCTAGATAGGTTCAAATGTATACACGTATTTACGCATTTAGAGTTGAATTTCGGTTGGGACAGGGTATGTGGGATAGTGTCAAGGTGAAAATTGACAAAGATAATCTGGGCTGTTGGAATTTAGGAAAAGAGAAAGGCTGGGTGATCAGACACGGTCTTGTGAAAGGCAAATGAGTTATGTTCTGAGGGAATTTGGATATGTAAAGGAAGGGGCATTTTAGACTCAGAGGTGGGGAGGCAGGGGTATGCGCTTGAGTGTGGCCACTTTGGGAGAAGATAATTCTAGTACAGCCTGAATTTAGGAGTTCAGGACTATCAGGTTAAAGTCTGAACTGGATCTCATAGTCCTGGAAAGAACCAGGAGACTTTTGACTAGAGAAGCGTCACTATGAACTTTTCAAGGGTAAAACCATCATGTTTACCTTTTCTTGTCTGTGTTTAGCTAAGTGACCACTGGCATGTGGTCAGGTTTCAACCAATTTCAAGCGAATAAATGCACAGCAGTGATATTTTAGGAAAAGTAATCTGGGGACTAGGTATGGAATAGATTGGCGAGGAAAGACAGAAAGTAGAGAAAGAACAGGGGTGAGTGCAAAGACATACACATATTACTTTCCTTCACCAAACAGTCCATGTAAAATAACCAAAGTTTAAATCTCACTGCTATTACCACAACTGTAGTTGGAAATAGCTGAACATGAATCAATCATCACAACAGTAATTGCAACCAGAAATAGGAAATGTTTCATAAAGTGTCTATTTGTTTCACTTCTGACTACGTGGCCAGTTCTTGCTGTGCCCAGTTTAGGATATTTCACAAATGCATCATAATGAGAAAAATTCATCAGGAACGTCGATTTTGTGATTGCCTCAATCACAATCTTTTTCTAATTAGTATGAGTAGTTAATTTAATAAATCTTATTTCTTTTTATTCTTACCATCTTAAGATCTATAATCTGAGATTAAAATTTTTTTTTAATTTACTCTTTTATTAAATGAAAGCCAAATAAGAAGAAAGGATTAAGTCTGAGGTTTTCTTCAATTCTTAATTCCTTATTCTGCCCCTGGTACAAGGTTGATGTGTTTAACTAGAAGGACTCACTTTCAAAATCTCTGTGTTATTGGGTGGAGAAATAAGTGCCGAAGTCCATCCCTGGTTACGTCAAATGGTGTCAAATTTGGCTTGCAATTCTCACTTCCTGTTGACTCCAAGAGAAAGGCTGCGGTTGGCGTCCGACACTGAAAAACACGAAGCTCCGAGACCAGTCTGAATTACTAATCACTACATGTCCTGTTCAGTCTAACCACTTTCCAAGCGATTCAATGAACCGGCCAGGTCAGTGACTCAGCTTCCGAGGGGGTGGCAGAAGTCCGAGCTGATCTGCACATCCCTGGTTTCACTTCCCAAGGTTTGATACAGAGCTGCCTCGGAAGGGTGATTTCCCCTTGGAGCTTGTGTCTCTGGGGACAGAAAGACGGACACAGATGATGAAGTGTATAGTCTACTGGAGAAGGGCCATCTCACCATGAGTCTTTGGCGGGAAAGAGTTGCAAGAATGTCATCTTTCATCAGCTGGTGTCACTCTTTGGAACCAGTCACAAGTAGCTGGGTGTGGTAGGGTGAAGTTGTCTGAAGTCTGAACGGAGAAAAATATATTGAGTAGGAAACATAAACTTTTTTTTTTTTGGCTTAACTGTCAGTAGATACAGTATCCCTTTGTTTGTTTCAGTAACTACCGAAGGTTCTCAAAGACGTCACCGTTTTCGGGTAGTATATTCATGAGCCTGGTTTTCTAAGTGATTAGCTGAACTTTGCAGCTTTTATGACGCTTAATGTCCAGTTACCATAAAAAGCAGCACATGGTCAGGGGTGGGATGGTAGGGGCCACATGGGAATGCAGTTCCAGGAACTCCCAGCCTCATATGCAAATTAGATTAAGCTGCTCTGAGGGCCCAGGGCTCCCGGAGCAAATAATTCCCGTTCCCACCTCTTCCTTAGCATTATCTCCTGTGGGAATAAAGAAATCACTTTCAATTTATTTCAGCTACTGCCTTGTTTTAAAAAAGGACACCACAGGCCTCAGTGTGTCCACCAGTTAATCTCTTAAATACTTAAAAAGAAAGCAAAAGATTTTGAGATCCTTAGGGGAAAATACTGTAAGTGAATCAAAGTCCTATTTTCTCAGAAAGTTGAGTCTTTTGACTGGCTGGTGCCACCACCTCCTTCAGGCGATTTTCATACTTGGCATAAAACTTTTAGTCATTTCTCATGTTCCCGTTGTTTTGATTAGTTAACGCATGATAACTTGACAACACTCAAATGTGAGAGCTTGAGAAAGGGAGGGTGGCAGGGAGGAAAGAAGCCCTCCAGCCAGCAATGCTTTCTTTAAAACTTTTTTTTTTTTTAACATGAATATTTCTCAACTACAGGAACTGAAGGTGAACTTGAAGAATACATCCAAAAACCACAACCTGGCTTCTCTGAAAGTGGCCATTTCAGACCTCTCTGGAAAGAACGTGTGAGCCTGCGTACACCAGAGAGCAGACATGCAAATCAGGCCTTTCCCAGGACGCCCCAGTGCTACTGCTTCATCCACACAGATGTGCTGTGGGCCTTGCCGATAGCATCTGTTTGTTCTATTTATGGGGAAAAAGGAAGATTGCATTTGTGAGCTCGGCAGGAGCACAACTTTCTTTTTGGATATTTGATTCCATTAGAATTTTTAAAATTTCACATTTTGTAACAAAAGAATTTGAGTCAACAGTGATTCTAGATGCCGTGTAGATGCCTCTCCTGTTCATGTCTTATCTGCATCTCCTGACTTCCAGTGTCATAGAGTTAAAATCAGGGCAGGAGAGATGAAGAGACTTGCACAAGCACATAGAACATTTATTCTTGGTTTTATTCATTATATTGATTTAGTTAGTTATTAACCAGATATTTATTGAAGATCTATTATATCCCAGGCACTGTGCAACATTCTAGAACCCAGCAGTGAGCAAATATGTCACTGTTCTTGTGCTTGTATGTTTTGTAGTTTACTGAGGGAAATATACAGGAGTAAGGATAGTCACACACAAATATACATCTTCATCTGTGACACATGCTAATTGTTGCCCTAAGAGCCTAAAATAAGTACATTTGAGCTGGTCCAAGAAGTAACAGAAGGTTTCCTTGAAGAAATGGTCATCCTTATTAAGTGACCCTTAAGAAGGATGAGTAGGACCTAAGGAGGCATGTAAAGGAAGGAAGAGTCCTCCTGGCAGAGGGAAGGTTGAGAAAAGACCTTGTGATGGATGGAAGTGTGAAAGTATGAGAACCAGAAAGAGGGTCAACGTGGCTGAAGTGAAGAGGGTGGGGCGGGGGGAGGGGAGCAGGAAGGAGATGGGCTGAGTACCGAGTCAGAGCCAGACTTCACAACAGCTTGTGGCTCATTTTGAGCTTTGTTTTACGAGTATTGGGAAGCCCAAGTAGTGAGCAATGGGAGGAGAGGGCAAGACTGGATGAGGAAGACCACTGGGGACTACTGTAGTCATCCAGACAACAGGTAATGGAAGCTTGGTCTAAGAGTAGTGAGAAGTAGAAGAGAGGGAAAGGAGTAGATGCATTCAAGAGGTGTTTAGAATGCAAAAATGACAGGATAGGGGAGGGAGGGAGTACGTGAGGGCAAGGATGACCCCAGGCTTCAGAGTGGGGCAAATGGATGGATGGTGCTGTTATTCATCAGGACAAGGAAAGCTCGAAGGTGGGGGTAAAGGAAACATGATAAGCTTACTTTAGGAAGTGTTGAAGTTAGATGGTAGGTTGACTATAGGGGTCTGTACCTCAAAGGCAAGGTCTGTGCTGAAGATAAAATATTTGCAAATGAGTTGTTTATAGTTTTGACACTGATGTGATTTATCCCTCTTCAGCATCTTTCCAGAACAACATCTCTGTAAGTAGGGATAAATCAAATGGTCTTGGACACCAGGCTAAGTGAATTGTTGAACAACTTATTTTATGTGGCAGGGATTTGAGGGACTGTTGCGAAGCAGGTCTAGTGTGGATGATTTAGGAGATGTAGGACTTCAAGTATATCAAAAGCTACCCCTGTGCCTAAATATCCATCTTTTCCCCCTTGAACTGCCAGAGAGCCTAATATTGCTAGTGATCATGTTACTTTTTAAGTAGTTCTCATTTTATTTGGCTCAGAGTGACTAAAGTTTAGTAAACCAAACTTCTCACTCAAAATGAGTCTGCTTTACAAAATCTCTAGACATAGGGCCTCAGCTTGAACATGATGGGGAATCCAGTATTTGACAGGACAGTGCAGATTCCTAGTTCTGTTCCAAAAATCCTTCCCTGTATTGATTCCCCTCCAGGATGACACAGAACTGTTCTCCTTCTCTTCCACAGAGCAGACAATCAACTCATGTTAACCCATCAATCATCACTGTTCTCAGCTCAGCTGCCAAGAGATGAATGAGTTAGATTCAACTGTCGTTGAAGCCCTTGGACAGACATCATCTCACTTAGAGGTCACAACAACCCTTTGAGGTATGCATTATTCATCTAGAAAGAGAGGAGGAAACGGATTCTCAGAGGTAAATGACTTACCCGATGACGTCACATGAATGAAGAACGGGGCCAGGATTTGAATCCAAGTAACTCCCAGTCCAGAGCGCTACCCAAGCTGCCTTGATCATTTGGGGTCGGGCTCTGTGCTGACTTTTAAAGGTAATAGATTAGTAGGGACCAGTGACTGATCAGCTGAGAGCACTGAGGTGGTACTTACCCACCTGACCCTTGTGGACCGAATGATGCCTGCCCCGTACTTGACCTTACAATTTTGTGTCTCTTTAAGAACTGGATAGAACACTCATCTTCACATTTTTTATTTTTCAGATTTCACTCCCTATTAGTTAAAAACAATGAGCATGTACCCCAAATATATTTATATGTGTATCTTTAGATTCAGTACAAATATGAATATAACTATCTTTATTTTTTTAATTAATTTTTATTGGAGTATAGTTGCTTTACAATGTGATGTTAGCTTCTACTGCACAGCAAAATGAATCAGCCATATGTATACAGTTACATCTCCCTTTCGGATTTCCCTCCCATGTAGGACATCACAGTACGTTAAATAGAGTTCCTGGTGCTATACAGTATGTTCCCCTCAGTTGTCTATTTTATACATAGTATCAAATATAAGTTTAAGAAACCATAAAAATATAAAAGGAAGACCTAATATTTTCTTTTCTCACCCCAGTGAATCATCTTCATGGGTCAGCTCTGTCGCTCCCACTGGAGGGACCACTGAAGTGGAGTCAGGGGACAGGGCAGGAGAGGAGCCCAGGGTGACAGCCATGGCTAGTTGGAGTACAGCACGTGGGGAATATCTGCCAACATTTCAGATGTGCTGACGAGGAACTTTTCTCTCTGTGCTGCCCATCTTCAGCTCGGTTTCTGCTAAACTCTCTCTGGAGGTTCGCGGGGAGTGAAGGGCTCATTGCTCTGCTCTGTGTTATGTGTCCTTGGCTTTAATTGCTGCTGGTGTCCTGAGCTGTGTGGTAATAGCACTAATAGCTAACATGTGTTGACTGCTCACTATGTGCCACTGTGAGAAGAGATTTACTCACATAACCTCATTGCCCTCGTTACAACGCTGTGAGGTTTTGCTATCCTCATTTCACAAATGGGGAAACTGAGTTGCGGAAAGCTGTGACTTATCCACAGGGTATGTCTAGTGAGTGGCCCAGCTGGGATTTGAACCCAAGTCTGTTCTCCACCAAATCACTCATTCTCACCTGCTGTCCTGTAGGATTCATGCTTAGATTCCTGATAGCCATCTGGATGGATGTCCAGCACTAAAAGTGACTCAGATGGGAAGAATCACCAGTTGCACAGACCAAAAGGTTAGGCTCCCATCAGGTGTGAATAAATGAGAGGAAACTCTCAGGTTTACAGAAGCACAGATGTGCCAGTGCAGTTACAAATGAACTTCTCCAATCAAATCTGAGTCTTTATTTCGAGATAATTTTGTTCTCGTAATTCCCAGCTTTAGGTAGCAAATATATGCTGCATACTTTTCTGGATGAGACCATTGGAGGCTATAGTTATTGTTTAAGGCAGCTGAGTTTCATTACAGACTATACACGTTTCAACCTTACATTTAAGTGTTTGAATATGTGCGTGTGAGAGAGAGAGGGATGTCAAGCGATCCAGGAGTTTTCATTATCTGTCAGGCTTCATCCTGGTGGAGTCCGATAGACATGGGTTCGATTCCTGACTCTGCCATATGTTAGCTGTGAGAACTCTGGCAAACTATTGTTTTTCCAGTCTTAATTCCTTCATCTTTAAAGAGGAGATAATAATACCAGCTTCAAGATGGTGCTGTGAGAGTTAAATCGTATACACACATAGCGCTTGGCATACAGGTAGTGCTCAGAAACTGGTAGCAGGTATTGTTCTTGGCGACCCTGCTTTGCCTAAGAAGAGGCACTGATTGATCATTTGTGGCTTAAGTCCATGTCCTCTGCTGTGTTGATGATGTCCTATTTAAAAATGAAAAGGTATTTTTTTCCTGAATCTCCTCAGTATCTTGCTTCGACAGAAAAAGAAATCTGTTTCCACGAAGAGGAGCAAGAACCAGAGACACTGAAAGTTTATGGGCTGGAGAAGGCGGCTCCAAGAAGAAAAGCCTTCTGGCGATCAGCGACACTCTCTGGAGGGGACCAGATGTGGACCAGATGCTGTAGAGACATGTTGGGCTCAGTGACTTGTGCCATGACTTTCATCCATGTGGGCATGAAGGATATTGACTGATCTCACTCCGATTATTAAGAGTGACTTCAGGGCTCTGGAAACATGGGTGTAGGAGGCTGAGACTCAAGGGGTGGTCTTGACAATCCTCGCAGTTGAGCTAAAGGGTTTCTGGAGCTGACAGCCCTGCTCTGGGGATACATGTCTACTTCACATGCCTCACCCCTCGAAGAGGGCTCAGCAGAAAACACTGAAGGTGCTTCAGTGGGAAGTGATTTGCAATTTCTGCCTTTGCAGAAATCATCTCTAGCAACTTTTGTTTAGTGTTATTAAAGTTGATTTTGATGTGACCTTAACTATAGTGATCCTTCCTATAATCACTTTCTCTTCAATCAGCCTGTGTGGTCTCTTTTCTAGCTGGAATTTTACCACACTGCTCAGCCTTCCATTCCGTGCTTTTTAGAAAATAGGAATACTTTATTTATTTGTGTAATTGAACTACAAGTGATTAACAATATTATGTTAGTTTCAGGTGTACAGCATAGTGATTCAGTATTTTGCAGATTATACTCCATTATAGGTTATTACAAAATAATAACTAATTCCCTGTGCTATACAGTATATCCTTACTATTTATCTATTTTATACATAATAGTTTGTATCTGTCAATCCCATACCCCTAATTTGCTCCTCCCCCCTTACTTCTCCCTTTTGGTAACCACAAGTTTGTTTTCTATATTTCTGAGGCTGTTTCTGTTTTGCATATATATTCATTTGCATTACTTTTTAGATGCCACGTATAAATGATAACATACAGTATTTGTCTTTGTCTGACATTTCACTAAGCGTAATATTCTCTAGGTCCACCCATGTTTCTGCAAATGGCATTATTTCATTCTTTCCTATGGCCAAGTGACATTCCATTGTATATATATACACTACATTTTTGTTTTGATAAGCATATTTTGTTCTCATACCTCTTTTAAAATAAGGGCTAAATGCAAGAGCTGAAACCTGAATCCAGAAAACACAGAGGTGATCGTTGCTGCTTCCCTGCCTTCAGTTTTGCCCTCTCTGTTCTCTGGCCAGTTCTCTCTTCTGCAGCAGAGTGACATTTCTACTTTCATCCATACCGTGTTCACTTTCAATTGCTGCTTGTGACAAATTACCATAGACTCAGTGGTTTAAGAAAACATATTTATTCTCTCACAGGTTTGTAGGTCAGAAGTCTGACATGAGTCTCAATAAGCTAAAATCAAGGTGCTTGCAGGGCTGTTCCTTTCTGGAAGCTGGAAGGGAGAATTCTTTTCCTTGGTCTTTCTACCTTCTAGTCCATATTCTTTGGCTCATAACTCCTTCTTGCATCTTTAAAGCCACTAGTGGCTGCATCTCTCTGGCCGTTCTTCCATGTTCCTGTCCCTCTCTGTCCAGAGCTGTGAAAGGATCTCTGTTTTTAAGGACCTATGTGATCAGACTGGGCCCATCCAGTTAATCCAGGAAAATCTTCCACCTCAAGATCTTTAACTTAATAACATCTGCAAAGTTACCTTTACCATGTAAGGTGACATATTCATGGATTCCTGAGATTAGGATCTGATACATTTGGCGGGACCATTATTCTATATACCACACCTACCAGTCTGTTCCAAGCATATCATCTCTCTCCTGGACAGCTGCAATTAAATCTTTTTTTTTTTTTTTTTTGCACCATTTTTGTTTCTCTGACACAATTGTTATTATTTTTTTTAATTTTTTTTAATTTTTTTTATTTTATTTTTTTTTGGGGGGGTACATCAGTTTCAATCATCTGTTTTTATACACATATCCCCGTATTCCCTCCCTTCCTTGACTCCCCCCCTTCGAGTCCCCGCCACCCTCCCTGCCCCAGTCCTCTAAGGCATCTTCCATCCTCGAGTTGGACTCCCTTAGTTATACAACAACTTCCCACTATTTTACAGTTGGTAGTATATATATGTCTGTGCTACTCTCTCGCTTCGTCTCAGCTTCCCCTTCACCCCCCGCCTCCTCCCATACCTCGAGTTCTCCAGTCCATTCTCTGCATCTGCATCCTTGTTCTTGTCACTGAGTTCATCAGTACCATTTTTAGATTCCGTATATGTGAGTTAGCATACAATATTTGTCTTTCTCTTTCTGACTTACTTCACTCTGTATGACAGATTGTAGTTCTATCCACCTCATTACATATAGCTCCATCTCATCCCTTTTTATAGCTGAGTAATATTCCATTGTATATATATGCCACATCTTCTGTATCCATTCATTTGTTGATGGGCATTTAGGTTGCTTCCATGTCCTGGCTATTGTAAATAGTGCTGCAATAAACATTATGGTACATGTTTCTTTTGGGATTATGGTTTTCTTTGGGTATATGCCCAGGAGTGGGATGACTGGATCATATGGTAGTTCTATTTGTAGTTTTTGAAGGAACCTCCAAATTGTTTTCCATAGTGGCTGTACCAACTTACATTCCCACCAACAGTGCAGGAGAGTTCCCTTTTCTCCACACCCTCTCCAACATTTGTGGTTTCCAGACTTTGTGATGATGGCCATTCTGATTGGTGTGAGGTGATACCTCATTGTGGCTTTGACTTGCATTTCTCTGATGATGAGTGATGTTGAGCATCTTTTCATGTGTTTGTTGGCCATCTGTATGTCTTCTTTGGAGAAATGTCTATTTAGGTCTTCTGCCCATTTGTGGATTGGGTTATTTGCTTTTTTGGTGTTAAGCTTCATGAGCTGCTTGTATATTTTGGAGGTTAATCCTTTGTCCATTGTTTCATAGGCCATTATTTTTTCCCATTCTGAGGGTTGCCTTTTAGTCTTGTTTATGGTTTGTTTCACTGTGCAAAAGCTTTTAAGTTTCATCAGGTCCCATTTGTTTATTCTTGCTTTTATTTCCATGATTCTAGGAGGTGGGTCAAAAAGGATGTTGCTTTGATGTATGTCAAAGAGTGTTCTGCCTATGTTTTCCTCTAGGAGTTTTATAGTGTCTGGCCTTACATGTAGGTCTTTAATCCATTTGGAGTTTATTTTTGTGTATGGTGTTAGGAAGTGTTCTAATTTCATTCTTTTACATGTTGCTGTCCAATTTTCCCAGCACCAGTTATTGAAGAGGCTGTCTTTTTTCCATTGTATATTCGTGCCTCCTTTGTCAAAGATAAGATGCCCGTATGTGTTTGGGCTTACTTCTGAGTTCTCTATTCTATTCCATTGATCTTCCTTTCTATTTTTGTGCCAGTACCATACTGTCTTGATCACTATGGCCTTGTAGTATAGTTTGAAGTCAGGAAGCCTGATTCCACCAACTCCATTTTTCCTTCTCAAGATTGCTTTGGCTATTCGGGGTCTTTTGCATTTCCATACAAATCGTGAGATTTCTTGCTCTAGTTCTGTGAAAAATGCCATTGGTAATTTGATTGGGATTGCATTGAATCTGTAAATTGCTTTGGGTAGTACAGACATTTTCATGATGTTGATTCTTCCAATCCAGGAACATGGTATGTCCCTCCATCTGTTTGTGTCGTCTTTGATTTCTTTCATCAATGTCTTAAAGTTTTCTGCATACAGATCTTTTGCCTCCTTAGGCAGGTTTATTCCTAGGTATTTGATTCTTTTTGTTGCAATGGTGAATGGGAGAGTTTCCTTAATTTCTCTTTCTGCTTTTTCATTGTTAGTGTATAGGAATGCAAGAGATTTCTGTGCATTAATTTTGTATCCTGCTACTTTACTAAACTCATCAATGAGTGCTAGCAGTTTTCTGGTAGAGTCTTTAGGGTTTTCTATATATAATATCATGTCATCTGCAAAGAGTGACAATTTTACTTCTTCTTTTCCAATTTGGATTCCTTTTATTTCTTTTTCTTCTCTGATTGCTGTGGCTAAAACTTCCAAAACTATGTTGAATAATAGTGGTGAGAGTGGACACCCTTGTCTTGTTCCTGTTCTTAGAGGGAATTCTTCCAGTTTTTCTCCATTGAGAACGATGTTGGCTTTTGGTTTTTCATATATGGCTTTTATTATGTTGAGGTAATTTCCTTCTATGCCCATTTTCTGGAGAGCTTTTATCATAAATGGATGTTGAACTTTGTCAAAAGCTTTTTCTGCATCTATTGAGATGATCATATGGTTTTTATCCTTCAATTTGTTGATATGATGTATCATGTTGATTGATTTGCGTATATTGAAGAATCCTTGCATCCCAGGGATAAACCCCACTTGATCATGGTGTATGATTTTTTTAATGTGCTGTTGCAGTCTGTTAGCTAGTATTTTGTTGAGGATTTTTGCATCTATATTCAGCAGTGATATTGGTCTGTAGTTTTCTTTTTTTGTGACATCTTTGCCTGGTTTTGGTATCAGGGTGATGGTAGCCTCGTAGAATGAGTTTGGGAGTGTTCCGCCTTCTGCCATATTTTGGAAGAGTTTGAGAAGGATAGTTGTTAACTCTTCTCGAAATGTTTGATAGAATTCACCCGTGAACCCATCTGGTCCTGGGCTTTTGTGTGTTGGGAGATTTTTAATCACTGCCTCAATTTCCGTACTTGTGATTGGTCTATTCATGGTTTCTATTTCTTCCTGGTTCAGTCTTGGAAGATTGTATTTTTCTAAGAATGTATCCATTTCTTCCAGGTTATCCAATTGATTGGCATATAGTTGCTTGTAGTAGTCTCTCATGATGTTTTGTATTTCTGAGGTGTCCGTTGTGACTTCTCCTTTTTCATTTCTAATTCTGTTGATTTGCATCTTCTCCCTTTGTTTCTTCATGAGTCTGGCTAATGGTTTATCAATTTTGTTAATCTTCTCAGAGAACCAGCTTCTGGTTTTATTTATTTTTGCTATGGTTTCCTTCCTTTCTTTTTCATTTATTTCTGCTCTGGTCTTTATGATTTCTTTCCTTCTGCTCACTTTGGGGTTTCTTTGTTCTTCTTTCTCTAGTTGTTTTAGGTGTATGGTTAGGTTGTTTATTCGATCATTTTCTTGTTTCTTAAGGTAGGACTGTATTGCTATAGACTTCCCTCTTAGAACTGCTTTTGCTGCGTCCCATAGGTTTTGGGTTGTTGTGTTTTCATTGTCATTTGTTTCTAGATACTTTTGGATTTCCTCTTTGATTTCTTTAGTGATTTCTTGGTTGTTTAAGAGTGAATTGTTTAGCCTCCATGTGTTTGTCTTTTTTGCAGTTTTTTTCCTGTAATTGATTTCTAGTCTCATGGCGTTGTGGTCTGAGAAGATGCTTGATATGATTTCAATTTTCTTGAATTTGCCGAGGTTTGATTTGTGACCCAAGATGTGATCTATCCTGGAAAATGTTCCGTGTGCACTTGAGAAGAAAGTGTAGTCTGTCGTTTTTGGATGGAATGTCCTATAAATATCAATGAAGTCGAGATGGTCTAATGTGTCATTTAAAGCTTGTGTGTCTTTATTGATTTTCTGTTTGGATGATCTGTCCATTGATGGAAGTGGGGTGTTCAAGTCTCCCACTATTATTGTGTTACTGTTGATGTCCCCTTTTAGGGCTGTTAGCATTTGCCTTATGTATTGAGGTGCTCCTATATTGGGGGCATAGATATTTACCATCGTGATATGTTCTTCTTGAATGGATCCCTTGATCATTATGTAGTGTCCTTCCTTGTCTCTTTTAATCGTCTTTACTTTCAAGTCTAATTTGTCTGATATGAGTATTGCTACTCCAGCTTTCTTTTGACTTCCATTTGCATGGAATCTCTTTTTCCATCCCTTTCCTTTCAGTCTATATGTATCCCTTGGTCTGAAGTGGGTTTCTTGTAGGCAGTATATAGACGGGTCTTGTTTTTGTATCCATTCAGCCAGTCTGTGTCTTTTGGTTGGAGCATTTAATCCATTTACATTTAAAGTGATTATTGACATGTGTGTTCCAATTACCATTTTCTTCATTGGTTTGGGTTTGTATTTGTAGGTGTTTTCCTTTTCTTGTGTTTCCTACTTAGAGAAGTTCCTTTAGCACTTGTTGTAAGGCTGGTTTGGTGGTGCTGAATTCTCTTAACTTTTGCTTGTCTGGAAAGCTTTGGATTTCTCCCTCAAATCTGAATGAGATTCTTGCTGGGTAGAGTATTCTTGGCTGTAGGTTTCTCTCTTTCAGGACTTTCAGTATATCCTGCCATTCCCTTCTGGCCTGCAGAGTTTCTGTAGAAAGGTCAGCTGTTATCCTGATGGGTTTTCCCTTATATGTTGTTTGTTGCTTTTCTCTTGCTGCTTTTAATATTTTTTCTTTGTGTTTAGTTGTCGTTAGTTTGATTAATATGTGTCTCGGTGTATTTCTCCTTGGGTTTATTCTGTATGGGACTCTCTGTGCTTCTTGGACTTGGTGAATTATTTCCTTTCCCATGTTGGGGAAGTTTTCCACTATAACCTCTTCAAAGATTTTCTCAGACCCTTTCTTGTCTTCTTCTTCTTCTGGGATGCCTATAATTCGAATGTTGGTACGTTTAAGGTTATCACTGAGGTCTCTGAGACTGTCTTCTAATCTTTTTATTCTTTTTTCTTTTTCCTGCTCTGTGACATTTATTTCCCCCATTCTATCTTCCAACTCACTTATTCGTTCTTCTGCCTCAGTCATTCTGCTGGTTATAGCATCTGGAGTATTTTTAATTTCAGTTATTTTGTTATCCATTGCTGTTTGTTTTTCTGAGTTCTTATGAACTGTTTCTTGTACTTTCTCTATTTTGTTATTGAGATTTTGTATCATTTTTACTATCATGACTCTAAATTCTTTTTCAGGCATTTTTCCTATTTCCTCCTCATTTATTTGGTCTTGTGGGTTTTTTTCCTGCTCCTTTGCCTGCATGGTGTTTCTTTGTTTCCTCATGGTTGTCCAAACTTTTTGTGTTACTTGTCCTGGCGATAGAGGTGTTTATAGAAGACTGTCCAAGCCTCAGACTAATGTCCAAGTATTGGATTAAACGAATATTAAGTCTAGGAAACACACACATGTATAAGACACACAATTACTGAATCCATTAGGACATAAGGCTCTAGAAAGACCTGACAGAACCCCAGTGTGCTATCAGATATTCAAAGAGAAACCCAACAGAAATTGACAACTGAAACAGAACAAATCAGAGACGAAAGCAAAAGCAAACAAACAACAAATAACACCCTACACCTACAAACATCAATCCAGGGAGATTTTGTAAGCTAGGATCAAATATAGAAAAGAGCCGGAGTACCACCAGAGAGAATGGAGATTCTCAGAATGTAATTAGACAACTGTACTAAGAACTAAGATAAAGACAAAAGCCTAATATTAAATACCAATGCAGTGCGTCATCTGGAGAATAGAGCAAGGAGTCTGAGCAGACCGATAGTGTTGCTTATAAGTATGTTAAGATAAAATAAACTTAAAAAGGCTGGAAGAAAGGGGAACAGAAGAGCGTAGTGTGATTGGAAATATGCAAATAAAAAGAAAGGAATAGAAATGTATAAAAGATAGGGATGAAAGGAAAGTATGAGAGATATATTGTCTGTACTACCAAAAACTTAGCTAGATATAGAAGTATATAAAAAGGCAAAAAAAAAAAGAATAAAAAATATCATTAAAAAATTATGTTGTAAAACTTGTAGATCCCTTAGGGCTAAGATCGTACTTAATAAATCAAAAAAAAAAAGAATAAAAAAATCATTAAAAAATTATGTTATAAAACTTGTAGATCCCTTAGGGCTAAGATCGTACTTAATAAATCAAAAAAAAAAAAGAATAAAAAAATCATTAAAAAATTATGTTATAAAACTTGTAGATCCCTTAGGGCTAAGATCGTATTTAATAAATCCAAAAAAAAAAAAAAAAAAAAAGAGAGAGAGAGAGAGAGAAAGAAAAAAAAAAAAAATCCAGAACTGATCCCAGAATGGACCATTTCAATAGGTATTGATACTACTATTTCTGTTTCCTTAGCATCTCAGCTGTAAGTGTCCTTCTCCTTGCCTTGGGTTTTTTTGTTTTTTTTTTGCGTTATTCTGTGACCAGCAGAGGTTCCTTTATTGTTCGTCTGTAAGCATCGGTGTGTGGGGAGGGAGAGGGTACAATAGTGGCTCCTTCTCCTGGGAGTGAGTGAGCAGTGGCGCACTGTTGTTTCAGTCAGGCTTGGAGGTGCCTGTTACAGAGGGCGCTGGTGGCTCTGGCGTAAACAGAAAGTCTTAGAGTTGGGCCTCTCTCGGGGTTTTTTTCTTATTGATGCTGTTGTTTTTTTTTCTCTCGGCAGCCTCCCTGCTGCTGGTGATGCAAGGGGTTTTAATCTAGCCCCGCCCGAGTGTCTGAGGGTGCTTGTTATCCCTGAGCGCCTTAGGTAGCCCACGGGCATCTCTCCACTGCCTGTTGCAGAGGTGCCGAAAGAGAGGGAGAGGCTAGTCGCATGGCTCCTCCCCCCCCCCCCTCGCCTGTGAGCCTGCAGCCTGCAGCCGCCATCATGGCCGGGCAGCTCTCAGGGACGGGCACTCCTCTCCGCGGACCTCCTCCCTCCTGTCCTCTCGGTCGGTCACCCTACCAGCAATAATGTTTCTTGCCCTGAACCAGCTCTCTGGTTCCCACACTCCCGCTCCTGGACCCTCCGTTCAGCCGCGGATCGATGTCTCGGTCCCGGAATGCTGAGCTGCGCTGTGGACCCTCCGTATGTTTCTCACTCCCTCCCGTCTGCCACAGCTCCGCCGCTTCACCCTCTTTGAGCCCTCGTAGCTGCCTCCCTACTAGCTATGTCGGGCTCCCCGCAGCCCTTTCTGGTGTCCAAGGCCATCTGCTGGTGTTCAGCTGGTTCTCTGTGGGAATTACTGCGTCCTTCCGTGCATTCCCAATGCATCTGTGGAGAGGGATGCACTCCACGTCTCTCTACTTCGCCGCCATCTTTTTCTCCCTCTGCAATTGATTCTTAAATGGTTTCTCTTTGTACACTCTTGTTCTGAACTTTTACCTTTTGTTATTTCTTTCCCCATTCACTCTGATAAAAATCCATACTGGCCTCCTTGCTATTCCTTGAACACAGTAAGCACAGTTCTGCCCCAGGGCCTTTGCACTTGCTTTTCTGTCACAAGGCTATTTTCATGATTGCCTCCCTCAGGACTCTTCAAATGTCACCTTTTGGGGGGGGTCTTTTCCTGAACAACTTATATAAGTGAGCATCCTTTCCTCCCATTTTCATCAGACTATTCCTTTGTTTCGTGTTCTAACCTATTGACTCACAACAGGTGATATAATTATCTTTTTCTCTTTCCCTCAAGTCTTTATTTCACTTTCATTTTGAAAGATAATTTCACTGATTACAGAGTTCTAGGTTGACAGGATTTCCCCCCCAGTATTTTATAGATATAACTACACTGTTTTCTGGATTACATTATTTCTGATGAGACGTCTGTTACTTTTAGTTTTCTTCCTCTCAGTGTAATTTTATGCTTCTGCGATTTTCTCTTTAGTATTAGTTTTCAGAGATTTAATTATCATTTGCCTCGATGTGGCTTTTTTTATGTTTCTCTTGCTTGAAGTCACTCACTTTCTTTGATCTGTGGGTTTATAGTTTTCATCGAATTCAGCCATTATTTCTTCAAATATTTTTCACTGTCTTCCCTTTCTTCTGGGATTCCAATTATACATACGTTGGTTCACTTAATACTGTCCCACAGTTCTGTTCATTCCTTTCCCCCGTGGTATCTTTTCTCTTGTGTTTCATGTTGTATAGTTTTATTACTCTATCTTATATCCTCTACTTCTACCATGTTTAATCTGCTGTTAATCTCACCTGGGGTATTTTTCACCTCAGATATTGCTTCTTTTCATTTCTATAAGTTTGATTTGTATCTTTTCATACTTTCCACATCATCCTGATCATACTTAAACTTTTCTCTACTTTTTAAAGCATAAGTTCATTTATTATAGCTGATTAGCATCCTTGACTTTTGCTAAGTTTATCATTTGTGTCATTTCTGGGTCCGTTTCTATTGATTGATATTTCTCCTCATTGTGAGTCATATTTTTCTGTTTCATTGCTGGCCTAGTAATTTTTGATTTGATGTAGATTTTGTGAATTTTATATTTTTAGTTGCTGGATTTTTTTTTTTTTTTTATCCCTTTAAATAATTTGGGGCTTCTTTCTAGGACACAGTTATTTGTTGACACTTTTGGTAAGGGAAACCTAGAACAGCATTTAGTCTAGGGTTAATTTGGCCCTACTCCTGAGACTATATTCTCTGAGGACTCTATTTAATGCCCTGTGTGTTAAGAGTTCTTTCTATTCTGGCTGGTGAAGGTAGCAACTCTTCTTCACACTATATTTTCCCTGAAGATTCTTTTACTTGCTCCCTTTCTTTCTTTGGCTTTTATGGTTTTCTCACATGTATGTGTTAATCAGTAGTTAGCCAAGGACTCCAGAGTCACTCTCTACCAATGTCCAGAGCTTTTTCAGCACAGTTCACCCCTCTCCAGTGCTCTGTCTCCAGATTGTTTTCCACTTTGAGCTCTCTGAATCCCACACTGTATCTACTCAACTCAGGGAGACTGCTTAGCTCTGTTTGGGTTCCCAGTCCTTATGCTGTGGTAAGCACTCCCCTGGTTTTAAGCTAAGTCACTTGTAGGGCTTATCTTGTTTGTTTTTCTTCTCTCAGACATGACTATCCTACAATACCAGTTGTCCAGTTTCTGAAAACTATTGATTCTCATATTTTATCTGATTTTTTAAATTGTTTAAGCTGTTTACTTCTCAATGAGCAAGCCCTGGATCCTTTGCTGTGGGCAAAATTTGGACAATTATCAATTTAAAAAATCTGAAAATGAAAGTTTGGTTTGATTTTTATTTCTTCAATTACTAGTAAGGCTGAATTTTCCCCATACATATATTGCTTATATTTCTTCTTTCTGGAGTATACACAGTCCATTTTCAATTTTCTATTGCTTTTTCTCTGTCCCAGAGGACTCCACATTGAAAACTTTAGTTTCTACTGTAGTTTGGGTTAGATTTATGGGGCAATTGGTCATGCCTAAATTCCAATGCTCACTCTCTCTCTAGCAAATGGGGATCTCCTTTCAGATGAAAAGCTTTTATGCCTTGAAATTTTCTTAGAGAGGTTTTTGTTTTAGTTTAAAATACTTAAGGCTAGAAAAAAATGCATGTTATTGATTTTTCTTCCCATCATTTTACCACTCAAAATCAAATGCCAGGAACAATGCCTAATCACTGAACTTGATTTCTTTTAATTAATTTTGGTTCTGAAAGTATATTGGCAACTAAGACTAAATGAAAGCGAGATGAAATATATAATGTAATGCATCCAACATATTAAAGAATGATTAATGAATGCTCTGCTATTAAAGTCTTTTGGGAAGAACTGATGAATGACCTGAAGACAACTGGGAACTTTACTAACTGTAGTTTCACAATTCAAGCACTGGCCTAAATCTTATCTGAGGGATATTAGTAGATTTATTGATGTAGAACAAGTTATTGAGTTACCATTACTCCAAACTGCCCCTGATTACACTATATCTCAAATTATTATCATTATAATGACTTTTTAATTTACCATCATATTAGTCAGTCACTAACTTTTTTGTTACACAGTGATGTGGACTCCTGATATATTTTGATTGTACCTATAATACACAGTGTAACTATCTCTTCCATAAGTCCAGAAATTATATTTTCCCATTTTAATGTCTCTACAAAATGAAATTATCTTCTGAGATAACAATTGGTGTAATGCAATTTTCCCAGCTTATGTGCTGGCTTCATATTAATGTCAAGATTGGACAATTTGCAATTTTCTTCATCTACATAACTGAGTATAGTTCCCTAGTGATGCTTCATTTTCACTGATAACTTTATATGTTGTTTAGTTTTTCTGAGGGGGAGAGCAAGGTGTCAGAATATAACACGCTTTTCTTATCCTTCCAGTTGGAGAGTTAGATCTGGTAGCAAGATAGATGGAGATCAATGTATTGTGTCAGCTCTTTTACTGATAAAGTAAGTTGGAGAATGTGGCCTCTATGCCTTGGCCAAGGGATTTTGCTGATACTTCAACCCTGAATAGACAATCTCCACTTCCCCTTCAGTCTGTGACACAGCTGGAAAAATTCAGTTCTTCCCCATATAGTAGCTTCTCACACTTGGTAG